>NC_056731.1:355054557-355422057 GCF_019279795.1 Protopterus annectens
TAAATGTGCAAAGGCAAAGGAATGTGATATAAAAGAACTTGAGAAACAGCGATTGTATAAATATCTGGGAATTAAAGAAGGATCAACAAAAACATGAACAAATGGGAATAAAACTTAGTAAGGAATGTTTTAGAAGATTAAAATTAATACTGAAAAAAGCTCTAACATCTAGGAACAAATTCCGAGCTATAAAACAAATTTGCTGTTCCTGTTCTGACTTATAGTTTTGGGGTGATTGACTGGCCCCAAAAGGTACTGGATCAGGTGGCAGGAAAACAAGAAAAATTCTTCATGCTTATCAAATGATTTATAAAAAGCAGTGTGTATACCAAGATTATATATTCCCTGTTCTGAAGGAGGTATGGGCCTCCTTGAAACTGATTACATGTATAGATCTGCAATCATAGGACTGCATTCATACTTACTGACCTCACAAGATCCAAACATGGAGAAAGTTTTAAAACATGAGGAGAACAAGTTTAAGATGACTTCCCTGGTTAGTTTACCAGAAGCATATCAGTGCCAAGCAGGAATGGAAATCAAACCAGAAGTAAATAAAAATCAGGCAGCAACTGAATGAGCAGAAAACCAAAAGAAAGAATATAAGGTCAAGATTCATAGCAGGTTACTAGGCTAGTGGTTCTAGAGCCTTTATAAGCCTTGCTGTGTTAATCCCAAGTATCCCCATTTGTTCTTTTTGGGTAGTTTGTAGAACGAATTTATGAACAGAGTGGGTCTGTGATCAACACCGGCTACCTCTGTCCATGAGAGACATGGGTGCTAAGACAGGGTCAAATTTGTGGTCTTAGAAGAATTAGAAGGATCAGATGAGAAGACAAGAAATATCTAAACTGTATAAAATATAGTTGCAGGTACAGAAAACTCCTGGAACAACCTCATGTCAATCAGGATTTATCATAGGAATGGTTAAGGAGAGAGGAATTTAAAGCAAAAGAAGAAAGGTTAATATCTGCTGCCCAAGACAGTGGACTATGTACACACTGGTTTACAAAGTCCATTGAATATGTGGGAGAAACAGACAAATGCAATTTCTGGGAACAGTTGCACATCTTGTTGCTTTGTGGCACTGGTCCTCTATGCTGAAAAGCATAATAATGTGGCAAGACTGCTGCAATGGGGATTGTGCAAACATTACAATACCAAAGTAGCTGAGAAGCACTGGCAACATGAACCACAAAGAATTATAAAGAGTGACGAAATTTATATCACATGGGATCACTCATTACCAACAGTTCAAAAAATAGATGACAGAAAATCAGATATACTAATCAATAAAAAGAATACCAAAGTAGCATTTATCACTGAGATACACCCAGTGATTACAGTCATAAAATACCAAGATTTGCAGGCAGAATCAAGGGCAATGTGAAAGGATACCCCAACAGTTCCAACAGTAGTAGGAGCAATGGGTCTGATAAAAAAGAATTTGTATTTAGATATGCTGCCAATACATGTAACTCCATATGAACTGCAGAAGGAGTCATTTCCGGGCATATTGTGGGTGTTGCAAAGAGTACTTCTGGCTAAAATCAAAGACTGAAACAATACCAATTTCACAAAATTTAATCATACTCTGACTTAGGAATGTGGTCCATTCCCATCATGGTGCTAGAAACCCAAAAGGCTTGAAGAAATTAATCTGTGAGAATACAAACAAAACTGTTGGTACATATGAAGAGGTTTAGAAGAATATACGCACAAAAGCCTCAGTTATACCTCAAGCATTCATACACTCAACAAATTAAAATCTCATACATGCAGCACATTAGCCTGGGGATAAAACAGAACCAAGATGAAATCAAAAACCCTACAGGAAAATGCAAAAAAGGCAGTCCAATATACCTTGTTAGTGACTTAATTGTTCAGAAAATTCAGAAATACCATGCCAGACTTTTCAAACAGTTTGCAACCATGTCATGCCTGCCTGCAGATTGAAAAGGAGTGACAGTGATTTGACAAGGTCACCATTCAAGCTGAAATGGATAGCCGAAGACAATCCTCCCTAAAGAATATACCAGATGATATGGATTACTGAACATCATAGCAGGCAAGTTCTCCATCCGTTTATATAGGCACATGCATTTCAAGATACAATGTTGGCTTTTTCTAAGTGGCTAATAACATGTCATTATATTACATAAGGGACCCAGCACCTGTCAGCGTGGAGACATGAGTACCTGTAGCTAAAGGGGTGTACAAGTACAGGAAATTAAATGCTGTGTTATTATAGTGTCTGTGTTAACCTTCTTCAAATTCTAAAGGAAATTATATGAAAAAAAACATACAGAATGAGAGATGAAAGGGACACTGTCTCAGTAATAAAATGATTGATTCAGAAGCTTTGCACTGCTTAGAGCTTGCTGATGTCTATACCTTTAATGAAACTTAATTTAAACTTCCAAAATGCATATCATAAATTCCAGGGTATAATTCCTTTCTTTACTGTCAGTCTGACAACTAGAGGGCAGTGTCTTAATCTCTGTAAAATAACAACTAAAAGCTACAATGAAAGTTAATACTTAAAATTGCTCATAAAACAATACATATCAGTTGTACTGAATATAATATTTTAAGAATACACCGAACCACACATTTCTCACAGAGGGCAGAAAAAACTCCTAAGTAAACAACTGGATGTAAAAATTAATGAAAATATAATCATCACGGGCAATTTTAACTACCCAAACAATTGACTGAGTAGACTACTCAATGTTAAAAAATATGCCAAGGGATTAAAAGACTAGGCTACTCAAAGATATCTAGAGCAAATCCTACAAAATCCAACTAGCTGGCATAATACAAACCTGAACTCTCTGTTCCCCTGCCCATTCTTGTATTCTCAGGATAAAAAAAGCAGCTTATTATACCATAATCATTAATCTACCTTTCCTAGATTCTACTAGTGAAAACAAATTTTCTCATCCCCTAATACCAGTAACATAGCAAGGGTGAGGCAAAAAAAAGACAGCCACCCTGAGGGTAAAGTGGGTGCAATTGGTTATATAATCCCAATCTCTTTAGTATTTATTACATTTGCGGTGAAACTTGACTGCTGTAGCACCCTGTTTTGTGATATAAACTATTGCAAACTGCTTGCAACATTTGTAGCAAACAGTTTTTAAAAGAAAAATAAGTTTTTTCTTCTTCTTCTTCTTCATTTTTTTTTTACTAAAATGAGGAAGGAGGGTTGGGAACAGGGTGCAGCAATGCACCAGTTACAAGATTGTGGATTATTTTTTGCTTCTCAGCTGAATAGGGTTAGTATATTGAGGAATGGCTACACCTCTGCCCAACACCTGTTATATCAGGTTCAGACTCTAGGATTAGGCAGGAAGCTATGATTCAAAAACACAGTTATATAAACAGAATAAGATACTGCTCTCATTCACAAAAATAAATCTGCTCAGGAGTACAATAGTGAGTTCTATGATATTATTAATAATGTCTGCTTTCATAAGCACATAGTGGTGTGACACAGGTATAGGAATATAACACTTTGGCAGAATCACAAAATTAATAATATAGAAGAGGATCTAGAAGGGGCGGCCATGGTGGTGCAGCGGTTAACATTGCCGCCTCAGAGAAAGAGGTTCTCTGGTTCATTTCTCAGCTGGGGTGCCTTCTGTGCGGAGTCTGCATGTCCTTCCTGTGGTCGCATGGGTTTTCTCCGGGTGCTCTGGTTTCCTCCCACATCCCAAAGACATGCAGTAGGTAGATTGGACACTCTAAACTGGCCCTAGGTGTGAGTGTGTGCATGTGTGTGCCTTCTGTGGAAGGTTGGGAGCCAGGCTTGCAACTTGACACTGTAAAACTCCACTGCCAATCATGAGTGGACAGATGATCCACTGTGGCGACCCCTAACTGGGAAAAGCTGAAAGAAGAAGAAGAAGTGGACCTAGAAACACTAGCAACACCATTGTGCAATACAAAATATCAAAGATCTTGTAGCAAGACAAGGCCTGATGGTATTAGGCAGGTAGTAGGCCCAACACAAAACCAGCGTTGTGAGAAAAGGGCCTCCTAGTATAGTGTAGCAGCAAAAGTATTAGCAGTAGTCATGCTGAACAGTAGCAATGAGGCTGGGGAGCAAGCAGTTGTGTAAACAATGCAACAAAAATAGTACGTTGGCACACCTGAGGTTATGCAGATTCCCTAAAGCAACAAAGCACATGCACGGAGTTACAAGGAAAGCCAAGTCAGGGAAAAATGGTTTAGTCTTCCCTCTTGGCTCTTTTCAAAAAATGCCTGGCAGCAAGCTTATTCCATCAATTTGTGGAGCTCCTTCATTCTGTTATTTAGGATGTGGGAAATGTCACTCAACAGGCACCTCACCAGGCTGCTGCATGAAGCATCAAGGAACCTTTCCATTCAAGACAGGTGACAGGCTGAGAATGAATGTGAAAATAATGAGCTGTGGTACTACAGAGGAACAAGGGCAGGAACAATTATTTTTATTTTATATTTATTTTTTTTAAACTAGAGTATTTTTTACAGGCAGTATTCATGCTACTGCCAGTATGTATGAGGGTAAATCACCTGTTTATTTGTGTGTGTTTGTGTGTGTGTGTGGGGGGGGGGTAGATGCTATAAACTATCTTTGATTATACAGAATGTCTCTAATTCTTTGCCTCATATCTTGGTCTGCTCCTTCTAAAGCTTTTGGCTTTTCTAGTAAATAAGTGAAGAATGCAGTGAACAAATAAGTATAACAGACATTTGAGTTTCAGGGACTGATTTAACAGCATTAAAAACATGCCAATGTAAAGCTTGTTATATTAGCAAGTTTCTAAGTATATAAGTGGTGTAGCTGTCCCTATTTTTGGTCCATTTTACATCATTTTAGCTTTTTCTTGGATTCGTGAGCTAAGACTGAGATTGGATGGGGGTGCAGAGTACTAGCATACCAAGGTTGGGGCAGAATGGACAGTTGCCCCAGGTGCAAAGTGCTAGGTGGCATGATCAGCAATTTCAGAAATAAATGTCAGTATTGTATTGTCAAATAAAACTGATGTTTCCTACAAATCTAGCAAACATTTTTCTACAGCTTAAAAGGTGGACTTTTTGATGGAGAAGAGCTTTTTTCTTGGTAGGGGCTGCAACACCAGAGGAATGGCATCAGGTGCACAAATAGCAATCCACATTTCTGGTGTCGTGAATTGCACACTGTGCTGTCAGTAGTGAGCTGCAAATTTAAACTCCTGCATAACAGCTATTTACGCATGCATTCATTCATTCATTCAATTGCAATCAAAGATTGCAGTCTTACAATTGCTTAATTGATTGTCACGTGTGGGTGTGGGTGTGGGTGTGTGTGAGTGTGGGTGTGGGTGTCTCTCTCTTTTATATATATATATATATATATATATATATATATATATATATATATATATATATATATATACACACACAGATAAATATGTATATATAGATACATATATAGGGATAGATGGTCTCAGCTCTCCCTGATTTCACAGAATGTCTCCAAATTTTTGTCCCATCTTTTGGCATGTTCTTCATTAAAGGCTGTTTTTTTTTTTTTGGCAAATCAATGAAGATTCAAGTCACTAAATAATGATGACAGACATTCAAGTTTGAGGCCTCTAGCCTTTAGAAAGCATGCTAAAGCAAAGTCTGTTATTTGTGTATAGTCAAAGTCATAAAAGTGGCTATAATTTTGTGAGTGTGTCTCTAGTGTATATATATATATATATATATATATATATATATATATATAGTCAGGGAGTGTGTGGGGCTTGCCCCTTCCCCCCAAAAAAAAGATGTTTTAAGGAGAAGAGAGATTTTTAAGATTCACTCTTCTCTGGGTTTTCAGTTTTTTTTTTTTTTTGCATTCTGCATTTTGGGTGCTGACATTTCAATAGGAATACTCTTTACACAATATGAGTAGGATATATTTTGAAATGGAGAAAAATGAGACAAAAAGAAAGAATTACTTTTTATGAAATGTGGCACAGCACTGACAGGGTAGAAGGTTTTCAGGAAAAAGCACAAACAAAGCCATGGACTGCAATTCATTGTGCAAAAAATAATAACATTCAAACTTGCACAATTTCAAACAGCAATTCAGCAAGAACGATGTCTTGCAAACCCCCCCCCCATTCCCATCATTATCATGTCTGCCATTTTCTTATAAGTATATCCACAAAGACAGAGTATAACATTTTAGCTGGTAATGTTGTGGCATCACCATACACTCTGCAAAGAATGCCAGCTGCAAGTATCCATAACCCGTAGATTGTCATAGGGAACCTATAAACTTGTAATGCATAACATAAGACAAGATGAATTAGAAAAAGTTACTTACACAAGTTCACTTACAAGAAAGACACTGGAGTGCCATGAATAATGTACACTATAATACTTGTACAAGTTGAAGTTACAATGCGCAGTTTATTAAAATGCTGCATTAAAATGAAACACTGAGTTAATTGGCATTTTGGGAATTTTGTTCTGCTGGCTTCTGGAACTGGTATTATTTTATTGTCCTATGAGCATGCTATTTCTGCTGTATGAGAGCCCAACACTTTTCTTTTCAGAACTGTTTCATCATTTGATATATTTAATTACTACTTTGAAAAGAAAATATTCACTTAGTTCAACAGGGGGAAATGTTTTTTTATTTCCCTGGTGGAATTTTTAAATAGTGTAAAATTCAAATAATCCATAAATAGAAAGATCAGCTTTATTGGCAGACAGTATACACTGCATAGATTTTGATAATGTATACTAAAATCAGTTATGAATAATTAAAAATGAATGTTGAAGAACATTTTTGCTTCATCACATATGTCAGAAATGCGTCATATTGCAATGCACATTTGGACTCTGCTGACCACCACCTTGTCATTTCTGGATTTATATCTCTATTTTTTAGATAACAGACTCAAAATATGCTGTTCAAGGCGATCTTCCATTCATCCAAGTCAAAGGACATTTTCCTTAAGTTTAAATGTGAAACACATTTTGTGAGTCTGGAGTATGAAAATTACAAAGTTAAACAGAAAGCTATTGCTTGGGATGCCATTTATGTCCTCGACTATTTACATCTACTTTACTGTTGCTGTGAGGACCAGGGAGGTATTGCCCACTCATGACACTGTCATATAGCATAAATGAAACCAGATGATGATACTATGCCAGTCTACTAGCATATAGTAATATATAATTATAAATAAACTATCTCAAGAAGTATGGTCCCTTACCAACACAAAAGTATTCAAATCAGCATTAAAAGACCACCTCAGAAATCATTGGTACTGCCACTGTACTCAGCCACAATAAAAGTTATACATATTTAAAAACTATGAAACTATGAAACTATTTTCCCTCCCTCTTCAATTCTACCATACTATTCCACTGTACATCCCTACATTCCCTTACTATATAAAGCCTTTATTCTAAACTACTGTTTAATCAAACTGTATTGTAAAGACTGTAAGTAGTCTACCTTTTCCGTTGTGATTGTACTGTATAGACTGTTTTAGAGTTCTTATTTTTTTTTCATTGCTTACACTGTTTGTTAGAATAAGCTGTGGCATATTAATACTTGACTGCTGTATGATTTTTATCTTATTTTTACTTGTACTAAATGGAGCTTTTCTCCCCGGGTCACTGCTGAAAAACGGCACCTGCCCAGCCAGTTTAACCCGGTCAACAAATGTAAAATAAATAAATAAATGTATATAATATCCATTATAATGTAAAATACTGAGGAAATGAAAAAAAACATCATCTAATACAAACTGTTGATCTACGATGGCTTTATGCTTCTTTGGAAGAAGCCCAAGGAACTCCACATCTTGTTCTCAGGAGTATACATTCCTACTACAATACTGGACAAGTCTTAAAGTTTAAAAATGCATGTTATATGTCTGAAGCCATGAAAATAACAGAACGGCACATCACAAGCCCAAGAGATTACTGATGTTTCAGATTTGTCATGCTCCTCCCTGGAAAAACAATGTTTCCAAAATAACATTTACTAAAGTAAACGTCAGTGCTGTAGTATAACAGATCCCAAAGGCAGCATTATGAATGAGGCTCTATTATTAAACAAACATGATTTCAACAAGGCATAAAAAGAGGGTGAAAAGGGGATAAGAAGGGATTTGGAGATACTGGAGAAACAAGCAGTTTAGCTCAATGTCAGCATCTACAAAATATGTAAATAAAGAAACCTTAAAGTGCAAGGTAAACTTATCAGATGACCAGAATGTAAACAAAGCAACCTGGGAAAACAGGAAGGACGGTAGCAGGAATGTTGGATACACAATATGAATCATCAGCTGGAGAAAAGTAGTAGTTCTCATCTGTTATTAAACACAGCTGGCAGAAACACATGTTGAGTGGCCCAGTCCTGGTGATCATAGCTGGTACCCACAGTCTCACATTCTACAAATGCATAAAGGGAATTCATAAGTAACACCACTATGTCTGTATTTAAATGAGCAAACAGCAAGCAAGTGGCACTGGTTTTGCAAGTTTTCAGCCCTCCCAGGAAACACCGATTATAGTCCCACACATCTGAATTGTCATAAGCTGTTGTGAAGACATTTCCCTACCGTTGTCAGCACACTTCACATGTAAGTTCAAAAATGTTCTCATCTATTTTTTTCAAGAAACAGTGATTTTGGAGCTGTATAAGTCCTAGATGAACCTTCCACAAGATTTTGAACTGGTTATGGATTAGCACCACTGGTCATCAGCTTATCAAAACTTTTTTTTCACTACCATGAGTGGTCAGAAGCAGCCATGCTACTTTATGTGGCAGAGCAATTCTATGAATCATATGGCTGTGCTGTGTTCATTAGCATTCAGGAGTAGCAATGCTACTCCTGAGCAGCCAAGTGATTCTCTGAATTCTTTGACTGTGAAAATGCTTTGCTGTAGACAGTTCCAGGAAGAGCATATGACTAGTTAGCAAATACCCATCCTCTAGAATGCCTCATTACCATCTAGAAGAGCCACTCAGCCACAGGGGCAGCCCTCTGTGGTGCTGCACATCTTGAAGCAAAATCACTGTAGTAAGGCTCTCTTTGAATACAAAAAATTACTGTGAGGTGAACATCGGACAGTAGCTTCTCTGAATTTGAGTCTTTGTTTTTAACTGGTAGTTCTGCAAATATTGAAGTTTGTCAAGTGAATGAACTGGATCTTAACTACATATCAGTATTTCTGTATTGCTTCAACTTATTCTTACAAAACTTTAAGAGCAAGACAACTGTATGATCTGTCACATACGGTGTGTTTCTAAAATAATACAAAACAATAGTGTCAGGTCCTTTTTCTCACACATTGCCCAGCAGAACATGTCCCTTCTGTAAAATAAAACAAAATACTAGTTTCAGCTTCTTTTGTGCACACACAGCCCAAAAGAATGTGCCCCTTCTGTAAAGGTACAGCACCTTTGATGATGATGAACTAATATGGATGGTTATAAATAATATCTGTAATTATTTATTCAGAAACAAGTTCTCTCTCTCTCTCTCTCTCTCTCTCTCTCTCACACACACACACACACACACACACACAGACACACCCACCCACACACACACACACACACACATACACACACACATATTTAAAGACTAACTATGATAAAGTGGCTGTAGTAATCAGATACTTTCACATATAGCCTGCCTTGAACCAAAAAGAAAACCAATTTTATTGTATAGCCTGTTGATTGTGATAAAACAGTGACCACAGTAATGTATTTCAGCTTGTTGCTATCACATTATACAGTGCTCTCTGAAAGCCATAGCAATGATCAACTAAAAGTACCCATATAATTGCTCTTTTCTTCATACACAGGCTGCCCCCTCAAAAGATAACTACTTTTGTCAGCACAAATTTTATATTTGATTGTGATCACAGTGAAAGAAATAATAGTCTTAGAAACATGCTTTCAAACCTGTACACTGCTTATCAATTATTGCCTAACAGTCATCATCTACTTCTCTTCTGCTTTCACACATATCTTTCTCCTGCAAGAAATACAGATTTTCTGCAGACCACTGATGTTTGATTGAGATGAAAATAGAAGAAATAATGGCCAATTCAACTTACACTAGTCAATGGAAAACCACCCAAGAGAGGATTATACTAAATTATTTTAAGTTTATTAAAGATGACAAATTAGACATATATATAATAATCCTTTTATCTGGTTAACAAACTTTACCTTAGAAGGAAATTCATTTCAATCAATTCTTAAATAGTTAAATATGTTTTTAAAACTCCATTAATATCAAAATGGAAATCTGTATGTTGCGTGCTTTCCTATTGCACACACCTCTTGATTTAAGGAAACTCAGAACAATGTTAAAATGAATTTGCTACAAAGGAAGAGATTAGTATTATGGTCTGATTGCTTTAAAAAAAGGAAAAGCTAAGTACCCACAACATTTAATGAAAAAATATAAAACTGGATGAATCTGTTAACCAGTTAATATTATCCATCAGTATGAAATTAAATGAATTTGTGGATAATATGTGTGAAGTGGAACAGAACACTATTTCCTTATTATATGAATATATGTATGCTGTTATTGAAGGTAGATTGACATATAGGGGAAGCTTGTCCAAGCTATATAAGGTAATTATAAATAATAATAATAATAATAACTTTGATGCAAAATTCTGGAACTTTTTAGATAGTGGTGGACTGAGTGATTCAATAGATGGTAAGAGTGAAACTTTGTTACTTAAATAATTTAGTCAAACTTCAAGTTTATACTGGAAAGTTTTTTTATGTGGAAACAGATGCATAGTAAGTACAGTTGTGTACACTTACCATAAATGTAGATGTTTAAGTGTATTCACTGTTGCAGTCATCATACTAGGGTTATCTGCCTGCAGGTAGCCCTCAGTTGGCCCGTATACCAGAGTCTTAGTATTTCTGTGTCGGATGCTGTCACTTCTTCCATGATGTCAGGTCGTCAGGGGTATAAAAACAGGCAGATGATGCCATTACATCAGTTTTTCTTGCCCCAAATGTCAGGAGCCTCCAAATAGGGAGCTAGTATATGGTGTGGAAACCATCAGCAGTAAGAAGTAAATACCAATACCATTAGGAATAGCTATAGAGAGGAGAGATAGAAAGACAGAGAAAACCAGGGGGCTGGAGGGAGGGAAACCAGGACAGCAACAGTGAATATACTCGAACATCTACATTTATGGTAAGTTACACAACTGTACGATGTTCTTCGTGTTTCACTGATGCAGTCATCACACTTGGGTTGATTACTAAAGCTGAGGAAGGGTGGAAGCAGTCAAGAAGAGTCAGGGCTGGCTAGTAGGTCCTGCAAGACTGCTGTAGCAAATCTTGCCCTGGATTTGGAAAAGATAGGTAAGTGGTAATGCTTGGTGAAGGTGTGTACAGAACTCCAGGTTGCAGTTTCCAGAATGTAACTGGTAGGGACTCCCCTGAGAAATGCTGTAGAGGTAGAAGTAGCCCTAGTGGAATGTGTTCTGACCCCCTGAGGGGCTGGTTTTCCATGGTGCTTGTAGCAGAAATGGATGCAGTGTGCTATCCATTTGGAAATGGTTTGTTTAGAAATGGCCTTGTCCTCTGCCCCTGTTGCAAAGCTGAATAGCAGCTGGTCAGATTTTCTGAAAGGCTTAGTCCTATCAAGGTAAAACCTGAGTTGTCTTTGCACATCAAAAGAGTGCAGGATCCTTTCCCCTTTATTCTGAGGGTTACATAATACTGAAAAAGAAGTGATCAAAATAAGATCTAAAAATCATACTATGGCCTTTAGCTGTTGGGATAACCTTGAAATGTTTTACTGAAATACCAAGGTTCTTAATGTGTTAATTGTATAAGATTAACTTGATGATTCAGTGTATTCCTATCAATGTATAACAACATGTGAAGTTGAATTTCTTCCTTTCTGTGTATATATGTTAAAGTAATAGAAGTTTTCTTAAAAAATAATGACCACAGTAATATGTTTCTAACTGCTGATCATATACGTATATATATATATATATATATAGAGATATATATATATATATATATGCTGCCTTGCCTGGATAGGAATAGCAACTATTACTTAACAATGATTAAATATTTTTTACACACAGTCCAGGCCCCCAACTCTCATTCTTGCTTTTCTGTTAGATCTCTTAGTCAAAAAAGTGGAAAAATAAAGGCCACAGTAATGCAATTCAACTTTTTCTCCTCATACACATGCTTGCCCTTACATGGTACCTCATATTCATATTCAGAATTATATCACAGTGTTCATGTAATGTACATTTTCTCATAATTTCCACTGAATGTCTATCTGGTACAAAAGTAAAAGAAATTATGGTCACAGCAACTCTCATACAGACTCTTCACCTTGCATCATCTTAGTAATGCATGATAACCATAACCTTGCCCCTAACCCTAACTTACATCTTAACTTAGAAAAAGACACTACCACAATTTAGCAAATTAATTCTGAATGGTTTGGTAGGGTTATGGTTTGTGGATCACAAAAGGAATTTGTTTTCCTTTTGCAGCCTTTCTGATGTTCATTAAATGATGCTGTCACTAATGTGAGTGTTCAAAGTGTTTTTGTTGATCCTATTTATATTGACATTTTAACATTTCAGAAATATATTATATAGATGAACTATAGATGGTCGAACTAAAGGAAAGTCGAGTGTAAAAACATCAACTAAAAAAGGCTGAAAACTCCAACACTGACTCAGCACATTCCATTTCTAAGTAAAACAAATCATAAAAAAATAATAATAATAATAATAATTTTTTTACGGGTCACTACTCCCCTGGACCCCCTGCTAATAATATATGCTAACTCCAAAATCGCACAAACTCAGGAAAAGTGCATATTCCCCAACCCACAGTATTGTATGGTCTTTCACACCTGTTTACCATCTTTTTAGTTGATCACATGGGGTTGACTAAACATCTGTCGATCTAACACACAATTGACCATTCAAAGTACTGCCATTTATATGGAAAACAGAAAATGTCAGTGTGGGTTACAGCAATCAAGCTTCTTGAAGACCAGTAGGTCATAAGCTTAGCAAATTAATACTTTTCCTGTTGAGCACATGATGCTAGAAACTAAAATGATTGTGAAACTGTAATTTCTTCTCATAATTTAAACCAGATACCCTGTTAATTTTCTCAGTAAATACTCACTGTCCACTTTCTGACTCTGTTATATGGACAGTGAAGTAGTCACAAAAGACACCGCAAAATTCTGAAGGTGGTTTTGCTAAGGATGAAATCCAAATAAGTAACTGAATCAGAAATGTTAGGTACTGATCTTATTGTGACAGTCATTACTGCTGCACTTGTAACTCTTGGTTACACTGTCATGTGATTTTAAATTATCTTTAATAATGATATTGAAATCTCTGAAATGATCAACTATCAGAACAGTCCTTTCTGTGATGGAAAGTTGAGATATAAGATCTGTTTTACCAATCTACATTCCTATAAATTTGCATGCATGTAAGGAAAGACTTACTGGACTCCATCATTCTTCATGGATGTCAGCATTGTTCTGCAGTTTGGATAGTTCCTGATTACACATGTAACAAGTCAAGAATATTAATAAACTAGAAAAATGAGAATGATATAGACAGGGTTACAAAAATTTCCTGCAGTACTACTATACTTGATGGAGAAGGTTCAGGGTACGCTTGTCTAATGCAGGCTGATTAAAGAAGATTAGGTAGGTACAGTACACCCAATGAATGATAGACAGCAGTGTGTTTTATTTATGGCAGCCATGAATTATGAGGTGATGTGGAATGCTAAGAAATCGTTTTTAAACCCTTAAAGAATAAGTATAATGCTATTTCTAAGTCAGCTGACTGACTTATTGGTTCATACAAATCAGAGAAGATGCTGAAACAAGGTTGGTTAGGTTCAAGTCCATCTTGCTGCGTGTCTAGGACAGGTGCTCAGATTCTACATTTGGTACAAAAGCTGAAGTGAACAGCATTCAAAATTTCTAAAAAAAATAGTCTAATAGATTAATAGCTGGAAGTGGATTGCTTACGACTGTTTTTTTTGTAATAGCATGACTGCAGTCTTTAGTGTAATAAAGAGAATGTTTCAGTTAATAACAACCTGCTGAAAAGTAACATCAAAAGAATATTTGGGAATGTCTTAATGTGACATATAAGTAACACCCATATTTGCATCTGGTTCTGCAATTCTATTTCTGACTTTACGCAGAATTTTCTAGTCACTGCTCAAGTTTAAAAGTTAATTGAAACCACTGTGCACTATTTTAGATCACATATATAAGTCTAGGGTTGTGGGAATGTGCAAGTAAACCTTATATCAATCTGTGCCATTGCCTTGTATGTAATAGATTGTTTTTTAGTTTTGGAATTATGCAATATGAGCGAGTTTTCTGTTATACTGACTTATGAGTGACTGGGTTTTAATTCATCATTGAAGATATATTTTCAGCAAATGAATTTGGCAAAGTCTTTTCCAAATGTTTTGCCATATTTCCAGTTTCACTGGCTAACACCCCAGAAAGTAGAACAGAACCAACAACAACTGGAACTTTTTTGACTGCTGTCAAAGTTGCAAAGATATATTTTCTTTATTTAAATACTGATTAAAAGAAGACTTTTTATCTTTGTGATTTGCTAATTTCAAGGTTAAGAAGACTGTTCACTCTAAATGTGTTGCAGTTTGAATGACACCTTCTAAAATCTCCATAAGCTCTTTAACTAAATTAAACATTTGCGTCACATTTCATAATGTCAGAGTCAGCTAATCACAATCTTATGAGTTAGTTATATCAGACTAAAACTTTCAAATTTACTTCACCAGGAGGCAGGATCCCCATAATCACTCCCCGTGTCACCTCCTCACTTAAAATTAGAAAAAACTCCAAGATTCCATAACCTGGCCTTAACTTACAAAATCTGCAGTTTCCACTCCATTCAATGGAATGGTTTCATAAGGTTGTGATTCACTGAAAATCAACCTGCTAAAATAAAGAAATAGTAACTTAAACAGGATTTTATTCCATAATGGGTTTTGTTTTCCTAGATAATCTTTGCTACTATACCGTCCTACCATGGGACTGTGTTGACTGATCAATTCAAAACATACCTTCTAAAGAATTTTCACCAATATTTGGAATCACAGTGTCCTTTGAAGTAATATCAGTCATCATCATCAACCACAATTTTCCCTTTTTGGGGTGCAGTGTCAACTGTCATCACGACTGTTGATTCAGAACCACTCTAGTAACTTCCTTGATATCATATCTGATTAATGCAGGTCTCCTTTCACCCAATCCAGTTATTGCTTGGTGGGATGTGCTCACCTCCTCTTCACTTCTTTCTCTCTCTAGTAAATCAGCTATATCAAATCATCTTTGGCTTTCACTCATGTGTCACTGAACTGCTACAATCCAATCTCCTTGACCATCTCTGTAACTACACCTAATTTGGATTCTGCTCTGATATTCCCATTTCTTTAACCATCTACATTGCACATTTTTTTATTTATTTATTTAATATTTCTTTACCAGGAAAGTCCAACTTGGAACAAAGCCAATTTTCAGAGGAGGCTAGGAGAGAAATGTTCCAGACGCATGTCTTTAAAATGTGGGAGGAAACCGGAGCACCCCACATTAATGCAGGGAGGACATGCAGACTCTGCACAGAAGGCACGCCAGTCGAGAATTGAACCGGAGAACCTCTTGCTGTGAGGTGACAATGCTATTGTCGCACCACTGCACCATCCCTACTACATGCTACTCATCACCTCAAGCTTCCTCAGCTGCTCTGTTTTCACTGGTCTGGTTTTTGTGCCATACAGAATTACTGGTTGCATAATGCTTTGTACACCCTACTTTTCATCTTCTTTCATATTCTTTGTTCATACACTATCTGTAACACTTTGTGCCAGTTGGCTGCAGTACCTCTGATTCTAGCTTTGACCTCCTCATTCAGATTTCCTGTCTCCTCAGCCACAACTCACAAATACCGGAAGTTGTTAAACTGTTCTGTTATTTTGCACTCTCTATCAGTTTTCAGCTTCCTCTGATTTTCCTATTTGATGCAATGACCTGTCTTAACTGGCTTCAGTTTCAGACAATGTGTCTTCAGTTTTACTCTCCAGTCCACTATTATTTACTGAAGTTTTTCAGAGTTTGCTTGTGGTGCCACATGGATTGTTTACAGCAGTTTTGTAGATATGTCCCCTCCAAACTATTTGCTGATGTAAACCATCACCAGTATAAACAAAAGAGGGCTCAGAGCAGACTCTGTGAATCCATACATTGTCACAGGCTTCTTAGGCTGCACACATTTTAACAATGGCTCTGGGACTTTGACCCATCACAAGACTGTCCAAATCAGCATTCTTGGTACCTTGCCACTTGTTTATTGCATTCCTCTCCTAGCTTGTTTTGTGGCTAAACAAGTATTCCTTTTTTGCCTGGTTGACTTTTTCAATCTCCCACTTCTTCCTGCACATGACCTTTCTATTGACAACTTTGTTGGAGTCTGTATTCCGTCTCCAGCTTTTCTTATGTACCATAATTCCATACCAGGCTTGTTCGCAGAGCTGTTCTATCATCTTCGCACATGCAGTTTTGATGTACTGACATTCTTCTTCTGCTCCACTTACTTCCTCTTCTTCCTGAGGTTCTAATCTAGTGCCATGTTTATTGCCTTGAACCCCTTTGCTTTCACACCATCTGTCTTCCTGGTCTTTTGTCTCTGTTGACTATACAGCATTCTTTGACCACTGCTTTCTGCTGACTAGAGCCACCAGTGGTTTATGCTGATGGCCAGTATTTCGCTAGAGATGACTTTACAGTCTCTGATGCAGTGCCATTGTCATTTCCTTACTAGGAAGAAGTCAATCTAAGTTGCATTCTGACCACTGTGTATATGATCTTGTGACTGTCTCTCTTGGTATGCTGGCCACCACTAATCCATTAGCTAGACAGATGTCTAAAATGGCATCTCCTTCATTACTCCTATAGTCTCAACCATGTAGATTGGGACAATCTTCATATCCTGTTCTGCTGGTCTCAAAACAAGTCCTCAGGTCCCCTGTTAACAAAATCAAGTCATTCTGTTCCTGTTTTAATGAGGAGGGGTTGCAACTACTGTGTGAATGCACTCATGTCCTTGTCATTGTAGCAAAGGCTGAGATCAGGAAGAGTGCTTTATCTTTACACCTGGAATATGATTGCCATGACTTCATCACTGATTCTAATAATGTCGCTGTCTTTAGAAGACTCTCTCACCTGAAGTCTCACACCATTTTAAGTCCATCATCTCCTCTGACTAGTAGACTGTAGATCCCAGACCAAGAGAGTCCACTGTACTACCCTTTGATTTCTCTGAGTATTAAGTCTCCTCCTGACCATCATGTCATCCACTTCTAAACTGCATACATTTTGGTTAACAAGCCTTAGCTCTGTTTTGGCAGGTTGACCGATTTTACATCCAGCCATCACTCAATAGAGCTAACCCAGGTAATCCTGTCTGAGGCACTCAACTGAAGCCACCTAGTAATTTACTGTCCCTGAACTTCTGTGCTTTATTGCAGATATTCAGTGCCCAAAAAGACCACCTAAACACTCCAAAATTTACCAGTTCTCTGTTTAGGTAAGATCCTCAACCAGTTTAGCACCAGTAAAAACCCACGCCTCCTTTGTCAAAATTTGATATTATTTCTGTTCCTTGTCTAAACTCGGCTGAGTCTGCAATTGGTCTTGCTATGATGGGTGCTCTACCCTGGTAAACAGAATGTAAGTAAATAAATAAGACTTCAAGGTCATGCAATGACTTACTCCTAACTTTCATTCAAAGAAAATGCAACTGACTTCTCCCTGGATTTTCATATGGAATGTTGCAACCTGTAATAAACTCTTAAGTTATTCAAAGCATTAAATGAACAATTACTACGGTCATGTACTGCTTAAGAGTTTTTAACAACTTACAATTTGTAGTTTAGATCTCAACTAATATAGTAAACATACTACTTGTAATCCCAAATCTCTATTATAAGTGATACACGAAACACCTCTGCTTGTTGCCTGGAGCCTGGTGCTTTCATGAATCCTGGAACTATAAGAGAAGGTCCATAATGTGGTTCTGTAATAAGTAATATATCTGTAATTTGCCTTAATTTAAAATGCAATATTACCAAGCTTCTTGTGAATCTTCTTGCACTAGTCATAAGAAATATAACAGTAAAATGTTTATTTTGATAAAATAATTTGTTGTGTTTGTTCAAGTATCAATAAGAAAAAGTGTTTTTTTTTCTGACTAAAGTAGCTGGAAATATGTTTACTTTTATTTATACATTATTTTATGAATTTGATTAATAGTTTTCATATGTCATTTTTGAAATGTTGTAAAGTATTTTTGGAATTTTCATTAATTTTTAACATGTATTCATTCATATGTATTGTTTCAATTCAAATTGACAAGAACATTTTCTATTTAACTTTTTATCAAAATCTTGCAATATTTTTCTCTGCTATTCATGTCTGTTTAGGTAAGTAATATATCTTTAAGGCTGCAACATCGATTATGATGTTATATTCACATGCTGTATGTGTTCTGTTTACAGTTCTGAAGAAGGCCATTTGATGTCTAGATGAAAGAACTAAACTGTAATTATTTTATATTATTGGTGTTTCACCTTATTAAGCATATTGGTTTCTGTAATTTGTGATGCCATTGCTGGGCTCTGTGAGGTTTATCTGGTTTGTGCAGTTTTCATTTAGTTATCAGATCTGCTCCTACACTTGTGTCGAGGTGCATTTGTGCTTCTTTGTAAAGCACACAAATTTTGGATTATTTCCCATGGATGGCATTGGCAGGATCTCACTCCCATTTTATATTAAGGTTATACCTGAGCAGTTTGAGAAGCTTGTTGTGGATGTTTATAACCTCAAAGATGATCTTAACATACTTACCAAATGTTTAACTCTTGCACAGGCATCCTTCAATGGAATAGGCAACTCGACAATCCCACCCTATCAAGAAAGATCAAAGGAGGGGGTTTCCATTACCCCTAAAAATTCTACTGGTACAGATGACATTGTTTTTAATACTCAGCTATCAGAAGGGGAATAACTGCGACCTTGTGGAATATTTTGAGGTACTATATAATCTTGTTCTTTGGTTAACAATGCAATACATGATACGCAACATTTTGTTTCTGTTTCAAGTGCTGACATGCAATATGCATTCAATTTCCTAGGCTGAGAATGCATATCTAACTGAATGTATTAATCTCAAAATATTACCACAATGATTAAGATGTTTTAAATTTCCTAACGGTGTAGAGACTAACATCATTTTTACAAAGAAGGTATTAACTTATTTGATAAACATGGTTTTGAATTAATGTAAGTGATGGTTTAACAATACCAAAATAGGAGAGATGATGCCTGTGCTAATTGAATTAAATAATAAAATTAATAGTGACTTACTTTTCTGTTCTTATGAAAAAGATACTGTCAGATTTTTTTCTAAAGCAGATCAACACTGCTAGGTGGTTCAGAATAGAAAATTGATAAACTTAATAGGGTAACTTACAATACAAAAACATCAACACAGCAAATCCATTACCTAAGGCTAGTAACACCTCTATGGGAGAAGGGAATTTGGTAACTGATGGCAATTATGGCAGGAATATACATTATTGAGTGAATTTTGATAAATGTAATGATTCTGCCCCTTTCTGAAGGCAATGGGATAACAGGAGAAACAGGAGCATATGCATTGAACCCTTTAGAATATCCCCCCTTGTGCAGATCTGAAAGACTGCTGAATCAATCTACTGTAAGCCAGGGGGAGCCATTCAACTTGGGTCATCCAACATATCCTGTGGGAAGAAAGAAAGCAGCAAAATGGCAATATCAAGCAAGGATAGGCAACAGATGAAAGGAAAGAGAAGGGGAGGCAGGCAATAAAACACTCAATGGTTTTGAATAGTCTAACACTGCCAATTTTATTGAACATCATGATGTGGTATTGAAACATAATGGCTTCAAAATTTTTTACTACAGCCATTTGGATATTACACCCCTGCCCAAATATTTTTTCCTTATTGAGAAAGATTTTTCCTTCATCCCTTCCAAGCAATATGATTTTGTGGATTCCATTACTGAAGTAAAAATCTTTATTAGAAAAATTAACTTAGCTTTGTATTAGTGTGATTTATTCACAAATGCAACCAAGAAAAGGAACACATTTACTCCCTCCCTACAGCCAGTAGTACAAGCTTTTGAGTCGGCGTGTATCACCGATTTTTTTTTTTATAAATTGGAAGATTTGAATGGGAAAACTAGATTTCACAATTTGAGTGAAGATGAATCTAAGTTGATAGGTATGTCCATGGAGAACAAATACTGCAGAATTGTGAAACTCAATAAGGGTAACAGGATAGTTATCTTTGACTAGTTTGACTACTCCACTGTTATCTGAGAACACATATTTGAAAGTGTGAAGAAATGAAGTCAATATCTGCCATAGGAAAATTGATTTATATTACATGATTGGTTGATATAAGGGTTGATGGATTTGAACATGCACAACTATTTGAAGAACCCACTCCCAGTGATACCAACTATATTTGGAATACATAAAATCCATAAGGACATCACTAACCCACCTTTGTGACCAATTATTGCTGCCCAAGCTTCCAAAACTTATCTACTAGCAATTTTGATTGATAGGCTTCTCAAACCAGTATTTAGTGTAGTCCCATATATGTTAAAAGACTGTTGGGATTTTTGTGGCAGATTAAAAGAGGATTTAGGTTGTGACGATACAGAATTTTTAACTAATGATTTGATGGTTTTATTCACCTGCATCCCAGAGAAAGTAGCAAGGATTCCTTCCATGATTTTTTCAATAGCAAAGAAATCAGCATCATTATGGAATGTATTGAGTTTATTCTTGGGAAACCACTTTATCTATTCTGAGAGGATAACTTATAAACAGGAGTAGCGATGGGCGAGCATACACACCAGTACTTGCTAACCTCGTTCTGGTCTCCTGGGAGAGAAATTCGCTTTTAGTATGATTTTAACTGGCATCATTCCATATATTTAACATATTTGAATGACATATTCATCTTATAAGTTCATAGGTTAATACTAGGCTAGCTGCCCTTGCAGGTCATTTTAAGCCTAGCCAATATTCCTTTTTTTGCGCTAGAAATTAATATGCCCCATTTGGTTATTGGTTGGACTTACCCATCCCATGGTCAATAAGTATGTATTGCCCCAAATAAGAATACTGGGATCAAAACATAAATAATGTGAGGGGAGCCATGCATAGGATAAAGCATTTAGTACATACTTCTGTCTATTAGTAGCACAGGTTGAAGTCCCGGGGTAAATTTTCTGTTTACCATCCATAGACCTAAGTTGTACTTGAAAATGGCAGGGATGAACTTTGTTTTATGTGACTTGGGAGGCTGTTCCATAGTAACATGGATAGGTCCACAAAGTAGTTGTGTAAGTTGATGGATTATTTATACAGCACTATTCAATTTTAAAAATTCACCCACCATTTTGACAGAGAAAGTAGCAACTACTTAGATCTGAACACTTTCAAGTCTAATAGAGAGTTTTCTTCTAACACTTATATGAATCAGATGTTTAGCTGTAGCTACTTAAAAATTGTCATCTATTCAAAATAAAAAGGGTTTAATTAAGGGGCATTTCATCCATTTGTTATGCCTAATATATGATGATAATATTTTTTATCATGAAATTGCATATTTAAGGGATTTCTTTTCTGAAAGAGGAAATTTCCCTAAATTACTGGCAGAGAACATGGACGAGATAAAAGATAAAAGTGACTCTGATTTTCCACCCCTTTGTGTGTTAATTGTCAGTGGCTCAACAGAAAGAACACTAACCTTTGGTGTTAAAACATCAGAAGATTGTGGGTTCTATTCCTAACCCAGGTAATTAGATTCATTTTTTCACCCCTATATAAATCAAATTTGTGGGTCAATTTAGGTTACACAACTAGGTTTATAAGGGCACTAGTGGTTGGTTAGCCCCATATATACCTTTGAAACTATTAGTGGGTTTTAAGGAGAATGATATTCCTGGCACATTTAGTACATCCTTTGAGAGCTTTGGTCTTGCAGTATAATGGAAGACACAGAGCGGTCAAAGACATAATTATCAAAAATTGGTCCATATGATAACATTTACAAACTGGTGAGCTAACACTCAAGTTTTGTCTACAAGACAGCAAGTAATGTTAAAAATGTTGGATAATGAACTTGGTAATAATACAAATTACATATCAGGAAATAGGAAATGAATGCCTAAATGTGGTTCATGCAGACAGTGGCTTACATATACACTGGGATGAATTCATCTTAAATCATAATGGAGGAAGGGTGATAAAGCCACATTATGGCAACTGTCATAGTAGAGAGTTGATGTACTTGGCCAACTACTCAACTTGTAAGAGTTTTTATGTAGGAAGGATGGAAAACTCACTGAGTATGAGGATATATGAACACATCTATGAGATTTTTAAGAACACCAACAATGCACTATATAAGCACTCTCTATAGATTTTACATATTTCTCTAAGTTTTTATTTCTTACTTAAGAAATTATCCCTAAGGACCCAAGGGGTGATGCAGAGGCAAACAAGATGGAATAAAGGTAACATATACATATGTGGCTATTGAGACTTAATGCCACTCCCTCCAGGCTTAAATGATCAGATCGCCAGATTCCCAGTATTAAATATGAGTGCTGTAAATTATGAACACCACATTTTCAATAGCTGATAAGGATATTGCATTCTCATTTTCAGAAATGACATCAAATTCTAACTGAATTGTGCATTACTTATTTGTTTGCTGATTTACTTTTCTTGATAGGATTAGCATTAGGCATGGCCTATTTTCAGGGAAGACACAACATGATATTCCTACTGACTAGGGTATTTTGAAGAGAACACCAGATAAATTTTCCTGTGTTTAATCTTGGCAGGCTGTTTCATTTAAATGCCGTACAGGTGGTGATAGAAAGCAAGAGAGGAATGCAAAAAGGCAGGAATTAAAAGACGGCATGTACTGTATGTCAGTGGCACAATTGCCATTGTTAAAGCTGCTGAATTTTCACAATCAATCTATCAAGGTCCTTCTAAAACCATCAGACATACTACAGGTGACTGGTCAATAGAAACAGCGATATTGGAGTTGAGTATAAGCTACCATTTGTAATTCTGAGACTTGTATTTGCATGTGTCAGGATTATGAAAAAAATAATGAAATCACAGGAGAACAGCATTTACCAACATTGCTGTCAAACTCCACTTTACCAAATGATGTTTTGGGCAAGCCCTCACATCCATCAGACATATGTATATCAAGTCTGAGACTGCCATATATCAAAGAAAAATATATACTCTGAGAAAAGTCTGTCTCAGACAATATGTATGTTTGCATTTAGTCATTCAGTCTTTATGTTCTGGGACATGTGATAACTATCAAGGTTAGTCAACATATAGCAAAAAAAAAAAAAAAATCACCCTACTGAAAACTGTGAGGTGCTAATAAACAATATTTGCATTGTGAGACTTTAGGTAGACTAAAAGGAAGTGAAAAAAATAATTTCAGAATTGTGGGAAACATGAAAACAATCTCACACAACAATCTCCCAGAAACCAATAATGTTTTGCACAAGTACCATGCATGATAGGAGCATACCAGAGGGTCATAATAAGCATCAACATCTCCTGCAGATATGTTTTACTACACAACTTGGACAGCTGTACAGAAACCTTTATAGGTTATAATCTTGGTTGAGGGACTATATTTCACATTTTCTTTGGACACTGCATTACTTGTCTATTACAAAAAAGCATTGTAAATCTTAATATAATTTCTTTATTCAGAACATAAACTTGCTTAAGAGAAGTAAAATTGTTATTTTTTGCAATTCAGAACATTTATTTGACAGGACATGATTTTGAGTACTTTTTCAGGGAAAATTTACCTATATATGAATACACATTTTAAAGAAAAAAGTACTGCTTTTATGAAAAAATGAAGGTCTCTCCAAGAAAGTTTTCAATAAAAAAGTAAAGGTACCTATGATATCTGAAAAGAACATGACCACTGTTGACAAATTTTACACAAATGGAAATAAAGAATGCAAAAGTGAAGCAGTAATGTTAACACTCAAAGGTTCCTGTCATACTATATTATACAGGGAAGAAATTAAGACATCTGTAAGAAGTTAACAAAGCCACAAAGGAAAAAATGTCTAGAAACAGTAAAGATCCACAAAATTTACATGAACACCATAGTAGCTGTTTGGAGGATTTCAGTACTTAATACTACAATAACCTAAAACATGTTCTCACCACACATGATGGCTTAAGCACACGTATTTCAGAAAGGAAAGAATATATTTATTTTAAAGTGTGGAACAATGTTAACAGAAGCAGTGAAAAGAATTGAGTTGAATTGTAAATGTTTCTTGAAGTAAAAAAATGTTCTGTCAGTTTAAATCAACTACTATATTAACATTTAAGTGCAAACAGATGAATTTTGCAATGATTTTAATGTGGACATAACATTTTTGACTGGGTTGTTTTTACATCCAACAAAGAAAAAATAGCAGAAGAAATATGAATATTTTGTATAGTGCATATAAGCAAACAAAGCTGTGGCTATTTTTTGCTTGTTATTATTCTAAAGTCTACATGATCGAGTAACTGAGTAACACAGGCATAAACAAGTAACATTCTATGGACATGATCTGTTCTGATTCCTGAAGGCAAATGACACAGTCCCTACAAAAAATCTTGGAGGTAAAATAACAGCTAAACAAAGAGACACAGATGGTCAGAGTAAAGTAAGTTCAAACAGATAAAAGGATGGTTACCAGTGGGGTGGCAGAGTGGACAGCCTTGTTTCCTCTCAGCAAAAGGTTCTCTTGTCTGGTTCTCAGCTGGGTTGCCTTCTGGGAGGAGTCAGCATGTCCTCACTATGTCTGCATGTGTTTTCTCCAGATGTTCTATTGACTTCTCACATTCCAAAGACAAGCAATATGCAAATTGGCAATATCTAAGTTGTGCATAGGTGTGTATATGTGTCTGTGTGTGTGCAAGCATGAGGCATAAAAAAATTCTGAGTATCTGTTTTTTCTTTCCCTTTCCTTGCCAAATAAATTCTATTCACTATAGGCATTGGCTGTGAATTGTACGTATGGATTGATGGCCCAGACTGGTCAGTGTATGACAGTTAATCATAATGTCTATCTAGGTGACAATACTGCTTTAGGTATAACATTATGCTGTTGCAAATCAAGGTATAGAAAGGATGATGACACCTTGCAGCACTGAAGGTACATTATAAACTATGTCAGCATAAACTGAATGCAAAAAACTGAATACAAAAGTTTAAAATAATTCAGCTGGTAATATACTGTCAAAGGAATACACAGCTGGTGCGGAAACTATAGGAAAAAGAAATGTACAAAATGAGCAGAGCAAGAAGCTTCAGCATAATGACATATAGTGATGAGTGAAGCAAAACAGCAAGAAAGATAGGTGGAATAATGACATGCATTGGAACAGGCAGCAATGTGGGGAAAAAGTGTCATGCCAAGTATAACAGGCTAACAATTGTGGGGAATACTACAGAATCCAACTAACTGAAGAGCTGAAAAAGGTGATGCACTAAATATACAAAGATTTATTGTTACTTCTGAGGAGATTTCAGTTATGTAAAAATGTTAAAAAGCATGCAGGAGAAAAATGTTTCACTCTTGGAAATGAACATAATGTAGAAAAAGCATTGCAACACTGGCTTACAGTAACCATGAGAATGGGAAAAAGAATACAGAACTGTAATACACACAGGGACTCTACTGTGAATTAGAAATTTCTCATTAAATGCATATATAGAATGCTGAATCTCTCAAATAATGACATTTAGATAAATAACTGGATGTACTCTAGGTTTACTATCAAAATGTCTACATTCATATGGTCAACGTTCATTTGGTCGAAATTATTAAATCGAATGGTCAAAATACCGAAATTAAAATGTCAAAGCTTAAATGGTCGACAAAAATCTGCAAATTAACAGTAGTGTTTTTGCAGGGGGGCTATGCCCCCTGCACCCCCCACAGCCCCTGCTACTTTATATTACAACTCCGAGATTGCACAACAGTGCAGACAAGGGTAAATCTTTGCCTGTTGTCAACATAATGTTGACAGAAAATTCAAATGCACTGTCTGGCGACCAAATGAACTACTTAATATTCATGTGTCAACCATATGTGTCGAATCATATGAACGTTACACCATATGAATGTTGATATTTTGATAGTAAACCTGTACTCTACATAGGCTCCTGTTGTATTTTCAGGACCCAATAGTGCATGTTCTGAAACTTGGAGTAATTAAGTGCATTTGGAGGAAATATACATTATGTCTAAAACTGCTGTATCTTGCAGAATCTCCTCTTGTCTGAGGTACAATATGTAGGTGTTGAGGAAGCAATGTACTTAATGTGTAACAGTGAGTTTCACATGTTGCTGTTTAACTTGCACAACTTTGTTTTACAGCACTTAATTTCTTGGAAGTTTAGGACTCTCACTGTTGGAGCTCAAACTTCCAACAGGGCACCCATTTAACACACACCCAAAATTAAATTAAAAAAAAAAATCTAGTGTTTACCATATAAAAATATATAAAACTGGTAATTGTGAAATGGCATGTTACTTTTTAGAGTAAGAAATACATGTTTTGTTAAATAATAATAAAAGACGTAGGTTTCTAAATGACTTGTATGGCAATAAGAAAGATTAATGTGAACATATATTCTTTAAGCATTCAATAAGTAAATAATTAATTCTCTCAGCCATTGATAACAGTGCAGGGCAACTTAAAGTGCATCAGTCGCCTTCTGAAGAATGTCTAATTAACAAACCTACTAAACCTGCTGGTCTTCTTCTAGATGGTCACTAGTGCCATGGATAAGGGCAAAATGTTGCATACTGCCCACCTTGACCTGGCAAAGGAATATGGCACAGTACCTCATGTGGGCATTATAGACAAATCCACAAATTTAGGCATAAATCCCCATGTCACCCAATGTAGAGCCAAATGGAACATGGAGACGATACATAAAGTTAGAGTGGGTGAATCTACCTCTACCAAGAGAACTGTTACTACTGGTGCCCCACATGGTTCAGTACAGGGACTTCTGTTGTTCATTATATACTTCCCTTATTTCAAGATAAATGTAGAGAGCCTTTGGCTGACCAGTTTTGCTAAGACTGCGATTTGGGTACAATCACTGAATCCCCTAAAAATGTAGATATCCCCCAGGAGGGTCTCACCCAGAGAAATAAACAGAGACATGACCTAAAACTCAATACAAAAAATGCATACTTATACTGTTTGAGAAGAGGACCACTCTGTGAAAATTACAACACTGATAACACTCCCTTAAGAATAGGCCCAGTGGTAAGGGACTTGGAAACTCATGTTGACAGTAACCTGAACTTTGATTACCATGTGTCTATGGTGGTGAGAAAATCCTTTTATGTGGCATAGCTTATAAGTTAAATGCATGCCATCCAGATCTAAGGTGATCACAGCCCCACTATACTCAGTGCTCATTAGATCAATAATCAAGTACAATGTACCCTTCTGCATGCACATTACCAGGCATTTGCAACAGCTGAAGCAGACACAGAGGTTCATCGATAATAGAATACAGGTGTAAATAATATGTCCCATGCAGACTGCCTCCAAGCTCTGTTCCTGTACTCAGTCTCCTACAGATTACTGAGGGGCAAGTTATGCTTAACCTACAAGGCATTCCTCAGTCCATCTCTTACAGATCTGCTACACATTTGCTAATCAAACAGTACTAGTATTATCCAAACCAAAGATCTAACCTTGTCTGTGACATCAACAAAACATGTTGGAGGGCAAAGTATGTGTCTCAGAGATGGCCCCTTCTCTTGAACAATCTCAGCATTCATGTGAAGCACAACTTTTTCCTAAGCCTATTCAAATGCAATTTGGAGCAATGGATGGGAAATCACAAATTCATCCATTTTTTGCTTGTATCCCTCATGTACAGGGACAGCTTATAGACGTCCTAAGGCACAGGCATTTACCAAAGCCATGCTAGTCCTTGGGCATTGATAATTGAGAAAACTGGGGCATGACTGACTAGGCATAAAAAAGGTCTAAGGCCATTTGTCTAGTAACACCCTAATAATCCTATGATCTTCTGAAATCTTTGAAGCTAAGAAAAACCTCTGTACTGTTGGAAAATCAAATTATGCAGACTTTGGTGTAAAAAAACGTGTTCTTTTTTGCATTTTATATTGCTCATATGGGCAGCCCCATTTTTTTCGGAGCTGCCATGACATTATGAAAGACAGAACCCACAATGCCTTATCTAAATTAATGTATAAGCTACAGTAATTCCATGATAAATTCATCAGTAGGCATTTCTTACTTCCTAGAAAGGTTAACTTGCCAACTATGCCTTGTAGGTAGGACATCTTACATTGAAAATGATCACGTGATAAAGTAGTATAGAAACTACAATATCAGGAGACTTCAATTCTAAACAAGTAAGCTCTTTTGATTACTCACAATGCTTTGTATATGTAGGTATATCACTGTTTAATGCCTGTCATAACTTAATTTTGTGGGTGTGGTTGTACTACTTTTTTTTTGTTTGTTTTGAAAAACCACTTGCAATATTAGTATGAGAAGCATAACTGGAAAATTAAATTAATTGCAAAACAAGTACACTTAAGACAGTTGTCAACAGTCAGTGTTGTGCATGATGATGTCTGTCAATAGGCTTTATTGTGCTTAGCTTATTTCACCAATATGTTATTCAAGTACATTTGTAAGTACCCAGTAGTACTACAACTAATTGATAAATTTGCTTGTTTGTTTAGTTTACTTTACTTTAACCTGTTATTACACTATATTTGTAAGAGCCCAATAGTTGTTGTTGTTGTTGTTTGTCTTTTGGCTTTTCCAGGTTAGGGGTCTCCACAGCGGAACTCTGGTCCGCTAATGATTGTCAGTTGTTTTTTTTTGGTGCCGCGTTGCCAGCCCGACATCCAACCTTCAACGAAGGCATGTCCATTCAATGCATGTTTTTCGAACGCCCACTCGACCGCCGGGAGGACATGCAGACTCCACACAGAAGGCACTCACAACCCAAGCTGAGAATCGAACAGGAGAACCTCTTGCTGTGAGGCAACAACGCTACCGCTGCACCACCACAGCTTGTAAGAGCCCATTAGTACTTAGAATTAATTTAGATATTTGCTTCTTTATATACCCTCCCCTCTATAAAGAAGCAATTCTTCATCTAACTAACCATCTCCTCTATAAAGAATCAATCATTCATCTAACTAACCTTCCCGCTTATAAAGAAGTAATTAATTAACTGACCTGATAACCAAGAAAATGAGTTGACCAGGTACAATTTTTCAAGCATGACCTGGATCATTAAACATTGCAACATTGCATATACAATATCAGTTTACATGTGTTAGAATGTTTCACTGCTAATACTTTCATTAAAAGCAACAAGTGGTCAAGCATCTGACCCAGTTTTTACAAGCATCCTAAAAATGATGACAGTGTCAAGAATTACTGACTGACTGTAATTCTCACTGATTTATCAGAAAACAGCAAAATCAGGGACAGCTGAGAGATATGTAACCTTTGTGGATTTGTAGTCTACTAGCCAGATAAGGAGAGCAGATACAGAATATTCATCTTTGAGTGAAAGAATTAAATAAATAATATGACCTTTCAGTGACAGGAAGATAGTAGCTATTTCAGATGGACAGTTACTGTCTTTATAAAGTCTTCATGTATACTGAGTTTTGCCTTCCAACATCCTAACTGTAGGACATCAATTTAAGATTTTTTCACTGCACCTGCAAAAAACATGTACAAAGGTTAACTTTATTTTGTCTGCAAATTTCCTTTTGAGATGTACAAAGCATAGCTCTCAGCCTTCCATCTCCAAAATGAGGAACACTAGCCCTCATAATGTGGAACATATGGGCAAAATGTAGAACACATACACACGGCTTACTAACAACTTCAACTAGGAAGGTCATACGATGGTTAAAATATGCTGGTTTTACTTATAAAGAAGATCTTTTAATGAATTAATATGATTAATTTCTATTTACCATGGATTTCACTTAAAAAAATTCCTAACACTGCATGTATGACAGACTCTTTCAATGTGGATCTTTGAGGAACTTCGAGGAACTTGAACTTTTTAAGACCCCAAATGAGGTACGTTCCTTGTAATCAGGTACACTTGAGAGGTATGGTACAAAGGTTAATCTATATTTTGTGTGCAAATCTCCTTTTGGGATGGAATTATACAAAATCAATTCCTGAGGTTTGTGAGAGTAAAGAACAGGTTAAAATGGATTTCTGTGGGTTTTTCTGAAAATGTGAAATAAATGTTCTGCATTTCAGTGTGTAGAGTGCACTCAGTTTAAACTCAGTTACCTAATTTGGCAAAACAATACAGCTTGGCATTCATTGTTAATAAGAATCAGAAGTAAAATATTTTATCTCTTATAAACTATGCAGTTTGTGAAACTTATTATCTACAAGCAGGTCAAGACGAACTCTTGTATGCAGCTGTGTCTCATCAACATGATACACAAGATAGGCCAAGGACAAAAAGAGTTATTCTTCAGGAACAGAATGTTTAGAATATGGAAAACAAACTGTCAGCAGACCAGCTTCAAAGGAAAGACTTATTATTCTGCCATATTCTCTAAACTGCTGATGCAGGCAGAAAAGACACTACAAGAGTGGGACTTTTTCTTTTATATCAGAAACTTTGATTTTTCTATTCTTGCAGACTTGATGCTGTAAGCTGAAGTACGTTTTTGATGTATTTACCTTTCATTGTTAAGCTAGATGTAAACCTCATGTGCAGTAAATGAATGTCATAACAGCAGAACTGTCTCAGTGTATTCACTGAGTAAAGGTACAGACTACCATGAATAGTGTAGTTTAACAGTGGCAAGACTAGTTCAGTCAAAACAACCAGGGAAGTGACCTGAAGAGGGGCCTCTCTCAGTGCGATATTCCAGTGCAGACCTTCTTAGAATCGATTCTTCTCTTCTTAAACTTTGTCCATTGACTGGAAGATGAAACACTGCAGCGCAGTACAGGGCTGTATGGTAATTTTTCTTCAGACAGTTGGTGACCCACAAGGTATGAAAATTATACTGCCAACATTTTCATCTCACCAGCATATAGTGAATGACAGCAGAGAATTTTCCCACAGCTGATCTTCATGTCAAGACTGGCCTACTTGTCCTGAACATTTGTGGTAAATATTTTCTTCTGTTTTTCTTTTAACAATGAATGCAATTTGTGAAAATGCCAAGACGTGCACTCAGTCTTTTACTTTTGATGTGTCTGAACCATATATAAATGTGTGGAATTATTTAAATACATGGTATGATCAGCATGTTAGCACCTGTAAGTCTTTGTTAGGGAAAACTGATTATCCAGTATTATGTAAGTGGATTTCTACTTTTGATTGGCATGTACGCAAGTTTAAAGTGCCACAGGATGTACAAAAATGTGCTATCTGCAATGATTTAAATGTTGCTTTTTGCATGCCTTGTCATAAACGTATTGTACAAAACCTGGAACACAACCAGGATAAAGTAATGCCTGAAGCACAGACAATGGTTCCTGTTTCTATATATCATGTTGCAAAAGATTTGCTAGAGGGTGATGCAGATGTCAAAGTTTGTACTTTACAGTCTGATTTGCAGGAGCTTAAACATTGGATTGCTAAAGTTAGCAACCAGCAGGATCTTGACCTTATGGGTCATTTTCAGACTTACTCTGATAAATGGAAAGCATCTGGTAAACTCCATGCTGACACCGCTGAATGTACAAAAGACTTTTCTCAGTTTTTGCAAATCTCACACACTGAAATTAAGTCTTTTACACAAACTGTTATTAAACAGGACAGTAAAGCTATTGGTATGACTGAAGGGTTAATGAGTAAAATTGTGCGGTTGCAAGAAAAATATGACAAGCAGTTGGCTGATGCACAGAGTGACGTAACTGTTGCTAGGGAGAAAATAAACACATTATGAGCTCAGTTGGAGACACAGGAATTAGCTAATCAAGACCTTTTAAAATTACAAGCCCTGTTAAAGGAATATCAATCTAAAGCATTAAAAACTACTGTAACGAGTCCTATCATAGCCTCAGCAGGCTTTTCTGCTGAAGTTTATCAGTCTAGGATGTTAAAATCTCTCCCTAAGTGGGATGAACAGAAAAGTATTTTTAATAACATGATTACATTTAAAGCTTGGGTTCTTAAAACTGTAGGCACTGTATGGAATGATACACTTGAACAATGTTTCTGGATTCTCTCACAGTTGGGAGGGTGGCCTAATGGTTAAGGTGTTTGCCTTACAAACACAAGGTACAGGGTTGGAATCTCTCTCAGTTGGGAGGGTGGCCTAATGGTTAAGGTGTCTGCCTCACAAACACAAGGTACAGGGTTTGAATCTCACAAGGGATAGTTGGCTAGGCTTAAAATGTCTCGCAAGGGCAGTTAACCTAGTATTAATCTATGAACCTATGAACACTTTTAAATCAGTTTCAAATGACAGTTTGTGACTTTAAAAGAACAAGCAGAACATTATCAATTGGCATATATGCTAGTCAATGGCAGTGATGAAAAAGATAGAAAAGATGTCAATTTTCAAAAAGCTGTTATGCATTCCTTTTTGGACCATTTGGAAGGTGTCCAAGGGGATGTTGAGCTTATTTATAAAGAATCTTCAAACACACAGAGTTAGCAGATAAACTGCTGCGAGCACATATTATGTGTAAAGATAATGCTATTCATAAGCAAAATATTTACACTCCCCGTTCTGCACCCGTTGTTAGTGAAGTATGGGGTAGGGGACATGGGAGATAGACTAATCAGGGGCAGCACGTCCCACAACAGGTAGCAGGACAACCACGTCAAGAGCAAATTATACAAGGGCAATAATGGGCAGCATCAGCTCCCCCAGCCACTCAGTTAACTTCTCAAGTTACTCAATCTACAGAGGGTCCTCAAATGAGACAGCCTATTTGTTATTCCTGTAAACAGGTAGGTCATACTAAAAGTGATTGAAAATATTATCGCAGATGGCACCAGAAACAAGAGGCAAAGGGTAAGTTTCTTACCATGAAAAATTTTGATAAGCCGAGTGTACCATGACAACAACAGGTAATGCAACCAGAAGTACAAACACAGCAGTACACTTCACAGCAATATGTGACAGAGGGCAATAGGGGACTACAGCAGCAACCCCTACATACCACAAACACTCAACAGTCAGTATTCCCAGTACAGCAAAGGGATGGTGTGACACCTAGTGTCAATGTACAAGGTAATATTGTTAGCACACAGGATACAACTGTTCCTTCTGACTTTGTTCCTTGGGGCCCAGTAAATCCTAATTATCAGCAGCAAGTAGCCTTGCATCATGAACTTAATCGATTTTATGTCGACTGTGAAGAGGTCAAGAAAACACTGCAATTATGTCCTTTGCAGTCCAACACCATCGATGATTCGGAGTGAAAAGTAGATCTACTATAGGGGTGTGATCCCCTACCTAAGTCTCTTTCTTGACTAACATAAAGAAAGGGAAAGATGGACGACCACTTATCAACATTTGGATAGAGGGGAACCTGTGGGAAGATGTTTTTCTAGATACAGGAGCGGCCGTCTAAGTGACAGGTAGGCATTTGCATCCTAACTTGTCTAAACGTACATGTATTTCAGGTTTTAATGGTTCTGGATGTTTAGCCATAGGCAGTAAACCTGTACAAGTACAATTCGCCCATCAAGGGGAACCAGTGAAAGGGGTATTTTTGATGCATAATTACTGCACCTCTATGATCTTGGGAATGAATATATTGTCCAAAATGGGAATTGTCATAGACCTTCCTAATGGCATTATATGGCAAGGACAAGGTCCCATGTTATGTATGACTGAGATAATACATGTATCAAACAGTTCTGAAAAGGGCCATATTGTCAGCCCTACTGAAAATAAAGTATGGTTAAAGGTAAAAATAGAAGTTATGTTCTTACCATAACGTTCCATGTTAGTTGTCTTCTTCTCGCCTTCTTCTTGCTGGATGGGTTCGGAGCCGACCTCGGCTCCGACTCGGCCACTCTAAAAGCTCGAGAGTTGGTTCCACCGGCTCGAGGCTCCCCTTATATCCCACAATGCTAGGCGAGAGTTACCTCAGATCTCGTTTGTAAGCTAACCCCAGCTTATAATAGTAACAGAATAACTGTAAAACAGAGTCCACCTCTAACAACAGGAAGAAAGAAGGGTGACCTACATCCTGAACCAGGAAATATGCATAATAGCATATGTCTAAGAAAGAGGTGGTAGAAACAGAGGTCACAATCACAACTCCTCTAGGTCTGTCCAGGCCAGGGGAAGGAGGGTGGGACGCAAGAAGAAGGCGAGAAGAAGACAACTAACATGGAACGTTATGGTAAGAACATAACTTCTATATGTTAAGTTGTCTATCTCGCCTTCATTCTTGCTGGATGGGACCGCGTCCCTAGCACCTTGTCCCGGGTGGCCTAACGGAACAGACTCCTGAGAACAGTGGAACCAAAGTTAGCTCTATGCCTAGAAGCTAAATTCAACTTATAATGAGAAATGAAAGTGTGAGGAGTAGCCCAAGTAGCCGCTGCACAAATGGTGTCAATAGGCAGTCTGTCTTGGAAGGCTAAGGAAGTAGCCAAAGCTCTGGTGGAATGAGCCTTAGGTCTATCAGGCAGCTTTTGATATCTAATTTCATATACAAGGGAAATCAAAGATGTTAGCCATCTGGATAATGATACCTTTGAAACTGAAAGTCCCTTTCTGCTTTCCGCATAGGAGACAAACAGCTGATCAGATTTTCTGAACTGTTTTGTTCTATCCAAGTAGTACCTCAATTGACGGTGAACATCCAGGCAGTGTAATTTTTGTTCAGACCTATTGGAGTATTCTGGAAAAAAGACAGGTAGATCAATGCTTTGATTTAGATTTGACGTCGAGACCACTTTAGGCAAAAAGGACGGATTAGTTCGTAAGGATACTCTGTCCTTATGAAACAAAAGATAAGGAGGACGACAGCTGAGTGCTTGAAGCTCTGAGACTCTTCTAGCTGATGTAATAGCTATCAAAAAAAGAGTTTTCCATGATAATAATTTTAAAGAACAGGAGACTGCAGGTTCGAAAGGGGAAAGAATCAAAGAAGCCAGAACTAAATTTAGGTCCCAAGGAGAAGGAGGATTTCTTATAGGAGGTCTGAGAAGAAAAACTCCTTTCAAAAAGGCTTTGCAAAGCTTGTGGGACATTAAGGCAGATTCAGAAATACCCACATGAAAGTTAGAAATAGCTGCCAATTGAACTTTAAGTGTAGAGGGAGATGAACCTGCATGGAAGAGTTCAGCTAGAAAATCAAGGACTAATTGGATGGAAGCAGTGAAAGGATCTATGTCCTTTCCTTGAGCCCAACATGTGAAGCGTTTCCACTTACTCAAATAAATCTTCCGAGTGGAAGATTTATGGGAAGCTATCAAAATATCTCTAACAGAGTGAGATAATTGAGGAAGCCTGGCTAAGGTTGGAACTGGAGGAACCAAGCAGTGAGGTTCAGAGAGGGGAGGGAGCGATGCAACTGACCCGACTGATGGATCAAAAGGTCTGGAACTAGGTCCAGATTCCACGGTCGCTCCAAGAGAAAACGATGTAGAAAGGGGAACCACACTTGTCGAGGCCAGTAAGGAGCAATGAGGATCAATGAGGCCTTCTGAGCGATAGCTTTCTGTATCACTTGAGAGATCAGTGGGAAAGGAGGAAATGCATACAGAAGTCCCCGGGGCCAAACTTGGACTAGAGCGTCTCTGCTGGGTTGGCCTGGTAAAGGGAATAGAGTGAAGTATTCTCTGCACTTGCTGTTTTGGGGAGTAGCAAAAAGATCGCAGCAAGGCTGACCCCACTTGAGAAAAATTTCTCTCACTACAGAGTCTTTCAGAGACCACTCGTGAGGCATGAGTATAGCTCTGCTCAACTTGTCCGCAATTTGATTGGACTTTCCGGGGATGTGCGTTGCTATCAGAAACCGCTGAGAAGAAATCACCCATTGCCACAGTCTGAGTGCTTCTCGACACAGGGGGTATGACCTGGTTCCGCCTTGTTTGTTGATGTACCACACTACAGACATATTGTCTGTTTGGATTGCAATCGTTCCCAAGGGAAGAGAGTCTTGAAGGGCTTGCAACGCTAAAAGCACTGCTCTCATCTCCAGAACATTTATGTGCAAGTGGCATTCGTTTGGTTGCCATGTGCCCTGGACTGTCCTGCCCTGATAATGCCCCCCCCCACCCGATCAGGGAGGCATCCGTTGTCAGAGTAGCAACCGGAGGAGGTGGAACAAAGGGTCTTCCCAACAAGAGCTGAGGAGAAGACATCCACCACATGAGATGATTTTTGCACGCTTGCGTGATCATAATGGTGTGAGACATTGGAAGTTGCTGGTATGACCATTGAGTAAAGAGCATCCATTGAAGGATCCGCATGTGGAATCTGGCTAATGGAAGCAGAGGTATGGCCGCTGCCATAATTCCCAACACTTTCAGAACTAACCTGGTTTTGATTCTGTTGTTGTTGAAAAGGAGTGATACCAGTTTGTGAATGTCTGTTATCCTCTGATGTGTTAGTCTTGCAGACATGTTTACTGTATCTAGATTTGCGCCTATGTAGGTAATAGTACGACAAGGCGACAAAACAGACTTTTCGCAATTTATTGAAATACCCAGCTTTTGACAAACGCGAAAAGTGTAATCTCTGGCCATCAGAAGGAGATGCTTGGTGGGAGCTGTGAGGAGCCAGTCGTCCAAATATGGAAACACCTGGAATCCTTGTCATCTCAGGTGAGAAGCTACCACTGCCATGCATTTGGTAAACACCCGGGGGGCAGTGGTGAGACCAAATGGGCAGGGCCCTGAACTGAAAATGACTGGTTCCCAGCCTGAAGCGGAGGAATCTTCTGGAGCGTCTGTTCATTTTTATGTGATAGTAAGCATCCGAAGGTCTATAGAGCACATCCAGTTTCCTTTGCCCAAAGGGAAGGATGGATTGCAGCGTGACCATCCGAAATCTTGTTTTCTTGACTGATCTGTTCAAGATACTGAGATCCAAAATTGGTCTCCAGTCCCCTGTTTTCTTTGGAACTAAAAGAACCTTGAGTAGATTCCGGATCCTTGCTGGTCTGCTGGAACTGGCTGAATTGCTCTTTTGCAAGCAGTTTTGAAATCTCCAAAACCGCTAGGTCCCTTTGAGCGGTGGAACATCTGGAAGGGATTTTTTTGACTGATTTGGAATGCGAAGAAAGGGGATAGAATAGCCTTCGGAAATGATGGACTGTACCCATTTGTCTTGAGTCAGGGATAGCCAGGCTTCTGGGTACAGTGACAATCTTCCCCCGACTGCCTCCAAAGATGGGCAGTCGGGCAACACCTCAGGGATGCTGAAAGGGCTTGTCAGGGAAGGCTTCCCGATTGCCCTGGTTCTGCGGACCCCCCCTGCCCCTAGGGCGACGTCTACCATTGTTATTCCCGCCTCTGCCTCTGGCGGGGAAATGACTCTGTGCGTCAGGCGAAGTCCCTTGAGATTGTTTACGGAACCACATCTTTCCACCTTTCTGGCCTTTGGGGTAAGGCCTAGAAGGAGTAGAAAAATGGACTCCGACAGCAGAAAGGGTCTTGCCATCAGTTTCGCACCTAGTCAAGGTCTCTTTCACTTGAGGACCAAAGAGGGATGATCCATCAAACGGGGAGTTCGTGAAAGACGTCTTGAAGGGATCCGCAAAATTGCATAGCCGCATCCAGGCATGCCTACGTAAGGCCACACCTGTCCCTGCGGCTCTGCTCGCTCCATCAGCCGCGTAAGAAAGAAGGCGCATGGAGGAGTTGGTTATGGAGTTAAGGGTAGCCAGCTGCGTGTTCATCTTATCTTGGAAACCCGCAGCTGTAGGGTCCTTTAACATTTCACTCGTTTCCTTGATCAAGTCCCTTTGAAGACGAGTAAAATGGCACAGGTAGTTCAGCGAACGCATGGTAAATGTCGCTGACGAGAACATCTGCTTCCCGTACCTGTCCATGGACCTAGATTCCTTGTTAGGTGGATGGACAGGTACTGAAGGATCAGCTAGCTCCTTCTTAGTGGCAGCAGCTACCACCATAGCATCCACAGAAACTCCTTTTGTTAAGAACTGTTTGTCTGCTGGTGCTGTTATGAACTTGGAGGGTCTCCTGGGAGTGGGGTCCACTGAATCAGGAGCGGCCCGTGCCTTCTGAGGAACCACCTGCATGAGGGGGTCAAGGGGAGGGCGACACCCAGGAGGTGGAAGGACGAGAGCCAAACGCCTCAAGATACACAGATTCGTCCTCCGAAGGGTTGAGGGCTGGCCAATTTCCCTCTGTTTCAGGATCTCCAGAATGTCTGCAAATGAGACATCTTCAGAAGGGGAACGGGGGGAACCCTCAGAATCATCCAAATCTGTGTCTGACGTGATGGACTCAGGTGAGTCAATGTGTTTCCTCTTACACTTCCTCTTCTGAGGGGGCTCTTCTGCCAAATCAGGAGAGGCCTCGGAAGAGGATGAAATCCCCACAGGGGGTTCCTGAGGAGCTGGCTCTCTGCGGTCCGGGATGAGGGAGTGAGTCGACTTAGTCTGAGGCACCATAGAGGGAGGGGCGGACGGAGCCGACTGTGGAGTAGAGCCAGGCTCTAACACACTCCGCATGACCTCGAATACACCCCTGCCAGGCAGAGCCAGAGGTCCCCGCTCCGAGAAGCTAAGAACCCCCCTCGGCACCGACAGTGATGGCTCCGAGGCCGATGTCGGAGCCGAACTCACCAGCGCCGAAGCACCGAGAGGGAGAGGGGGGTCGGACAAGGGTCCGATGCCACTCACCCCCTCGGAGCCGACGAGGGAAGTCCGGCACCGAGATTCTTCCAAGGAAGAAAACGGAGCCGACGACGGAGCCGAAGACAATTGTATCGGCTCCGACGCTATCACAGTCTCGGTTCCGACGCGACCCGGCTCCGAGCTCAAAAGAATCGAAGGAGGAATATGTTGATGGACCGGGGCAGGCATCGACTGATGAGTCGGGCTCTGAAGCATCTGGGCCAGTGCCTCGGACTTAAGAAGTCGACTCACTACCCTCTGAAGGTCATGATCCGACAGCCTCGATGACCTAGAGGAGTGAGATCTTTGGCTCCGTTCAGACAGCAGGGGAGATCCTGGAGCCGAATGAACGGAGCCAAGAGATGGTGACCTGGACCTCTTCCTAGTTGTCAGCTCAGAAGGTCTGGTCGGAGCCGACACGGGAACTTCTACTACCTCGGCTCCGGCCGGAGCCGAGGGAGCCACAGAAACTGTGGACTGAGACTTATCGGCTCCAGCCGGAGCCGATGAAGGCAGAGGTTGAGAAACCTTAGGTCTCGGCTCAGTTGCCGGAACCGAAGACCTAGATGCCTTAGAGGGCTTCCCTGTTGAAACAGATAGGGAATCCTCTGGCTTGAGTAAGCCTCTTAGTATCAATTTATTTTTTCTTTCCTGCAGGACCCTGGGGCTGAAGCCATGGCACACAGCACAGGAGTCCTGCAGGTGCAAAGGCCCCAGACAGTAGACACAAGAAGTGTGAGCGTCTGTCAGAGACATTTTCTGACAGCACGCATCACACTTCTTGAATCCGGAGACCTTTGCTTCTTTGGACATTTTTAAACAGGTGTAAACAAACACACACAAACACACAAGTTACACCCTGTCAAGTTAAATTATAATAAAAACCACTAACTAGGATTTTAAAATAAAATAATACACACTCCACTAGGGAAGAGAAAAGGCCTGTAGGCCCAAGGGAAGAACCTAAGGTTCTTGAGGGGAAAAAAAAACGGAAATTTTTTTGAAGGGGATGAAAATTTCTCTAAACTAAGAGAAATAAGTAAATATATTAAAAATAAAGGGGTTTTGAAAGACTAAATTACACAAGAAAAAGTCACTTACCAAGAACCGGTAGAAAACCAACCTCGAAGCTGTAGCGGCAAACGAGATCTGGGGTAACTCTCGCCTAGCATTGTGGGATATAAGGGGAGCCTCGAGCCGGTGGAACCAACTCTCGAGCTTTTAGAGTGGCCGAGTCGGAGCCGAGGTCAGCTCCGAACCCATCCAGCAAGAATGAAGGCGAGATAGACAACTTAACATCAACAGTTTCCTACATTGTGGTGTCAAGGGTCCACAGACTGCGGGAAGCTACAGGAAGCAGCTTCTGTAGGTAATGACAAACATTTTACTCTACCGTTTCAAAAACAGTATCCAATCCCAAAGGAAGCAGAGACAGACATGTAAAATTGCATCCAACAATGGCTTGATGTGTGAATAATTCAAAAGGGAAATAGCCCTACAAGTTCACCCATATAGCCAGTTAAAAAGAAAGATGGCACTTACCAATTGGTTATTGATTTACGAAAAGCGAACCAATTCATGACTCCCTGGGCTCATCTGATTCCAGGGGTCCCAGAGCTAGCAGCAAAAATAAAACCACAAAGTCAGTGGTTTACAGTCATAGACTTAGCTAATGGTTTCTTTGCAGTAACACTGCAGGAAAAGGTTGGCAAAGGTTTGCCTTTACATTTCAAAATGAACAGTATGTCATGACACGGTTACCGCAGGGATTTCAAAACAGTTCGGTTATATTTCACCAAATAGTTGGACGAATACTACAAGGTCTACAATCTGATAATTCTGTTTTGCATTACATTGATGACATATTAATACAGTCTAAAACAAAAGAACAGCATTTAGCTAAAGTGACAGAGGTTCTTCAAACACTGCAGGAGGCAGGGTTTAAGGTTAAAAGTGAAAAGGTACAATTCATGTCACCTGAAGTAAAATTTCTAGGTACTATTTTTACATCCTTCCGGGCATACTTCTTGTTTGGACAGGGTGCAGGGAATCTTGCAAATGGATAAACTGGCTATCATTCTGGATTTGCACAGATTTCTGGGTATCATGAATTACAATCGGGAGTTTATAGAGGAATATGCCAGCATGGCAGCTCTTCTGTATGACATGCTTTCGAGCCAGAAAGAATTACCTTTTCTGGAGTGGGGAACAAAGGAAAATATGGCTTTTTGTGATTTGAAAGCAGCATTGGCCAAGGCTACAGAATTAGTAGCTCCAAGTCTAACACGTTCCTTTGTGTTACAGGAAGCAGCCGGACCCAACACACTGTCTGTTGTGCTTTTACAGGAGTGGCCTCAGGGCTCTAATTCGCGAATGGAAAGGACTTTATGTTCCATTACATTTTTCAGTAGGAAAATGACACATGTTGAGAGGGGATATCACCCATCCATTCAGCAACTTTTGGCCATTTATTGGGGTTTAAGACAAACTGAATACCTAACAGTTTTCTCTAAAGACATTATAGTACAGACACCGCATTATGCCATACAGGCTTTGGTAAATGAGACTCAGCTAAATAAACTGATTAATGACATCAGTCAAGCAGTGTTTGCAAAATGGTTGGCATTATTTAGTGTCAAGCAAGTTACAATAAAGGCAGGAAATAAGTATTACATATCTAACTTCATGGGGTATGAAGGAAAATGACAGAAATGCATTAAGCAAATTTCAAATCCAGAAAAGGCCATTCTGTCTTTTGATTTTCAGGAAGACAGATCATCCGTCTTTGTTGATAGTGCTCGATTTTGGGACAATGGACAATATCAGACTGGATTTACAGTAGTACCAGAAAACCCTTCTATGAGACAGCCGACTCTGATTCAGTTACCGGGACATATGTCTGCTCAGAGAGCTGAACTGAAAGCAGTTCTTTATGTGCTACAGCATTTTCCACCTGTCAATATTTTTTTCAGACAGTGCATACGTAGTTAATTCTCTGCATCTGCATATGTCTACATGGGCAAGGAGAGAGTTTGTTAATAACATGGGCAAGCCAATCAAGCATGCTTATGTGTTACAGACTATTTGAAATTTGGTTCATAGTCAGTCCCTTGTGGGTTGCTACAGTATCTTAAAGGTAAAAGCTCATCAAAAAGCTAGAAATTAAAATTTTCAGTTAAATAACTATGCTGATCAGATGGCAAAAAAGGCAGCAAAGAAAGGAATGGAATTGTATCCTACAGAACACCTTTGTAGTGTACCAGACAAAACCACTGCAGTACATGCCATACAGACATTTTCAGTTCAGAATTTGCAACATGATTCGATAACGGGCCACAGTTTGTCAGTAAACTGATGAAAGCTTTGTGGATTTGCTTGGTATCCAGCAACGATTTCATGTTCCTTACCATCCCCCAGTCTAACGGGATAGTTGAAAGAATGAACAAGACTCTTAAGGAATGCCTTAAGAAAGCCTGCTTGGAAAAAGGCATAAATTGGGTAAAACATTTGCCTGGAATCTTGCTGGGTGTCAGAGCAACTCCACACAGTAAAACAGGGATCTCACCTTTTGAAGTCATGACAGGTAAAAAAATGCCTGTACAATTGCCATTTGATCCTACTGTTAGTACAAACAGACCATTATTAGAAATTGCACAGCATCAACAATGGTTAAAAGATATTTCTGAATTGTGTCAAAACTTATCAGAAATGCAAGCATTCAAATTACGGTCAAAGGATCCTGTTATGCCAGAAGAAAACCTTCCCTCTGGGACACAGGTATTAATCAAAATGTTCCAAACGGACGGTCCATGGCACAGTAATTGGCAAGGATGTTTTAAAGTAATTGCCCAGTTAAGACCTCTAGTGTACAAAATTAAAGGAAAGAAAAACAGCAAAATAATTCTTGTTCACAGAGATCAGTTAAAAGTCATTAAGTGACTTCATGTTTGTTTTTTTTGGTAGACTCATGGCAAATGCCAAGCCTGAAACAGTTGAAAAAGCATCAAAACAACTTTTTAAATTAATACCACTTACGTGGAAAGGTTATATTACTGTATATAATGAAGATTATGTTTGTTATTGTACTGATTGTATTCATTGGAGCCCTTGGGATAGGGTGTCAAACAAGAAAAATGCAAGTTTGAAAAATAAACAATGACAATAATACTGTAGAGCTAGGTTGAAATGTAAATTGTTTTTATGAACAAAGACAGCAGGACAATTTTACTTGTTCATATAATGCTACTTGCATCTTCGGGTACATAAGGATTTCCACCAATGTTACCTTTTGGTCCAAGTTGAGGGTCATTATTACATTCGACCAAATAGTCCTACGGTAACCCTTAAATTTGATTCCAGAGTTTCTATTAAATGTTGTCAATTTCCTATATTTTATTTGGGAAAAGGAGAAAATTCAAAAAAATATCCACCATCAACACAACGGCTAGTCTTCACTTATGTGAAGAAATGTTGTAATCATACCATACAGGGAATTAGTATTCCTCCCAATAATACAAAAGTACAACTAAATTTTACTACTCGAGTTTCTGTAATATGTACTAATACCACAGTCATTACATGTAGCATACATTGGGCATATGTTCTATCAATATTAACAGGTAAACCTACCTTTGTTCATACAGACCATTTGGTTAAAATCCCTTCTACCTGTAAAATAGTAGTCAGACAGTATCAAAAGGTTGTAGTACATTTTAATATTACATTCCCAGACACAGGCAGGTGCCGATATAAAAGGGCATGGTATGATGCTCTGCTAGGAAGCCTAGGTACAGGCATGGGAGCTATTAATGTAGCTGATGTTGAAAATTCTGACTAATCGATTAAAAGTAGTGGGGGAAGATATCTCTCAGATTGTGTATTTACAAGCATCTTGGAATCCAGAGATATGGAAGACACACTTGCACAATCAGCAGTAATTTTTAGACAATTATAATGCTATGTGGCTACATCAGTTGAAATTTGATGGTAACATGACAATTTTTGTAAACTGGAAAAAGTGCACTATGCAATCTTTGTATGTGGAAATTCAGAAAAATACAGTACAAACTGAACTTATGTTACAAAATGAAAATGTTTGGTGATGATTGTTTAACAAATGGATACCTGATTAGGTTATTTACTGAAGTAACATAGTGTAATCCACAATATTGTACAGGAAAGTTTATGCATTATAATGTTACTGGCACCACTATTGTGTGTCAATTTACTGTGTTGCCTATGATATTTCTCATACCAGAAGGGTATGAGCATTGGTTGCCACAATTTGAAGGTGATTATATAGATATGAGAGGAAAAACACATAAAATCGAATATTGTACCCAGACTCAAAATGGGTTAATTTGTGGACAACATTCACCTGTCTATGAACCATGCTTATTGCAGCATTTTGTTAATTTGTGTAAATGGACTATTATGCCTTCTTCTTTTCAAATGTTTATAGAAGTGGCTCCTCAGTATATTTGTCTGGTTACAGATCAAGATGTAGGTCATAATTTAAAATTACCATTTGTAGGATGTTTAGCACATGTTGATTTCCTTAAATGGAAGAATAAGAGCTATGTGTTTACTGAAGAACTGGAATTATGACTTAATATAGCTTCCCTGTATATCTGTATCCTTGGATAATTTAAAAAACATAATGAACAATACTAAAATTATCAGAGACTATGTGAAAAAAAAATAAAAGTATTCTGTATTATGAGGCATTAAGCATCATTGCAAAAGATAAACTAATTAGTTTGGCTAAAAAGACCAAAAAAGACACTGCTCACAATTGGTGGGATATCTTTACTGGTTGGTCAAAATCAAGAAAAAATCTGTTAAACTGGTTGTTGCATTCTGTATTAGTAGTGTTAGGCATTGTAGTCATACTATGTGGAATTGCTACCTAAGTTATCATTTGTGAAAAACTTACAGAGTTTAGCAAACCATGATGTTTAACCTGAATAAACTGGAGAAAGTTTCAATGTGTACCACTGAAGAAAAAATTGAAAATGAACAATCATTTTCTGCTTTTTAAATAAAAGTTGGAATTGTGAAAGTAAAGAACAGGTTAAAATGGATTTCTTTGGATGTTTCTGAAAATGTGAAATAAATGTTCTGCATTTCAGTGTTTAGAGTGCACTCAGTTTAAACTCAGTTACCTAAACTGGCAAAACTATATAGCTTAGCATTCATTGTTAATAAGAATCAGAAGTAAAATATTTTATCTCTTATAAACTATGCAGTTTGTGAAACTTATTATCGACAAGCAGGTCAAGACAAACTCTTGTATGCAGCTGTGTCTCAACATGATACGTAAGATAGGCCAAGGACGAAAAGAATTATTCTATAAGAACAGAATGTTTAAAATATGGAAAATAAACTGTCAGCAGACCAGCTTCAAAGGAAAGACTTATTATTCTGGCATATTCTCTAAACTGCTGATGCAGGCAGAAAAGACACTATAAAGGTTGGGACTTTTTCTTTTGTATCAGAGACTTTAATTATTCTATTCTTGCAGATCTGATGCTGTAAACTGAAGTACGTTTTTGATGTACATACCTTTCATTGTTAAGCTAGATGTAAACCTCATGTGTAGTAAATGAATGTCATAACAGCAGAACTGTCTCACTGTTTTCATTGAGTAAAGGTACAGACTACCTGCTTAGTGTAGTTTAACAAGGTTGGTCTCAGGGATGCAGACTTTGAACATTTGGTCCAAAACTAATGGCAACTGCAGATATAATAAACTTATTTACTATTTATTTATTTTTACATTTCTTAACCGAGTTAGTCTGACTGGACCCAGAGAGCTCTTTTTCAGCAGAGACCTGAGGAGAAAAGCTCCAGGAAAGTAATTAAAAAATAAGAAAAACCTAACAATTCAAGTTGTAAGATATTAAACAGAGAGAAATATACAATACAAAATATATACAAGGCAAAAGTACAGTATTCTGAGAATGCAACAGCAATATGTTTGAGAAATATGGTTAGCATTAAGTTGTTACAAGGACTGTAGCAATGCCTAAAATAAAAAAAAAAATCAGTGTAACATCGTGACATACAGCAAAGATGTATTTAATATCACAGGTACTAACGGCAGAGAGAGTAATATATGTAGACAGTTTAGGTAGATACCAGGCAGATATGTTAATTGAGAGAAGAAGAAAAATTAATTAGGTAATTTCCTGACAAGTACAGCTCCGTGCATGTTGGAAATGAATTTTTAGCTGCTTTTTGGATTTGCCACTTTGGTAATGGAGCAAAGGGGCAATGGAAGTTTGTTCCATGAGTATGCAATTGAATGACTGTAAAGCATTTTTTCAATATTTTTGTTTGGCTTAGTCACCTGCAGAAGGTTTTGTTGTGTGCTTCTGAGGTCATGAGTGGGTGTGTAGGGTGTAATTATAGATGTAAGGGTAGGGCAGGAGTTGGGGCTATTTAGGATGCTGTGTACAATTTGTAGTTGAAATATTTGAAGCATGTGGGGGAGCTCAGGCCATCTTAAGCTTTTCAGGGATGTACAATGATGGGATTTGTAGCTATTACTGTCTGCAAATCTGGTTATCTTGTTATAAATGGTTTCTAGTTTGGTTAAGAGATTATTTTGAATGTTAGTAAGTATGGGAGCAGCATACAGCAGGGATGGTAGAATAAATGCTTGAGCCAGTATAGTTCTAGATTTCTTCGGTATATATATTTGGTGCTTGAGTCAGCGGTGATAATTGTATTATCTAAGGATGAGATGGTGAAGTTGTCTTTAGCTGGATTGGGTTTTTTTGCAAGGAAAAAGTAGAAGCTTTTTTGGGAGGGGTTGAGAAGCAGGTTGTTTTCAGTTAGCCATTGTTCTATTAGGTGCAGAGATTGTTGAGTGACAGTGTGGAGATTTTGTATATTGTCAGAGGTGTTGATAATTATATAATCATTTGTGTACTGTATTAAGGTAGACTGGGGACAGGAGACATGGAGGTTTTTGTAACTATATTAAAAAGTAGTCGGCCCAGGATAGAACCCTGGGGAACCCGGTCTTACCAAAATGGGAAGTGATGTTTGTCAACTGACAGACTGATATCTGTTTGAGAGGTAGCTGTTAAACCAGGAGGTAGTGGAGGTAGAGAGTTGTAGGTTGGAAAGTTTGTTTAGGAGGATGGGATGGGATGGGAAACTGTGTCAAATGCTTTGGATAGGTCAAGGAATAGAGCTGATACGAGTTTATCATCATCTCTGGCTGGGGCAATGTTGTTTTTGAAAGGGCAGTGGTATTACTGTGGGAGGGACAGAAACTGTGCTGTGTGAGTGTAATTAGGTTTGCCTGTAAGAGGTGATGTAGTATTTGTCCATGTATACATTCTTCCAGAATCTTGGATAAGTCTAGTAGAAGGTTTACTAATAACACTTCCTCGGTGCAATACCACCACACCAAATAGGTGATGTGGTAAAGTTTAATTGTATTGTGAAAAAAGCAGGAAGTTCTTTCCAGAAATAAATAGTATTCATTCACATCAACAACTTTGTTTCTTTAGCACTGTATACCTTTTTAAGATCAAAACAGTGTTCCCAAGCTCAAACAATGAAGTGTGGAGCCACATTTCTGATACGGTAAAACTATACTCCACTTGGGTACTCCAACTTTAGTATATGTACCAAATCATATTTGGTTAACTGTACAATGGACAAAAAATGGCATTACCAGAGCAGATCTGCAGTACTGCATTGTGTAAAGGACAAAACTGTGTCATTGTTAAGGATAAAATGGTAGAAAAACTGGAGAAAACGTTAATGCAGACTCATTTCTCTTACTCTGATGGTATACACATGTGCATTTTGAGATAATGTTAGCTAATCAATGACCTAACACTGACTGACAAGTTGAATGAAGTGTGCTAACTGCTAAGTGATTCTCTATTAAGACTGTCTTCAGTGTTTGTGTTTGCAGTTACAGTATTGCGTTACAACTGGTGTTGAACTTGTGTGTGTGTGTGTGTGTGTGTGTGTGTGTGTGTGTGTGTGTGTGTGTGTGTGTGTGTGTGTGTGTGCAGACTGCATGTTTCATGGAAATGGCTGTTGTGCAAAGTGTACCAAACTGCAGTAGTTCATAAATTAAACAAAAATAATGCATTAGTATTGTAGGACTTTCATGCATGTTTTGGTTGCAGAGAAATATTAAAACATTCTCCTCAAGAATAGTTTGCCAAGCAGGCAATTTAATGTTTGACTTTTGTACAAATTCTGAATAAGCCATTTAATCATGTGATATGGTAGCATGTAGTTTCATGTAAAAGTAGAAACACATTAAAGATATAACCATAATAACATCTTGGCATTTGTGAGTATAAAACTGTTTTGTATAAAATGCTTTAAAAAATCACAGATTTAGAAATGGCAACAGTTAATATATAGCCAACCTTCACAGAGAACTCATAAACTGCTAAGTCTCTGTAGAATTGCTTAATTTAGCTGGAAACTTGTATGAATTACTGTTTTTGACTCCAGATGCTTTTTAATTGCACAAATTCTTGACATTTTTCAGTTGTTAGCAATCTGGAATGTACTACATTAAAGGATCAATTAATGTTACTTAAAGTAATGTATATCATAGCATTAAAAGCAGTTACTGGACAACTGTGGCCTTCCAAGTATTGGTCCTTGACTTAATATCACAGACACATAGAGCTCTTTTGCAAAGCGACAGTGACTGGTTTCGTCATATCATTATCAAAGGAATCAGGTACATTACAGAGTCTTATTAAAGCACCTCTTTCTCCCTGCTGCTATTAAAATGATATTGGGAAAAGGAACATTACAGAGAGCTTTTCTGTAACAAATTACTTTGATTCCACTGGCTTACAGAAAAAAAAGTTATAGGACAGCAACTCTTTTGTGAGAAAACATTTACCAACACTATATATAAAACACTATATACAAACACTGTCATGCAAAAATAAACCACAAATTATGGTGAAATGCATTAAATGTAAAATCAGTCATTTTATTTTGAAATGCAGATACCATGCCAGAGTAAATATATCAGTTAAAGCCTAGGATGCAAACAGAATTTTATTCATGTATACTATATGCATAATCATAGTTTATCCATTTTTTTCCACAGAAACATAGGAAATAAGTCATATGACTACAGCAAGAAGTATATAATTTATATTTATTTTAGAAATAATAAAATAAATATCCTTATACAGCTATTATGATATTTCTTGATGCTTCCATGCAGATAAGTAGAGTCTGTAGATTTCAATAGTAAATCATTCCTTCCTCAGAAAAATAGTTCTGTTCCACACTCTGAGATGGTCTTCTTCTTCTACACAATGACCTGGGACACCTCTCAGAATTCCTTCTAGGATTAGAAGGAAGTGATTCAAAATACATTACTGAGGAGCAATCAATGCACAAACTGAGACAACTGCCCCTAAGTCTTATTCAAAAACAAAAAATGAGCTCTGTGGATGCAGACAACATACCAAGCAGTTTCCTTATTAGAAGAAATGCTGTTTCACAGACACCCTTGTGCACATATTCAGGTTCAGCCTCTCAACTGTTTTTATAACTGATGACTGAAAATTGAGATCCTCTCCTCAATGGTGCTTGAACCACTGTCCTTTGGGAAGTTCATAGGTTGGTACTAGGCTATCAGCCCTAGGGCCTATACAAGCCTAGCCATAACAATTCCCTGGCTATTTCTTCCCACACTACTTACTTCCCTGGACCCCTGTCTAGCAGGGTGACTGACGTGATCCCCGGGGTGAATTTCCCATCTCCCATCCAATCGTCAAGGTTCTTTTTGAAGAGGACCAAAGAGGCGCTCTGCTTGACATGTATGGGCAGTCTATTCCAGAGTCTGGGGAGTCCCTGGGTCAGGAACCTATCCCTCCAGCATGTTTTCTTTATTGTGATGACCAGGTTTAGATCCCTGGAGCATGTAGCTCTGAGGGATTGGGATTTCTTTAAGTGTAGCATGTCCAACAGCTCTGGGTTTGACATGGCCTTGTATGTTAAGCAGAGATCGCCTCTGAGTAGACGATATGCGACAGAGTATGGCTGGAGTTTTTTAAGGCGGTCAGCGTAGGGCATCTGCTTTAGGCCTGTGATTCTTTTAGTGAGGTATTTCTGTGGCCTTTCCAGTTGTTGCAGATGTCTTGAGAGGTACATACCAAATGGGACGTTGTATTCTATAATGGGTCTATTGAGGGATGAGTACAGTGGGACAATGACCTCCTTTTTTCTGGATGAAAAGCCCTTAGTGATGAGGTGTGCCACATAGAAGGATTTCCTGACTGTTGTGGCGATGTGGTTATCGAAGGTGAGACCACTGTCCACCTGTGTTCCTAAGTCTCTTATCACACTTTCAGTGTTTAGTGGACTGCCACCTATGTGGTAATTCACGGATACATGTTTTTTCCCAAAGGAGATAACTCTACATTTCTTGGCATTGAGCTTGAGCCCATGGCTCTGGCATCAAGCATCTGTTTCTGTAAGGCCCTTTTGTAGAGTATCCACATCATTTGGGGATTCAATAATGGCTCCCAGTTCACAGTCATCTGAGAACTTTGTTAGCCAGAGTCCCTTAGTGTTGGCCTGCACTTCAGAGAAGTAGATGCCAAACAAGAGCAGTCCCAGGACTGAACCCTGAGGTACTCCATTTGTCACTTGTCTGGAGCTGGATTTGGAGTCAGCTACTTTTACAGTGCGGGTTCTGTCAGTAAGCCAGTTGGCAACCATTGGGTGACGTAGGGATTAATGCCCAGCTTAGTAAGTTTATCTATGATTCCAGAGTGGGGGATGGTGTCAAAGGCCTTGGCGAGGTCTAGATAGGCTGCGTGGACCACCTTACCCTTGTCCATGGCTCTTGAGACTGATTTGAAGAAATCAATCAGGTTCAGGAGACAGGATCGGCCCTTCACGAACCCAAACTGGGTGAGGTCCAGTGTTTGAAGGTTGCCAATGTCTTTGTTTATAAGTTCCATGATAATACGCTCCATGGCCTTGCAGATAAGGCTTGGCAGACTGATGGGATGGTAGTTTCCGGGATCCAAGGTGGATCCGCCCTTGTGGAGTGGGATAACTGTAGCTCTGTGCCACTCAGTGGGCACAAAACCTGAGGTGAGGCTATGATTAAACATGACACTTAGGTGAGGTGCCAGTTCATATTGTAGTTCATGTAGTACACAGTCTGGGATGTCATCTGGTCCCTTGGATGCTGTATTCTTAGCTATGAAGAGTGTGTTTTTTACCTGTGTGGCCGTTATTACTGGAATTTGGCAATCTTCCGGTATTGAGATGGGCCGTTTAGGGGGTGAGAGGGGGGTGAAGTTGGCACTGAATTGATCTGCCAGGATATTGGCAATATCCTTGGGATCAGTAGATTTAATGCCATTCTATATTCATTTACTATAGTACTAGCTGACTACTTTAATTTCAACAATTCCACTGGACTACTAAAAAAAAACATTAATATTTTTATATTCAATGATAATCCTCTTTGTAATACTTTCAACATGTTATGTCTTGTGATATCAGGACTCCAAACGTTTTATAACTCTATTTGTATTCCTTTGTTTATAATTTGTCCACCTGATGTATTTTGTGTTGGCTCTCCTACTACCATTGTTTTTTTGAAGTGCTTATTATTTGGTACAAGTTTCTTGTATTTTTTTCTTTGATTGTGGAGCTTTTCTCCCCGGGCCTCTACTGAAAATGGACATGAATCCATCTAGACCAGCCCAGTCAACAAATGTAAAATAAAATAAATAAATAAATAAAATAATTCTGTTTTAGCTCAGAGCAGAAATGAGCATTGCCATTTAGATTCTTGACATAGCTATAGAATGCCTTGTGGTTGTCTTTGGAATCTTTGGCAATTTTATTTTCGTAACTAGCTTTGGAGGATTTTATGAGGGATCTCAGTTTCTTACTGAGGCTGGTAAGGGAGTTTTTTTGTATCCTGGGATTTTCCTCTTTTCTGCAACAGTTTTGTCCTTTTGTTGTAAAGTTTATTTATGGCAGGGGACCACCAGATTGGCTTACTTTTTTTGGAGGACAGCATCTTGGTTCTATTTGGGATGGCACAATTCATGCATGAGTGGATGTGCTCGTATAGTGCCTTAGTGTAGGATTCAGCAGTCGAACTTTCAGTTCCCGTCTGCATGGGTGTCATGAAATTTGTCACGTCTGACTTGAGTAGTATGAAGTTGGCTTTGGAGAAGTTTTTTTATGGAGGTTTCCTTACTGGGGGGGTGGGGTTGGAATGTGGATGTTAAGGGTGATTAGCTTATGGTCAGACCTGACTAACGAGGGGGTGACCATAGGTGTGGAGCATTGATTTCCCATGTTGGTAATGAGCAAGTCTAGGATATTGGAGCCCCAGGTGGGACTATGGATTAGTTGATCCAGGGCATTGGAATTTATGAATTCCAAGAACCGTTGGGCAAAGGTGTTGGTACATGAGTAGTTTTCCCAGTTAATGGCAGGGTAGTTAAAATCACCCAGTATTAGGGTGTTTGGTTCTATCTTAATATTTTCCAGTATGTTTAGAAAGGTGCAGTGAGAATCTTGGGGCATGGTGGGGGATCTGTAGCAAGCTACAATTTGGATTGCAGTCTTACCTAGTGTTAATTGCACCTGGAGAATTTCAGACGCATTGTGTTGGGCAACTAGCCTGGTGGTGTGAATATCCTTGGTGAATATTGACACTCCTCCACCTTTAGTGTTTCGGTCCTGGTTTGGTGGCCAAAAAGTGTGGTAAGAGTTGCAGCCTGGTATTGCAGGGGTGCTCTCTGGAGCCTTGAACCAGGTCTCAGTTACTGCACAGATATTAATGTTATCCATTTTTATGAGTGCTTCAAAAGAGTGCATTTTGAGGTTTAGACTTCTAGCATTGAGTAGCATTACCTTCATATTTTGCATGCTTGTACCTGTTATGGTGGTGGTTTTGTCCTTTGAACTTTGCCTAAAAAAGGCACTATAGGGGTGGCAAGAGCCTTAGCCAGTAACCTGAATCCCAGGGGTGACAGGTGCAGACCATCTCTGGCAAAGCATCGTGGTCTGTCAATCATGTCGTCCCAGGCAGACAGATACTGGATCCCCTTTGAATGACACCAGAAGCTTAGCCAATTGTTGAAGTCAATAATTTTGTCTTTATATTGTGGTATCATTCTGGGTGAAGGCAGGATGCTACTCAGGGCTAGGTCATACCTGCCTGGGCCACATGATCCCAGAGCTCTTCCATGTCTCTTTTCATGTAGTCCAGGGAGACCAATTAGCCTTACCAGCCTTATTTGCAAGGTAATATAATGCATCATCGTGGAATTCATAAATAAGGATATTGGTAGCTTACAATCCCTTGACCAAAAACCTGTCTGTCTTTTTGAAAGGCAGAGCCTGTCTACATAACCAAGATGAACACATTTTAAAAAAGGTAAATTGAAAAACGCCATCTACCTAGACCTAGTCAAGGCTTTTGACACTGTACAACACTCTGGTATTGATAAACTGACTCAGTAAAATGTAAACCCTTATGTATCTCATTGTATAGCAAACTGGCTAACAAACAGAATAAGGATTGGTGGCATACTTAACTCAAATAGGGCTCTTCTCTGGAGCCACTACTTTTAGGCGTATAGTTCACTACATCGGAACTGACAACAATGTTTTGTGGTTGACCAAGTCTGCAGATCACTGCAAACTAGGAACTGTCATTGACACCCTTTTCATTCAACAGGGCTTTACCTGTACACATTCATGCTGGCAGAATTGCATAATACAAAAAATGTAATACTGTAATCTCTGGGAAGCAAGAACATTCCTGCACTTACCAAATAAGTGATAAACTTTACAAAATAGTTACTGTCCTGAACTGGCACCTTTATGGTCAATGAACTCTCGTTTATTCACCTTGTATCAACTGTCATAAGGAAACCCTTTTGCCTAACCCAATTAATCACTAAAGGCATATTCTTTAGGTCCAAGGAAGTTATTGTACCATTCAACTCCCTCCTTATCAGGCACGTATTAGAATGCACTGACCGTTTCGCAAGTATCTATCCAGGCAATTATATAAGAAGTCACTGACTTATAACATTTTTAATAGCTGTTTTTGTGACTGCAGTTCACAGACTCTATTTCTCACTAAAACTCAACAATGTTTTTAATATGGGTCCAGCAAGGAGGAATGTTCAATGTTCCTTTTCTTAGCTACTGATGAGAATCAGAGTCAGCGCTTTGCTTTCACTCAAATGACAACCAGAACTCCAGCTGTTGATCACACCACTGTGTTCCACAAAAGCATATGGTCCAAATAATACATGAGAGCTGTTGGCAAAATACACGCCTCTCCCATATCATACCTTACCTTTAAAAAAAGCTCCCAATTCCATGTCAAAAAGGTAACTACCTCGCTCTCTTTAAATGTAACTTAATCACATGTTTGCACCTCAGCCCCTGACACACATTGAAGTAGGTAAACTGCAGAGGTTAGGCTCTTAATGGCTCTTTTAGGTCACTGCCTAGAATACACATATGAATCTAAGGGTTAAATTGTTAAATGACTTGCTAAATGAATAGCCAACATATGACAGTTATCTGTAGAAACGAAGGATGCCGGGTTGAAAATACCAGAGTGGTCTAATATTGTAAGAGATCCCACTGAGATATTGGAAGCTTTTGAGAATACTACAGGTCTCTTCACATGGTTGAAGCTTATGCTTATGTTATGAGAATGAACCCCAGTGATACCTTGTAGACGTTGATATAGCATAATCACAATTCAATGTAGCCTACAATGATGGAGGTGTTAAATGAAATATCTAGTAAGTAACCTTTGGCTAAACCCTGTGAGATGGCTTCCTGGATGGATACGTCTTATGAACCAGGCTTTACAGAACAGGCTAATTCTATCCCTTCCCCTAAAATGATGGAATTACTGCAGTTATCATAAAAGATGGCAAATATACCATAGTCCCATCCCCTACACACCCATATTTAATTTGCATCATGACTGTAAAAGGTTATTCGTCCATTGCTGGAACCTAGACTGCATCACTGGATTCTGTACTTAGTTGGCCTGCATCTGTATGTGCTTGCTTGTGGGGGGAAGAGGGGTTAGATCTTTGACAATGCTATAACATTATTGTTGTTAGCAATGTTCAGAAATGAAGAAGGAAGTTAGGCATAGTTAGCTTAGGCACTAAAAATCATTTTATAGGGTGTGGTGGCCATTTCTTTTGGTCTTTCTGTAGTAAATGGGGTTCCCTGAAACTTTTACTAAATGCAACCTGTAAGGGTTTAATTGTTATAGTTAATATTTCTGCTTGATCTCAAACCATTGGAGTTAACTAAGGGTATGCTCCAGGGGATATCCATCATCGTCCTAGGTGTCTGCATTAAAGAGACCTTACTCTGTACCCATCTGAGAGATAAGCTAACCTTGAGGTTTCTTGGCTATGTAATCAAAAGGTGATTGTATCTTTATTTCTAACAATGTACTGATGTACTTGGTCAGTCCAGAAGGGATCTAAGCAGTAATGGCTGGTTACTTCAGAGTGGCTGGGGGTGGTAGCAGGAAGCAACTGAATGGATGAGGCTAATTGGAAGAAGGTGGACTTATATTAGGGCAAGTCGATGACCATTTAATTGTGATCAGACAACAGTTGTAGACAGTCACTTTCAACTAGATTCTGCATCAGTACTTTCTCATTGTAGGTACTTCAATGACCAGATAAACATAAATATCTGACTAAGATAAATAGGGCCAGCCTTAGATGAAATGGAGCCTTAGACAAAGGACAACATTTCACATCCCCAGCTGTACATTGGTTCTTCCCTACACTACCACAGTGCCCTCTGTTTTTCCCTAACATGGCTTCATCACATCATCTACATAGATTTATTCTTTCTTATTATTTTCACACTGTCTTGTAATATAGCTTCTTTTATCTGTCCTTTCAACATACCCTCACTTGTCAAGACTGCACTGCTATAACTGTGCAGGAAGGAACTGAATTAAAACATAGGATTCTGGATTCTCTGAGGTGCACTGTAGAACTTCTTTCCTCAATCTTTTGATCCAAATTATGGCCTCAACAAATATCATGAGTAAGGAAAGAAATGTACTTTTCAAGAAAAAAAATATTCTGCATCCAAAGCTATGTTTAAAGCTGAATAAACAGTGGTTCCCAATAATGTGAGAAGGCAAATGCTAAACAGGAAGAGGAAATCATAAATGGGAACAGTACCTGATGCCCTAACCTACCCCCATAAAAAGTCTCTTGGGTTACACTAGGATAAAAGTGAAAGAACATATGACCACAAACATATATTTCAAGTTGCTGTTGTCAGACATTTCATACATATACACATCTGCTGCCTCATCCCTAACTCTAAATTACTGCCTCGTTCTGTATACCCATGTGATTTTAGACTGAGACTAAAGTAAAATGATAAATGACTGCTGTAATACATTTCAAGTTGTTGCTGTCAGATGTATCCGTGCAGCAGACCAGTTTACTCCTAATCATAAAAATTAGACAAATGTAAATAAATCTGAAGGTTGACTGTAAGGAATATGAAAAGTGTTGATCACAGAGATGGATTCCAATATGTTGCCCCTAGACATCACAATACTGCTAAACAGTTTATGGTGCCATTCTGGGCTCACCTCTCAGAACATGTGGTATAATTGTAAGGAAAGCAAATACTACTACTACTAATAATAATAATCACAGTAATTTGATCCAGTGTATGATCCTGGACAGTGCACTTTTCCTAGACAAGCTAAAGAGACTTTCTGTAACACCTCCAAGGACTAATTGTGAAGAAAGTTAATGAAATAATGACCACACTGTTTTGCAGCTCCAACCACTATGTAGTTCCATCTTTAGACTAGGAGGAAGGCTAGACAGAAGATGGGGTCCACTACCAAATCTGTATAAAAATCTCCATTTACACACCTGGGATCTGGAAGACATATAGCCCCTTGTAGTTTGGAGGCTCTGGGCCTTCTGTGATACACACTATGCCTTATTTGTAAAAGCTAGCCACTTAATTATTCTTTTCTACTGCAAGCCAGAAGAATTATATAAGTGCCCCAAAAATTGTGTGTGACAGTATATAAAACTAATGATATTATGTTTATACAGATGCAGATACATACTGACAATGCAATTGACTAGCAAGATATCACACACACACACACACACACACACACACACACACACACACACACACACACACACACACACACACACTGCACAGTAACTTACAATCAGCAATAGAATTTTTGTTGAGAGGATGATAAGGAAACCAGAGTACCAGGATAAAAAAAAAACACATGGAAAGGATGGAAGGACCTTAAAATATTGTATAGAAGTAATACTTGCCAAGAACTCAACCAAAAGAAAAGTGCTGTGAAATGGCAATGCTACTCACTGTGCTGCAAATTATCACTCATAACCCAGACAGATCTATACTGATAGACACTTATTATGCCCAGTACTTATGTGTGACTGTTTCAGAAGTGAAACAAAAATTAAGGCCAATCTGTTACTTTTAGATGCACTTAATCACCCTTATTCAGTAATTTTCTTCCACAGACAGACCATGTACTAATCAATTACAGATTCTTTGACTGTGCACACCTTAGATGTCTGACAATGTTTAAAAAATGTTCAAATGAAAGCATTCTAATTTGCTTTACAACAATGCACAGTAGATATACAACGTAGGTTTAATGACTTTTAAACTAATCCTGACAGAACAACAGCCCAGTAACTCAGCAAATATAGTCACATTGTTGGTTGTGGCCACCCAAGAAAGCTGACTCTTATAAAAAAAATAATGGCCACAGGAATATATTTCACCTATTCTTCACACATATAGTATCTAAAATATTCCAACCTGCTTCACGATACTCATTAGTCCTAAAAAAAATGAGTAATTACTATTTAACTTGTACAAATGACTGCAGGGCAGTCTCTGCCAAAGTCACTGTCAACCTTAAACAGGCCCCCACACCCTGTGACTAGAGTTGCTTTGTTAACTGTGCTCATCAGATGTTTGATTGTGATAAAAAATAATGGTTATGGTAATGTATTTCTACTTTGTTTCTCACAAAGAGTTGCCACAGTAAAGCATTCTACCTGCTTCACATAATTACAAATTAGTTCTGCAAGGCCAAAATGGTTGATATTTAACTTGAGCAATTGACAGCAGCCAAGTGTTACTTTTCAACCAAACTGAGTCACAGTATCCAGTAATTACAGCACGCTGTTGCCTGTAAGTACTCAGATATCGGATTATGATAAAATGAATACCCACAGTAATAGATTTTACCTTTTTTTCCACAAGCATAAACCACAGTAAAATATTCCAACATACTTTACACAGATGCACACTAGTCCTGTGAATCCAGATTAATAACTTTTTAATCTAAATAATGACAGCAGAGCCAGTTACATTCATCCACAGACAACCTCCATATCCATCAATTATAACCATATTAATGACTGTGAATACTTCAGAAGTCTAATTGTGATAAAACTAAAGGGCAATGCAGCACAGTTTAATTTGTTTCACTCGAACTGTAGACACAGTAAAGTATTTCAACTTGTTTCACACAAAATCATATTGGTACTGCAAAGACAGAATAATGAATGTTTAATTTGATCAAAAGACAGAAGAGTCAGTCAATGAAATCTGCAGACTGACCCTGTACTTATACTTTTTTGCAACTTTGCTGAAAGTGCATACATTATATGTCTGATTGTGATAAAAAATGGGCACAATGAAATGTTTTAACTTTGTTTTACACAAACAATAACCATACTAATGTATTCCAACTAGCTTATTACAAATGCAAACTAGTATTGCAAAGACATAATAACATCTGCTTACTTGAGCAAATTACAACTGAGTCAGTCACTGTCATCCATAAACAGCCCTTATACCCAGCAATGATATCTGTGGACTGTGAACACCATGGATGCCTTATTAGGCTTCACATAGAGGCCACAGTAAGATATTCCAACTTACTTCACCAGAATGCACATTAGTCATGCAATGCCAGAGTGACTGTTTATCCTGGGCAAATCAGTAGGACCTTCTACTTTCAACCACAGCCGATGCCCTGTTTCCAGTAAGTATTAGTAAATTATCCACTTTCTAAACATATATTTAATCTTCTCTATTATATTCTTATAAGTGGTTTGGACTGAGAACTGCACAATTTTGACCAAAGAGATCCATAAATGTCTCTGTTTTTGCTTTCCCATTCATTGTAAAATGAATGAATGAATAGGAACCACTGACATCTTATAATTCCAATCAAATAGGCTTTAGTGTAGTCCAATGCCTTATGGCCAGAAAAGGAACTAAACTTTTTGAGAATTGCAAAGAGTTCCTCTTATCTAGAGGCAGCTCAAGGTATTTGACTGCTGGGTTATAGCTTTCCCAAATGTAAAGAAGAAAGAATTACCGAAAGGGGGCAGATATATGTTTAGCCTTCTGATTTTTAGTGAGAAAAATAGTATGAAATACAGTGTATATTTCTTTAACAGTCACTTGTATAGAGTCCAATGGAATAGCCCCATTATGTAAGTAGGTATATGCTTACAAACCCAACAGTCACTAATACTGAGAGTCTGTGCATAGGTGTACAAAGCATCAGAAAAAATGTATTAAATCTAGGCTGCCATTCAGGTGTTCTTGATTCACCTATACAAAAATGTCTGCCTCTGTTTTTAGTAATGTGTATATGTCTATTAAGAAATGGATCAGTATTTACAGTCCCAATGGTTGTAGATGATGATGTACTCACAATTCCAGACAGCAAAAACAAGTGAATTAAAATAATGATGAAAATCACAGTAGCTGTCCCAGTAACAAATCCATAAGAAACCCATAAGAAAAAGAAGCATGTTGGGGCTGGAGAGGGTTTTGAATAAACTGCAAACATGGAAGTTGAATTGTTTGCTTATAGTTCATAAGAAAATGATCAGCAAATAATTTTCAACCAAAAGTGTTGACTGCAGATGACTTCACAAATTAATTCCATCTGGATAATGCATTGTCTATGTCATTGTCCAAAAGGCAAAATGAATCCTCAACAATGGATTCTGAAACAAGAAAAAACACTGATGATGCTGAAGAGGAATCACTAAAGTTTACTTCAGACTAGGATGAAGTAATAGAGTCACATGATTTCACTTCCTGATCTGGTAGAAAGTTGCATTCACTTAGTTCACATTTTTATTTCCCTCTCTATTTATTTAACATTTGTTAACCAGGTTGTTCCAACTGAGCTAAAGCCCTTTGTCAGTGGAAACCTGAGGAGAAAAGCTCAAAACAGAAAAAGCAGAAAGAACTCACAGTATGTGAAATAATGTACAATATACAAGGAGACAAAATGATAGAAGAAAAACAAAGTAGATACTGATTAGAGGCATATAAAAACATGGATATTTTACACACAATATATTAGCAAATAAGAATATAATTTTATACATGTTCTATTACAAAAAAAATCGGGTAAGGTGTTTAAGACAGAAGCATAATAAAGTTGTTTGCATGTAGAAAAGTAGAAGTGAAAACACTTGAAATTTTGGTGAGAAAAAGATGAAGGTGGACAAGTAGAGAAAGTAAGGAATGGAGAAAAATAATTAGAAGAGAAAGAAAATACATGCAAAGGAGGAGGTAAGAGTGTATGTGAGGTCCAGACAAGGGCATAGCCAAGGTTTAGATAGGGAATTTTTTAGTTCTTTTTTGAAACTATTAGCATGAGTCTATTCCAATCAGCAACATAAATCAGTCTAGTCTATTCCAATCAGCAACATACATCTAGACACACACCCTTTTTTTTCCCGCCAAAACTAGCCCTCTTACAAACCCCTATCATCTTCTATCTTGACCTAAACACTCCTCTTCCACACCCACATCACACCACACCCCCCACATATAGTACTACTCTCCACAACTTTAATACTACATAGGAAATTCACCTGCTGCTCTATAATTAGTGTCCTCTATATACCATCCAACTCTACTCACGACTATTATTCTGTCTTTTTCCTCCAAATATGCTTGTAAAACTCTGTCTCATCTCCCTTTCTCTTTTCTTTCTCCTCTTTTCACTCCATTACATCCATCTCTCCCAACCCACTTTTTCCCTACACTTCCAACACTTTCACATAACTAAATATCAGAACTTACCTCTCCCTCAATCATACTCTATTATTTCCCCTTATCTTTATCCCTCCAACTATCTCCTTTTATCCCAATACAAACTCTTCTCCTACCATACACTCCCCATCTTTATAACTACTAGCAAATCCCTCCAATCTACAACAAAAGCCAATATCTTTACCTTACTATCTGCCCACATACACTGTTCGATACTATATCATATTAGTACTCTCTTGTCTGGTGATATCCACCCAAACCCAGGCCCCTCCTCTACAACAACTACAAATAAATCCTTACTTTTTACTGCATTCAATTCCCAAAGTATAGTAAATAAAGTCCCAAATCTCCATGCTTGGCTCATACACAATAAACCTGACATCCTGTCTATATCTGAAACCTGGTTAAAACCACATATAAAAGACTCTGAAATTATTCCCCCAAACTACTCCATCATCAGGAAAGACAGGCCTCTCAAAAAAAGGGGGGGGGGAAGCAAAATGGCTTCCATCCTATAAGCAGTGTCTCCACATAGCTCTGCCACTCACCTGAAATATAACAACCAATCTTAAGGATCAAAAGACTTCACAACATTTAATTACTTTACTAAGCTATCAAAAACCTTACTTGGTGAATGTACCTGCATTTTGGAGTGTTGCTGAAAGGTTACGGCATAGGATTGCACTTGATCTGTCTGTTTGTCTGCTGCTTGCTGGATCTACATGTGCTCTAGGCCTCAAAGGCCTACTATTCCTGTGGGAAAAAAAGCATTGGAAAATCTTTCACTACCATGTCAAAGGAACTAGATCTTATGGAAACACAAACTACTAAAGTAAAATTTTCAGCTATAGCCTCTCCAGAAAAAGAAGGAACCCAGAAAAGGTCCAGAACTACCAAACAACAAGAGGCTTCTAAAGCAATACCTTTAACATCAAAAGATAAAACAGACTCAACTTACATGGAAGAACTGAAGACTGCTCTACAACCCATTCAAACAGCAATTCAAGGTATCTCACAGCAGATCAAATCATTTAATGAATCCATTGAAAAAATTTTAAACAGAATGGATAAAACAGAAGCAAAAGTAATGGACAATGAGATTAAAATTGATCAACTACTCAAAGATCAAAAAAATAATGACACAACCATGAAGAGCATCCAACAGAAGCTAATTGACCTCGAAGCCAGATCCAGACGCAACAACCTTATCATCAGGGGCATCCCAGAACATATTACACATTTGGACTTACTAGAGAGCATCTCAGATATTTTTTCTATATTCCTGGACAAAGAACCCCTTACGGATAAAATAATTATAGAACGAGCTCACAGAGCCTTAAGACCAGCAACTAACAGTCTTTTTCCAAGACCAGTGTTTGTGAAGATTCTTAACTACCAGCATGTTAACAAATTAATAATAGCAGCAAAGAAGAAAAAATCCATTGACTGGAAGTGCTCAAAAATCTTCCTCTCTCCTGACCTTCCAGCTCCGATTAAACAGGAGAGACAGAAACTAGCTCCTTTTTGTGCCTATCTGATAAAAAAAACAAATAAGATTTCAAATGCGCTACCCTAGCACCCTCAGTTTCACTCACCAGGGCATACAGATCTCTGCACAAAACCTCGAAGAGGCTAAGGAGGCCTTTAAAAAGGCATTCAATGAAGTTCCAGACAAGGCAAATTAAGTTATGCATTATTTTCACCTTAATGCGTGCGTTTGATGTCAACTTTGTTATTTTCGGATATTAGACCAGGAAACAAGAGGTTACCTTGCCAGTCGATAGTGCGAAGATCTCTCTTCTTGGTTCGCTGGAGCTGCTAGTTCCATAGCATTTTATTCCACCTCATGAATTTGTTTTCGGCACCCCTGGCCTGTGGTCATGCCTTTCAGTCATCCGGCAGGTCGTTGACCTTTCGTGACCCAGTATGCAATTGGGTCTTAAAGGCATACAGTTCCTTTGGTACTTCTCAGGTCACACGGATGTTTCGCTTCTTTTTGGTTGCAGGATACGGTTTCCTTCTTCTCCAATATGCAGGAGTATCTTCTACAACAAAAATAAATAGTTGTCTGTTTCAGCGGGCCCTCCAGCACCAACATGTTGCACTCGCTCCTAATTGGAAGCTACCATGATTATTCACCACCGCAAATCTCACGCAGGGCAGAGCAGTTTACGTGATCGCAGCATCCTACCTCTTCTATTTCCTGCTATTTACTTCAAGCTGCAATGTGGGAATAAACATCTTTGATTTTCTTCTACGTTCCTTACAACGTTTTAAGCACAATATCCCAGACTGTTTCCCCACACTGAATTAGTTTGACTTTAATTATTATACTTATTAATTTACTTTTACAGGTTATTGCCTTTAGTCTGCAGAGTAATACTGTGCTGTGCCAATAACAGAATCTGTTGTAGGTCATGATTTACGATTCTTCCCTATATATTTCAAGATAGTGGGTAGCCTGATCTTAGCTTAACCTACCCAAGGTGTAATGTTTATTTCTACATGTTTCAAGGTTATTTGTACAGAACATTAATATATATAGCTGTAATGACTTGGTTTTCACAGTGAATCTGCTTTATTATTGACCTTGAATGACACTTTTCCACAGTAAACATTAACCAAAATATTGTCTTGCCTCACAGGAAACAGTTTTCAGGATGCCAGAATTGAAAATGGATATAGTCAACAGGCATTTCATTTTAATATTTATTATAAGAGGGTTCATTGTTGTAAGTGACTGTTTTCTGATGAAGTCATAAATTGACAAAAAGTGTGTAACCAGTCTTGTTGCGTTTAAAAATAAATACTCTTTTCTACCTTGGATTTCCTTATTGTGAGCTGTTTGCTATTACCAGCCTTTGGTGTTGCTGCCTTTGGACACATTTCTACAGTTTTTGGTTTGTCATTTTGGTTCGTGTGTTGTTTCTGTGGTTTGAGTACGATGGAGGCTTGTTCGGGCAGGTCCACCTCGGAAGGCAGCACGACCGGTGCAATTCCTGTTACCGGGGATTTAACCCAGCTCACGGGTCAACTCACACAGCTTGTGCAACTGTTAACTCCCATTGGGCATGGTCTAAAAACCATTATTTCAGAGCAAAAGGAAGTTCTCAAAGCGGTCTCGGCGAGGATTGTTACATCCGGTACAGCTCCCCCTGTACCTTCCACCAGCAATGGTGTAGTCCAGAAGCAAAGGAACGAGGCTCCTAACGTTACCGGAGTTGCAGAACTTTTGAACACTCCGTCCGTTTTTCGTGAGGATAGTGGGGAAACCTCAATTCCATGTCATCAACCTTCCATACCTCCCAGGGCTTCGTTGGACCCTTTACCGTTTCTGGAATGGGTTAATTTGAAACCAGCCTTCACGTTTTCGGGGCATACTAGGACTAATTCCACTGAAAGTATTAACTTTGAAGACAATTTGCGTTTCCTTGAGGACATTTTACGCAGGTACAAAAACCTTGTACTTGATAATATGTACTTGTCTGAATGTATAAACAAAAGTATAGTACCTAAGGGGCTAAGGGTATACAAGTACCCCAATCATGTTATACAGGGTAGTGAATTTCATACCGATTTGGTTAAAGCTTTTGATAAATGTGGCCTTGACATAGTTCGGGCAATTATAAAAAGGAATGAGAATGAGATTCAGACTTTAACCGAACAGATTTACAAATGTAATGAACGTATTACTGATGACCTATTGTTTACAGTTGAATCTTACAACATTAAATATCAGGAGGTTCGCAAACGTATAGACAAACATTGACATTAATGACATTGTCATTAAAAGAAAATATAACAAACTCAGTAGGGACCTTAGGGAATATAGGGAAGGAAGACAATACCCTCATCCACCTCAAACTAGAAATACACATTCTAATTATTCTAACAATTCTTGGAATAGGGAAGAAACTATGTATAGGGACCAACCCACTTCCCCTATTTTGGTTGAAGAGGAAAGTATTGAACAGATTGACACACAGAATCAACCACATGATCAGGGTGATTTTTTACCAAGGAGATCGGAGCGCATTCGGAACCAACAAGGGGGGCCACCATACCCACTATATCCGATTTTTGCACAAGGAAAGGAGAAACGAATGCAGGGGTGGAAGAGGAACACCAACCTGGACTGGCAATAAATGATGATATTTCTGTTGTCAGTATTGGTTTACACAAATGTTACAGTAGGAATGGTTATCACATCTACAACTACAGTGACATCTCGGTCACCAGTACCTGTTTTGATTTATTCACTAAGGGGTTTAAATTTGTTCCAACCAGAGGTAGTGCATTAGTTAATACCATTTTGGATTTAAAAATGTTTACCCGTAAATTGAATTTGGAACATTTATTTGGGCATACCCCAATGGCCCCAAGTTTATTACTTAAAAAATCTAGTACATTTTACCCCCCACTGCATCCCCAACTTAGCAATTTAGAAGCTAGGATTGAGAAATTAATTCGCCAAGAGTTGTCTGAAGGAAATTTTGACCATAATTTAAGTTATCAAGAAAATCAGTTATTGTATGATTTGACACATAACCAACATTTGAGGGTTATGCAACCAGACAAAGGTGGGGGTACTGTATTCATGAACCAGATAATGTATGAAAGTAAAATGAATGACATTTTATATGACTCTAACAGATATACATTGACGTCTATTAATGAGGTATTTCTATCTTATCAAAAGATTGATTTGGCTATCAATGATATGCTTGACCAGGAGGTTATTGAATTTGATACCTACTCCTTTTTGGAAACCCCTTTTCCCAGGGTGCCTACCATATTTGGGATACCTAAAGTGCACAAATGTGTTGAGGACCCTCCCTTAAGACCTATTGTGGCAGCTCAAGGTTCCAAGACCCATTCTATTTCAAAATTTTTGGATTGGAAACTTAAGCAGGTTTGGGGGAAGGAAACACACCTGCTTAAGGACTCTTGGGAATTCTTAAGTAAGATTACCCCAGAATTATATAGATCCAATCTTATATTTCTGACCATAGATGTTGTAGATTTATTTACGGTCATCCCTACTGAAATAGGATTAGAATGGATTGAGGAGGCACTTTGGGAATGCCCAGGAATTTCTAACAATGATGTTCACATGATTATTGGGCTCTTGGATTTGGTTTTGAAAAACAATTTTGTATTTTATGGTAGTGAATATTTCCAACAGACCAGTGGGGTATCTATGGGGGCAAATTGTGCACCTACCTATGCCGATATCATTATGGCTGTTTGGGAGAAAAAATTTATTCACAATTGTGAGTTTGCAGTAAACTGGATCCATTACTCGAGATTCCTGGATGATATTTGCATCTTTTGGATTGGCCCTATGGAGACTATTAAATTATTTCTTTCCTACATTAATTCTACCACCTCTTTTTTAAAGTTTACCCACCAGGTTTCCCAAGGGATGGTAAACTATTTGGATGTAACCATTAGTAAAAATTCATTTGGGTTTAGTTCTAAAGTATACAGGAAGCCCACCTTTTCAAATAGTTACCTACATTTCTTTAGTTCCCACCCAGGATTTCAAAAGAGGGGTATTATTAAAGGGCAGTTTGTTAGGGTGTCACGCATGACATCACAGGATTCACAATTTGCTCTTGAGTGTGATATACTTTCTTCCATGTTTTCCGAAAGAGGTTATCCCAAACATCTTATTGATTCAGTCAAAGAAGCGGTTACACAAGGAAGACCAGATAGATTTAAGCCTATTTTGGGGCAAGGTTACCTCGAATTAGGGGCAAAACAGAGGAATAACACTCAGACCCTTGAGAATGATCCTTTTCTTTTTGTTACTGAATACAGTGCCAATGTTGCTAAACTTACCAATATCATTGAGAAAGAGTTCAACATTTTTCAGGACATTACAGATCTAAGCAGTTTCAAGGATAGAAGGGTAAAAACAGTTTACAGGAAAGGATTTAACATTAAAAGAATTTTGGAGCAGGAAAGTTCACCCCAGTATGTGAAGGACCCAAAGAAAGGGACTTACAAATGTGGGCGATGCTCACAATGTAAGTATATTTTAAATCAAGATAAGGTTTATTTGGAAAGTAGAAATAGGACGATTTCATCTAAAAAATTTTACAATTGTCTTTCCTTTGGGGTTGTTTATTTGGCAGTGTGTCAGTCCTGCCAATCATTTTATGTTGGAAAGACTGAAAGACCCCTTCGTAGATGCGTGTACGAACATTATTATGATATAAAGAAGGGGAATTCTAACAATGCACTTTACAAGCACACTAACACATGTGAGGGGGCAGTGTTTTTATTCTTTGTTTTAGATTCAGTGTCCAAAGACTCTAGGGGTGGACCCTTTGAAGTTAGATTGTGCCATCAAGAAACATGCTGGCAGATTCTTTTAGAATCCAACCACTTCCCAGGGTTGAATGACTCTATATCTATTGTTCCATATTTGAAACAGAGCACAAATGATCTAGGTATTTATTAATATGTGTGTATAAAAGTAAATAAAAAATAAATAATAGCTAAAATTTTATTTGTTTATATTGGTGTATATATATATACACACTTTTTGCATACAATATATATATTTATGTTTATTTATATATATATATATATATATATATATATATATCTATATATATATATATTTTTTTTTTTTTTACTATATTTATTATATTTATAATTATGTGTAAAAACATTAGGGACTTTTTAATAACAACATATTCATGATTTTTAGTGCATTTATACATAAGTTTAATTTATACATGTACATTCTCAAGAAACAGTATTTACAAAGTTTTCCATCTGACATTAGAAGTATTCTGGTGATGGTATTAAGCAATGGAGTGTATTCAGCTCTTTGTTGTTTGGTGCTTTAAATGTGGGTAATTTTTATGGAGTGTATTCAGCTCTTTGTTGTTTGGTGCTTTAAATGTGGGTAATTTTTAATTAAGTTACATGACGTTTGTCAATCATTCACTTTAAGCAATTATTCACTTTAAGCAACAGTATATAAGAGGGTTCATTGTTGTAAGTGACTGTTTTCTGATGAAGTCATAAATTGACGAAAAGCGTGTAACCAGTCTTGTTGCGTTTAAAAATAAATACTCTTTTCTACCTTGGATTTCCTTATTGTGAGCTGTTTGCTATTACCAGCCTTTGGTGTTGCTGCCTTTGGACACATTTCTACAGTTTTTGGTTAATATTTATTATGTTATTATGTTACAAATTGAGATAATTCTGCAGATTTCATTGTAAGATCATAATGCCTTAGTGTTATTCACTTATCACTAACAAATGCTAAGCATTGTACTGTCAGAAAATATTTCAATTTCTGTACAAGAAAACAGTTTTTAGAGTCAGCTGTGCAGCCCCAATGTAATTATTTATGACGCAGTATTATCACTTGAGATAGTCACCACAAAATCAATTGATATTAAAATCTGGCAAAGCCAAACCGTTGAACAGCACAGCAAGTGTTCACTTTCTAAAGAGTTAGAAGTCCGGGCAGGTCATTTCATTTTGGGATAATGAAGTTTCACTGGTTGGCATAATTATCATAATCATAATAAATAAAAATATTTTACTTGATCTGTGTTTGCTCCAAGAATAAACAAATCCCAAGAAACCTGCTGCTGGGTTTTGGTCAGAGTTTGATTGGCGTTTGCTACTATACAACTGATGGACCAGTAGAATATAATTAAACCAGATCAGATCAAGGTGAAGTTCCTCAAACACAAGTTATCAGGTGTATTGTGTTCTGAAATCTGTTTTCTTTTATGTGGGCCAGCAGAGTAATCCAGGCTGCAGAGAGCTGAATAAGCGACTTTTCTTGATACTAAGTATATTTTTTGTTGCTTTCCACATCTGAATACCTAGCAACTGTATTTCGCCTGCCTTTCTGTTACATTGAAGCTGTTTTTACTGCATTTAACTTAATATTGCACTTGGAATCCTTGTTTGTTACTATTTGACTGTATTTGTAGCAAATTCTTCTGTGTAAGCTGTAGTAGCTGATTCATAGCATTTATAAGTGTTTGCTGTACCTGTTTCTGCCTGTTTTGTGAAAAAAGAAAAAAGAAAAAATATCTCTTGTTTTTCCTGCTTTACTAGTTTAGTCCAGTTTCAGAGTTGCTGATTCCTGGGCTTTGGTTGTAGTTCCTGTGTACTGTTTCCTTGCCTTATTTGGGGAAGGGAAGCTACCTTGCTTTCCTGCTTTACTAGTTTAGTCCAGTTTCAGAGTTGCTGATTCCTGGGCTTTGGTTGTAGTTCCTGTGTACTGTTTCCTTGCCTTATTTGGGGAAGGGAAGCTACCTTGCTTACCAGTGGGAGTGGGAAGCATTGAGCTGCCTTTGTCCAGTTTTGTGAGGTTTCAGCCAGTAACTAGTAGTTTATTGGTCGTTTTGGGCCAGTTTCTAGCTTTTTCCAGCCCCTGGTATAAAACTTTCAGCTTGTACCTACTCAGCACAGACTCCACGTGGGCCAGCAGAGTAATCCAGGCTGCAGAGAGCTGAATAAGCGACTTTTCTTGATACTAAGTATATTTTTGTTGCTTTCCACATCTGAATACCTAGCAACTGTATTTCGCCTGCCTTTCTGTTACATTGAAGCTGTTTTTACTGCATTTAACTTAATATTGCACTTGGAATCCTTGTTTGTTACTATTTGACTGTATTTGTAGCAAATTCTTCTGTGTAAGCTGTAGTAGCTGATTCATAGCATTTATAAGTGTTTGCTGTACCTGTTTCTGCCTGTTTTGTGAAAAAAAGAAAAAAAAGAAAAAATATCTCTTGTTTTTCCTGCTTTACTAGTTTAGTCCAGGTTCAGAGTTGCTGATTCCTGGGCTTTGGTTGTAGTTCCTGTGTACTGTTTCCTTGCCTTATTTGGGGGAAGGGAAGCTACCTTGCTTACCAGTGGGAGTGGGAAGCATTGAGCTGCCTTTTGTCCAGTTTTGTGAGGTTTCAGCCAGTAACTAGTAGTTTATTGGTCGTTTTGGGCCAGTTTCTAGCTTTTTCCAGCCCCCTGGTATAAAACGTGCTAAACGCGCGTTAGCGCGATTTAGAGCGATTTAGCGCGGAGCTGCCATTGTTGCACACTAGGGCAGTGCCGGTTAAGCAGGTTTAAACTATTCGGGCTACCTAAAGTCCACTCTTCAAATTTTCCCTTAAAACTACCTTCCTCGAACTATACTACTGATCAAATCAGCGTATCCTATAACTAAAAAGATCAACTCTACTTGACTCCAAGTAGACTATTCTCTATCTATTAAACCTAGCACTTGCTCCTACAGTACTTATTACCTTGATACGGCACTCTTGTCATAGATAGTACCCCAAAAAGGCAACCCCCCATTTCTCGGTCACCCACATGCCCCGGAATCTTTTTAAAGTTTTTGTCTACCCTTCTAGCATGTCGAGGGATCAGTTGCTAGTGTCCTCTCCTGCTCAGCTGGTGAACCTGGGAATATTGAGGCAATGTTTCAATTGCCTCATGTACACAGACAACCCTTTCCTCCTCCCACAAAACACAAATACATGCGAGAGATGCAACTATATGGCCAAACTGGAGGCTGAGCTCTCTCAACATAGGACTGGCAAGACCAGTCAGGAGGAGAAGGTTACCACACACACTATAGACCCAGTCTCACATAGTACCATTACAACCTCAAATCATACACATAAACACACAAAGACATACTCGGAGGCTCTGATCAAAATCTACCAAAACAGCAGAGGCCACCAAAGCAGACACCCAAACAACCACCACCTCAGAACACAACACCCGCAACACATAGACCTCACAGTCAGAGTGTCAAACAGTCACAGCCCTTAAGGCCAAACACAATGCCAGACACACTAGTCATTGGTGACTCCATAGTCAGACACACTGATGTCCCGCTCACCAGACTGAGTAAGGAGAAGGTCACAGTAAGCTGCCTGTCGGGCGCTAGAATCCGCCACATAACGCAAGCACTCAGGTCTCTCAACAGCAGGTACAAATATGACTCAGTCATTGTCCACGCTGGTGTAAACGACCTGAGACGTACCTCCTTGGACTACATGAAAAGAGACATTGAGGAGCTCTCTGATTATGTAGCCCAGGCAGGTATGACCCTGACCTTGAGCAGTATCCTACCTTCACCAAGAATGATGCCACAATACAGAGATAAGATGATCAGCTTTAACAATTGGCTTAAACACTGGTGTCATTCAAAGGGGATCCAGTATCTGTCTGCCTGGGATGACATGCTGGACAAGCCACGCTGCTTCGCAAGGGACGGCTTGCACCTGTCACCCTGGGATTCTGGATATTGGCAAAGGCTCTTGCCACCCCATAGTGCCTTTTTAGGCAAGGCTCAAATTCTAAACCTACCACCCTAGAACACAAAAAGGAAAAAACTAAGGGTAATGCTGCTCAATGCCAGAAGTCTAAATCTCAAAATGCACGCACTCGAGGCCCTTCTCAGTATGGAGAACATCGATGTCTGTGCTGTGACAGAAACCTGGTTCAAGGCTCCTGAGAGCACCCCAGCTATCAGGTTTTACCTCATATCATGCGTTCCGCCCCAAAATCCGGACAATACCAAGAAAGGAGGGGGTATCCATATTCATCAAGGACACCCACACCTCAAGACTGGTGGCAACGCACGATGCATCGGAGACCATCCAGGTGCAATTAACCATAGGCAAGACTGCTCTGCAAATTGTAGCATGTTACAGGCCACCCTCACAAACTCAGGAAACTCACATGGCCTTCCTGAAAACACTAGAGGGGATAAATGTATCACCAAACACCATCATACTAGGTGACTTCAATTGCCTTAATATAGACTGGGAACACTACTCAAGCCCAAACACCCTAGCCCAAAAGTTCCTGGAATTCATAAACTCAAATGCCATGGAACAACTAGTCACCATCCCCACAAGAGGAGATAACATACTTGATCTCATCATCATGAACATGGGAGCACAATGTTCAACACCGGAAGTATACCCCTCACTGGTGAGATCAGACCACAAACTAATCTCGCTGGAGGTCCTCATCCCACCCCCACCTGAAATAAAAAAGACCACAGTAAAGAACTTCTCAAAAGCCGACTTCACACTTCTAAAGACTAGTGTGGTCTCCTTTCAGGCCCCCGAGCCGGCGGAAAACAATACTCAAGCCGCTGAATCACTTACAAACGCCTTCTACCAGCACCTGCAGGACTGCATGGATAAGGCAATCCCAAGCAAAACAAAGACTCTTTGTACCAAAGGCAAGCGTCCAGTCTGGTGGACCCCAGCCATAAACAAACTCTACAACAAAAGGAGGAAGCTACTACAAGATAGAGCAAAATCCTTAAAAGATAAGACACCCTTGATCACTATAAGTAAAAACTAAGAGCTCTGATAAAATCAGCCAAAGCAAATTTGAAGAGAAAAATAGCTAAAGACTCAAAAGACAATCATAAGGCCTTCTTTAGCTATGTTAGAAACCTAGGAGGAAACTCCCAGATATGCTCAGAACTAGTTCAAAATGATGTGAAGATTACTGATCCTACAGACATTGCCAACATACTGGCTGACAGGTTCAGTGCAAACTTCTCCCCTCCCCAAAAGGAGAGATATCTATACCAAATGAGTGCAGCCCCCAAACATCTCCAGCGCCCAAGTGAGAACTGCTCTCTCCAAAGTAAAAACACAGCATCCATGGGACCCGATGGTGTCCCCGGCTGTGTGCTCCACGAACTCAATGAGGAATTAAACCCACAGCTAGGACAGCTGTTTAATCAAAGTCTTACCTCTGGATACGCATTCCAGGGAGTGGCGCACTGCAACTGTGGTCCCACTTCACAAAGGCGGTGCCTCCACAGACCCTGGAAATTACCGCCCATTAGCTTGACAAGCCTTATCTGCAAAGCCATGGAGAGGATCATAATGGACCTCATAAATAAAGACATAGGGAATTTGCAGACTTTGGATCCAACCCAGTTTGGCTTTGTCAAAGGCAGATCATGCCTTTTAAACTTGGTTGACTTTTTCAAACAGTCACCAAAGCCATTGATGAGGGAAAGGCAGTCCATACAGCCTACCTCGATCTGGCTAAGGCCTTTGATACAATACCCCACTCGGGTATCATTGAAAAACTCATCAGCTTAAATGTTAACCCATACATCACAAGATGGGTTGCAAACTGGCTGAGTGACAGAACCCACAGGGTCAGAGTTGCTGGCGCCATGTCAGACTCAAAGCCTGTCACAAGTGGTGTCCCACAGGGCTCAGTCCTGGGCCCACTCTTGTTTGGCATCTACTTTTCCAGTACAAGCAAACACAGGAGGGTTATGGCTGACAAAGTTTGCAGATGACTGCAAACTGGGCGCCATAGTAGAAAACACATCTGACACAGATATCCTTCAGAAGGGTCTCACAGAAACGGATAACTGGTGCCAGAGCCACGGCCTAAAGTTAAATGCCAAAATGCATAGTCATACCCTTCGGGAAAAACAAGGTTACCCCTAGCTACCAAATAGGTGGCAATCCACTGAGCACAGAAGAAGTTATCAGGGACCTGGGGACCCAGGTTGATAGTAGTCTGTCATTCGACACCCATGTAGCTAAAGTAGTTAGGAAGTCCTTCTACATTGCCCACCTTATCATGAAGGGATTCTCATCTAGATCAAGGGAGGTCATAGTCTCCCTTTACTCATCACTCATCAGACCAATGATTGAGTACAATGCCCCATTCAGAATGTATCTGACCCGACACTTGCAGCAGCTGGAGAGGCCACAAAAGTTCCTCACCAAAAGGATAAAGGGTCTCAAAATCTGTCCTATGCTGCCCGACTGAAAGAACTCCAGCTCTATTCAGTCGCCACGCTTGCTCAGAGGTGACCTTTGCCTAACAGACAAGGCCATGTCAAACCCAGATTTGATGAATATGCTTCACCTCAAAAATCTAGATCCATCAGAGCCACAAGGGCGGGAGACTTAAACCTCGACACGGCTATTAATAGGACGTGCTGGAGGGATAGATTCATCACCCAAAGACTCCCTATGCTGTGGAACAAAATCCCGGTACATGTGAGGCAGAGCACCTCGCTGGCCTTGTTCAAGAGAAATCTTGACCAATGGATGGGAGATCGCAGATATACCCCAGGAATTACCTCAGTGTCACTGCTCGACAGAGGCACAGCAAAATAATGGGTATAGTTCCCCATACTAAAGGGGTGGCGTAAGCCACAAAACAATGGGCTAGGCTTATAAATGCCCTCGGGCAGATAGCCTAGTATGAACCTATGAACCTATGAACCTATGATCTTTGCTGCAATTGATATGGTCCGTCTGTACTGCTTGAATAGAAAGTCAAAACATTAAACTTATATACAGCCTTTAGTGACTTGGGTTAAAATTACCTAAGATTGCAACATAATCTATATTGTTGTCTTGGAGCAGAGACTAGTTACAATAACACTGACAAGTTTAAATAAGGCTAACTTGTACTTATAAAAAAAAATGTTGGTCATTTTTGGAAGCAAAAAAAGGCTCAACCCTGCCAGCTAGATTGGCGAGTAAGACCGTTAGGAGTAATGGCATTTTTGACTGAATCATATGTCCTGTGGTCTGGAGAGGGTGATTGTGTCATTTGGGAAGCAATAGCCTTTACAAATTATAGAACCTCTCTTACCTCACAGCAGGTGGACTATAGGTTTTTTCTGAGACACTGATATAACCTAAAAATGCGGTCTATTACGGGGTTGTCTCTTAGTGAAGCAAATTCCCGAAAGTACACAAGGTTTCGATATAATGCTAGTGTCAAGAGGGAATGGTAGAATGTTATAAAGTATTTTCATCCAGTGATTAAGTTTGTTTCCGAATAAAAAGTGTTATATTTACTGTTATAGTTATAATTATGGGAGTGTCGCAGAGGCTGGTTATGGATTTTTATTGTAAGCAAAATACTCTTCTTGGAAATGTAAATATTCTTTTCTTTTTTGACTGCTGTTCACCTCTGAACAATGATAAGCTTAAAGTTTAAACATGTAATCTGTTGAAAGATGGGGGCTTTAATTTAACAATGGGGATATAATAAATGTTTATGAAGTCTAAATAAATTGCTATTGTTTTATAGTTCTACATGATTTTCCTTCACTAGGGCGGGGCGGTGGACTTGGTTTAAGCACTGCTTGGGCTTGCAATGCATTTTTGCTCACGGCGAATAAGGAGGCATACTCTGGGAACATGTTTTTTCTCTAACTGGTTAAGCCTTATTCAGAGCAATTTGTGGTTCCCAGACCCTTCCGGGCTTAGGGGGAGGTGGGTAGGCACCGGGAATAAGCGGGAAGGATCGATTATACTTGCCCATACATTAAGATTGCAGTTTGATAGTAAGGTTCAGTCTTGTACATACCCTCTATTACATATCCCCCTGTATAACCTACTTAAATCAACTGGTTGATGTGGAGCCTAGAATCTTGGAACATTAAGGGACTACAATCACCTAAGAAAAAAAAATTGCTTATGCATCTAACATTGAAATCTACCTCTAATATTACTTTCCTCCAAGAGACACATTTACTGAATCAACAATGGGAACAAGAAAAATTGAGACCATGGATCAAAAACATTATAGCCTCAGAAAGCACTACGAAAAGTGCTGGAGTGGCCATTATTATTAAAAATAGCTTCGGAGCAAAGATAGGTAAGATGGGGTCAGATGACGAGGGTAGGTGGTCTTTCTTCACTTCAAATCACCCCTTGTTAGATAAACCTATTCTCGTTATTAACATATATGCCCTATGTTATGCTCAACAAGTTTTTTTCGCAAAGCTATACAACTTCCTTTCTTCCTTTCCCAATCACTACTATATCATTGGTGGAGACTGGAATTTGGTGCAGGACCCCAGATCTGATAGATCAAACTCAAAAGCGAGATATAATCTGTCAGCATATAAAGCCTTAACTGAACTGAAAGAAGACTTTAACTTATTTGACCTGAGCATATTTCTAGACCCTACTCAGAAAAAATCCAATTACACTTTCTTTTCCAGCTGCACCAAAAGTTGGTCCAGATTGGACTTTTTTCTGATTTCCCGGGCCTTCTACAACCTGGACATCTCCTTTAATCAATCTCCCAGATCTCTATCTGATCATTCCAAAATCTCTTTATCTATTTACCGACACAACAAAGTCCTAACCAACAGATCAGCTCTCTGCTGGAGATTGAACCCCAATCTCCTGACGAAAGAGGAAATTACTGCTCAAATTGAAGAATACCTTGATAATTTTCTTAAATCTAGGGACTCCTTCCAATCTCCAATAGATTATGAATGGGCATGTTAAATCAATGATCAGGGGATTCCTGATAAACAAAGCCTCATACTATAAAAAACTTCGTAACAAAAAAGAAAGGGAACTAACTTCTCAGCTACAGTCAGCAGAAAAGGAAGCTCAAACAAACCACACCCTGCTCCTAGAAGAACGTATTATCCAGTTACAAAAAGAACTAATTTCTTTACAATCAGACAACCTGAGCTTACATGAAATTAAGTCACTGGCCTTATATGCGGATGTGATACAATCTCCCTCCAGATTTTTGGCCAGAGTGATCAATTTATCTAAAACCTCTACATTTATACCAGAAATTCATCATAAAGGGAAGGAGTTCCAGAAACCCAATGAAATCATCAAATTATTTGAAAATATTTTCACTCAAACATATGGACCCACAGAAAACATGGTTGACGAAACAGAAATTCAATCTTTCTTGAGAAACTTGACCTTTCCCAAACTCACAGAAAGACAGAATAAATTCCTGGAGAGAGACATTAACACACAGGAGATCATTTGTGTCATTGATAACCTTAAACCTAACAAATCCCCTGGCCCCGATGGATTTACGGCAGAATTTTACAAGGTATTTAACACAAAAATATCTAAAGGACTGAGGATATTGTTTAATTATATTATTTTAAATGGTTTTAAAGATACGCATTTAAATGCCTCTAAAACTATCTTCATTCCCAAGCATAATACGGACCCGAAAAATCCTGAAAACTATAGACCAATTTCCATAATCAATTTAGATATGAAAATCCTAGCAATGGTCCTAGCTAATAGACTGAAAGCGGTCATTCCTTATATTATCTCACCCGAACAATCGGGGTTTATCCCGGGAAGGCAAACTAATGACCAAACATTACTACTGGAATATATGATACACCATTCCAATCTTATTAAGCACCCTATATATGCCTTAGCGGTGGATGCATCCAAGGCTTTTGATCGCTTAAGTACAAAATTCCTATTTCTTACGCTTCCTCTCTTCAATATCCCAAACTCATTTATAGACAAAATAAAAACCCTTTATTCTGAAACTTACACTATGCTTCAAATAAATAATCTACTCTCCAACAAGATCAAAATTGTAAACGGGGTCAGACAGGGTTGCCCGCTTTCCCCTCTTCTATTTAACCTATATATGGAACCACTATTCATGCTTATTAAACAATCTACTTTTCATCATCCCCCTAGTATTTATAATTCAAAGATTTCTTTTTCAGCATACGCAGATGATTTAAATATTTATTTCACTCTCCCCGGCTCTGACCTAATCAAAATATTATCATCCATTAAAATATTTTCTAACCTCGCAAATTATAAACTTAATAAAGATAAATCCTTAATATCCCCCTTGAATATCCACTCTATGTTGCCTAATACATTTTCAGAATCAGAGCTCAAAACGAAAGAACATCTGCATTATCTAGGAATTCACTTCTCACAGGGTAACCAAAACTACTATCATGACAATGTCATCCGATACTGGAATAATATCCAAAACGATATTGATAGATGGTCAAAATTCAAGCTCCCTTTTTTGGCCAGAACCACGGTGATTAAGATGAATATTCTTCCTAGACTTCTTTATCTGTTTCATGCAACCACCTGCATTCTACATAACAACTTCTTCAAAAGGATTATATCGTCCATCTCAAAATTTATTTGGGCTCCTAAATCGGTTAGAATAAGCTATTCAAAACTCATTTACCCGAAGGAGAGGGGTGGGGTGGGTCTTCCTGACTTCAAAACCTACTATCAGATAATAAATAGTAGTAGAATATTTAAGATTGCGTATTATCAGAGAGATAAATCTGAGTGGGCCCCGACATGGGTGATTTTAGGAAATTGTTTTATCAAAATATTAAAATTTAACCCCGCAGCACTCCCATTTTTAAATGAGTCAAACTTAGGACTATTAAAACGCTCAAAAAGCATATCATTTAGCATAAAATCCCTCCAGGCCCTCTTCAATTCTCTGAACCTGTCTCACTCTTTTATAACTCTTCAACCACTTCATCTCAATCCCAACCTTAAATTAAATGGTCATATGCTTAATTTGGTTCAATACCCTCTCCTTTTGAATACTTCTATAGCCGATTTTTTCCCATTTAGGCAGCAGAATATCACTAACCTGAGAACTAAACTGAATTTACCCAAAAATTACCTGAGTATTTTAAGACAAATTAGAGAGCTGATACAAAAGTATCTAGACCATCCCCTGGTATCAGAAAATGATATTTTAACATGTAAAATGATAAAGAAACTCCTTCTCACTGGGAAAAAAATTACCGCAAACTCCTACAAGGCCATTATTTCACTCAGAGATCAGAATGCTTTCTGTATTTCAAAATTTTGGACAAAGATTAACCCTGCTATTAACCAAAACCAGATCTCAAAAGCTATAAATATAAGCTATAAATCTATTCCTTTAAAAAAGTTGAAATACACTCAACTTATGATCTTAAATAATGCTTATTTCACCCCGGACGTCTTTAGTAGAATGTTCCCAAATCAGTCCCCCAAATGTTGCTACTGCTTGAGTCAAACAGATGACATCCTTCATGTGTTTTGGAGTTGCAAGTGCTCCTACAAACTTTGGTGTGCCTTAAGAGTGATTCTTGAGAAAATTGGATATGAAAAATCCACCCTCTCATGGGAATTCACTATTCTCCATATCCCACCTCCTGGCATATCTGAGAGGAAATGTAAGGTTTTAATTCCTATCTTTATGTTAATCAAATATTACATTTCCCTAAATTGGAAAAATAGACACTCTCTCTCTTGGGAGGGGTTCAAATTAACAGCTATTAAATACCTCAAGGCACACAAATTTTTATTCCACAGTATTAAGAACAAACCAGTTATTAAGGAATTTTGGGGAATATTATCAGAACATATACTGAATTGAATATTGATCTCACGGGGATTTCAATTACTTTCTTCAAGCTATACTGGACCCATTCAAGAAGCTTTGGGCATTGTATGATTTTGGATATAGTTTTGTTTTGATGCATTTGTCTTTGATTTTTTTTTTTTAGGATTTATGTCTGTTGTAACTGTCTATTTTCTGTATGTTTAACAATTTTGTGAAAATTTACAATAAAGAGAATTAAAAAAAAAAAAAAAAGGCCTCTCAAAAAAGGTGGTGGGGTGGCCCTCATATATTCATCCTCCCTAGCAGTCACTCCCTACAATAAACCTACTCCACACTTTAACAATGCTGAACTTCTCCTTACTCTACTACAAATCAATAATCACAAACACATTTGTCTAGCATCCCTTTATATACCCCCAGGGGACAATATCTCCACACTTGAACATATCCTCTCTTGGATTTCTAGTAACATTACCAATGAAACCATAATCATGGGAGATGTAAACATCAACTGGGCCTGCATTCAATCTCCAACAAACTCCTCAAATATTAACCTATACAATTTCTCTCAACTAATCAATTCTGTAACTCGCCCTGCAAAAAAACTCTCCACTGGAAGTACACTGGATTGGATCCTTGTCTCCCACTCTCACTATTTCTCCAACAGTGGCACCCTTCCAGACTCCCTTAGTGATCACACACCCACTTTCACCAACCGACTTCCCACTGTTCTTCAACAAACCCACAACTATATAACTATCCGTGACCGAAAACATTTCAACCCAACTACCTTTGTAAACTCCTTAAAAGTAATTAACTGGAACTGTCTAAAAACCCTTCCTCTAGACATAGCAGTGACACACTTTAATACAACTTTCTTGACATTACTTGACTCTCAAGCTCCCCTAAGGACAAAGAGAATAAAGACTAAATCAGCCCCTTGGCTCTCTACACACACTATTGCTACCATGAGACATAGGGATAAAGTCTGGGCACGCTACCAGAAACTCAAAACAAGTCTGCTCCTTAATGAATATAAAATGCTTCGAAATAAAGCAAAGAAACTCATCACCTCTGATCGACGAAACTATTTTTCTTCACTCCAAAACCAAAATAAAAATAACCCTCAGAAATTCTGGAAAGGGATCTCCAGTCTCCTTCATCCTAGTACACCAGCTACTGGTTCAAGGCTCCTGAGAGCACCCCAGCACTAACAGGTTTCACCTCATATCATGCGTTCCGGCCCCAAAATCCGGACAACACCAAGAAAGGAGGGGGGGTGTCCATATTCATAAAGGACACCCACACCTCAAGGTTGGTGGCAACGCACGATGCATCGGAGACCATCCAGGTGCAATTAACCATAGGCAAGACTTCTCTGCAATTTGTAGCATGTTACAGGCCACCCTCTCAAACTCAGGAACCTCACATGGCCTTCCTGAAAACATTGGAGGGGATAAATGTATCTCCAAACACCACCATACTAGGTGATTTCAACTACCCTAATATAGACTGGGAACACTACTCAAGCCCAAACAATCTAGCCCAAAGGTTCCTGGAGTTCATAAACTCAAATGCCATGGAACAACTAGTCACCATCCCCACAAGAGGAGAAAACATACTTGATCTCATCATCACGAACATGGGATCACAATGTTCAACACCGGAAGTATACCCCTCACTGGTGAGATCAGATCATAAACTAATCTCGCTGGAGGTCCTCATCCCGCCCCCACCTGAAATAAAAAAGACCACAGTGAAAAACTTCTCAAAAGCCGACTTCACACATCTAAAAACTAGCGTGGTCTCCTTTAAGGCCCCTGAGCCAGTGGTAAACATTACTCAAACCGCTGAATCACTTACAAATGCCTTCTACCAGCACCTACAGGACTGCATGGATCAGGCAATCCCAAACAAAACTAAGACTCTTTGTACCAAAGGCAAGCATCCAGTCTGGTGGACCCCAGCCATAAACAAGCTCTACAACAAAAGGAGGAAGCTACTACAAGATAGAGCAAAATCCTTGAAAGGTAAGACACCTTTGATCATTATAAGTAAAAAACTAAGAGCTCTCATAAAATCATCCAAGGCAAATTTTGAGAGAAAAATCGCCAAGGACTCAAAAGACAATCATAAGGCCTTCTTTAGCTATGTTAGAAACCTAGGAGGAAACTCCCAGATATGCTCAGAATTAGTTCAAAATGATGTGAAGATTACTGAACCTACACACATTGCCAACATACTGGCTGACAGGTTCAGTGCAAACTTCTCCCCCCCCCCAAAAGGAGAGATATCTATACCAGAGGATTGTAGCCCCCCAAACATCTCCAACGCCCAGGTGAGAACTGCCCTCTCCAAGGCAAAAAACACAGCATCCATGGGACCGGATGGTGTCCCTGGCTGTGTGCTCCACGAACTCAATGAGGAATTAAACCCGCAGTTAGGACAGCTGTTTAATCTTAGCCTCACCTCAGGATACGTACCCAAGGAGTGGCGCACAGCGACTGTGGTCCCACTTCACAAGGGCGGTGCCTCCACCGACCCTGGTAATTACCGTCCCATTAGCTTGACAAGCCTTATCTGCAAAGCCATGGAGAGGATCATAATGGAACTCATGAATAAAGACATAGGGAACTTGCAGACTTTGGATCCAACCCAGTTTGGCTTTGTCAAAGGCAGATCATGCCTTTTAAACTTGGTTGACTTTTTCGAGACAGTCACCAAGGCCATTGATGAGGGAAAGGCAGTCCATACAGCCTACCTCAACCTGGCAAAGGCCTTCGACACAATACCCCACTCAGGTATCATCGAAAAACTCATCAGCTTGAATGTAAACCCATACATCACAAGATGGGTTGCAAACTGGCTAAGTGACAGAACCCACAGGGTCAGAGTTGCTGGAGCCATGTCAGACTCAAAGCCTGTCACAAGTGGTGTCCCACAGGGCTCAGTCCTGGGTCCACTCTTGTTCGGCATCTACTTTTCTGAAGTACAAGCAAACACAGGAGGGTTATGGCTGACAAAGTTTGCAGATGACTGCAAACTGGGCCATAGTTGAAAACACATCTGACACAGATATCCTTCAGAAGGGCCTCACAGAAACGGATAACTGGTGCCAGAGCCATGGCCTAAAGTTAAACGCCAAGAAATGCATAGTCATACCCTTCGGGAAAAACAAGGTTACCCCTAGCTACCATATAGGTGGCAATCCACTGAGCACAGAAGAAGTCATCAGGGATCTGGGGACCCAGGTTGACAGTAGCCGTCGTTTGACACTCATGTTGCTAAAGTAGTTAGGAAAACCTTCTACATTGCCCACCTGATCATGAAGGGATTCACATCTAGATCAAAGGAGGTCATCGTCCCCTGTACTCATCACTCATTAGACCTATGATTGAGTACAATGCCCCATTCGGAATGTATCTGACCCGACACCTGCAGCAGCTGGAAAGGCCCCAAAAGTTCCTCACCAAAAGAATAAAGGGTCTCAAAAATATGTCTTATGCTGCCCGACTGAAAGAACTCCAGCTCTATTCAGTCTCATACCGCTTGCTCAGAGGTGACCTGTGCCTGACATATAAGGCCATGTCAAACCCAGATTTGATGAATATGCTTCACCTCAAAAAATTTAGATCCCTCAGAACCACAAGGGCGGGAGACTTAAACCTTGACACGGTTATTAATAGAATGTGCTGGAGGGACAAATTCATCACCCAGAGACTCCCTATGCTGTGGAACAAAATCCCGGTACATGTGAGGCAGAGCACCTCGCTGGCCTTGTTCAAGAGGAATCTTGACCAATGGATGGGAGATCGTAGATATACCCCAGGGATTACTTCAGTGTCACTGCTTGACAGAGGCACAGCAAAATAATAGGCATAGTTTTATTCAAACTCAAGGGGTGGCGAAAGCCACATAACTATGGGCTAGGCTTATAAATGCCCTTGGGCAGATAGCCTAGTATGAACCTATGAACCTATGAATCTATACTCCCACCCCTGACTCAAATGCCTCTGAACTAGATCTGGCCACCCAATTTAACTCATTTTTTATTGATTCAATTGCAAAACTGACCTCTTCATTCTCCAGCTCCACTATGCCCTCTAACACCCCCCTACCCCTTCCGCCTCAAACCCTATCCTTCATCACTTCTACTTTCTGTTCCCCATCTTCTAACTCCTCTACCACTTCCACTACCGAACGTGTACTCCAAGCACCTCTACCCTCCAACTCTCCCTCCCCCAACTCCACTTTCCTCTCATTCAATCCCATGTCTACATCCTCTATAAAGGAACTGCTTCTAAAATTGAAACCATGTACCAACGCCCCTGACAATATACCTTCCTACTTTCTTAGTGTAGCTGCTGAAACACTTGCATATCCCATCAGCATCCTAATTAACCGTTCCCTAAAAGAATGCACAGTTCCCCAAATATGGAAACAAGCATATATTATTCCTCTCCACAAAGGGGGCAACAATAACAACGTCAACAACTTTCGTCCCATAGCCATCCTGTCCCCCATTTCCAAAATCCTAGAAAAATGTGTCCATCTTCAACTCCTCCCTCATCTCCTAGAAAATCACCTTATAACTCCTACACAGCACTGCTTTAGACCTAACCACAGCACAATGACAGCCCTCCTCTCCTTCCTTGAAACAGTAAATAGAGCTCGTGATTCTGGCCTAATTGTCTCTATCTTATTACTAGACCTCTCCAAAGCCTTCGATACCATCTCACATAGCCTGCTCATAACTAAACTCTCAGAACTTAACCTCTCTTCCTCTTCCTTGCAATGGTTCTCTAGTTACCTATCCAACCGGAAGCAAGCAGTAAGATGGAAAAAACTACCTCCTCATTCCTTAGTACCCCACAGGTGTTCCACAAGGCTCCATTCTAGGTCCTGTTCTCTTCAACATATTTATAAATGACTTCCATAAATCAATCCCATTCTCTAACATCATCCAATATGCTGATGATTCAACTATCATCTGCTCAGCCACCTCTATCTCTACACTTCAAAAACTAACTCAAGATGCCTTTTCTACAACAGAGCAATGGATGTTACAAAATCACCTAGCTCTTAACGCCTCTAAGACCAAGCTAATGATTTTTACTTCTTCTAAAGCTACTCATCTCAATCTGAACACATTTTCAATCACTAGCCAAAATAACTCTCCCCTAGAATTGGTGACAGAGACCAAGCTACTTGGGGTACAAATAGACAACCAACTTAAATTTACCTCTCACCTACAAAAAAATATCAAAAAAACCCACCAAAAACTTGGTATGCTTTATAGACAAAATGCCTACCTTACCTCTGCTACGAAAATAACACTCGCTTCCTTCTTCCTTATCCCCTCCCTTCTCTATGGCGCCCCACTCCTAACTAATCTGCAATCCTCCCTCAAAAAACAACTTTCCTCTTGTTACAACAAAATTGCAAAATTTGCCACCAGCCACAAGTCTTCCACCCACCACTGTTTCTCCCTCCAGAAACTAAAATGGCTAGAACTTCCCAATCAACTCACTTACACTCAGCTAACTCTAGCCCACAAACTTATTCTCAACCCCTCCCTCTGTCCTTCCCTTTCTTCTGCATTTGATATGCATCTACCCAATAGAGTATTAAGATCAAACAATCAAAACCTACTCAAAGTCCATAAACCTACATATCCCCCAGGCAAAAACCTTCTATCTTTCAACCTAGCTCGCATCTGGAACTCCCTTCCTTCACTCATCCGCACCACCTCTAATCACTCTGCTTTCAAAAAATCTCTCTATACACACCTAGCATCTCAGTGGGAATCCTCCTCCCACTCTACATAACCTACTCTTCTCCTTCTCTCATCCGCCAGTGCTCTGCTTCATCTTAATCTACCCAGATTTCTATAGGAGTTATTAGATAAGCCCATATATTCTCTTCTTCCCCCACTTCATCATGTCACTGAACCTCCTCTTCCATTCCAATAACTAATTTTTCCTAACTACTCTGTATTAAATGGATATTTCTGAGCTAATAAATATTATTATTATGTACTTTCTGCACATTGTATTTAGCTGTTACATTTTTGCTTTCTTTCTTTTTTACCTATTGTTAAACTTTAAATGTATGTGTGAATATATGTTTGTAAGAATGTAAAATGTATTTTTGGAGCTTTTCTCCCCAGGACTCCATTGAAAACGGGTTCCTTGTGGCCTAATGGACTATCCTGGTAAACCAACTGCAATAAATAAATAAATATAAATAAATGAGTAATGCTTCTTATGTAGAGGGGGAGTTTATTCCAACTGTGAGATACTGGAAATTTGTATAAACATTTACCAATAGTTTTATTAGGTTTGTATATCTGAAGAAGATGTTGGTCTGCACTACAGTGGATGAATAGAGTTATAATAGGACACAAGACTAGATAAGGATGGACAGGCATTGGATTTGTGGAGCATGAGGTGAGCTAAGTAGAGCTGAGAAAGTTGAAGTTGTTGGGGGAATTCCAGCCACGGCAGGTTCTTTAGTGCAAGGCAGTGGTGTAAGGTATGGGGTTGGTTTGCATCAAATCTTGCGATTTTATTGTATGCAAGTTCAAGCTTACTAATAAGGGTATATTGATGGCTTGTTAGGACTGGTGCAGCATAGAGAAGGCTTGGAAGTAGATGAGCTTAAGTCAAAGAGAGCTAGAGTTTAAAGTAAGGAATTTTTTGTTCCTATACAGGAGGCCAAATTTTTGGTTAGTTTTTTTGATGGATTGCTGAACGTGAAGGTCAAATTTTAATTGCTCATAGATTATGACACTTAGGAGCTTGGTGTGGGATTCAACATATTAATTCATGAAATGGTTAAAGTGGATTTGAGATGAGAGAATGATTTGGGAAGAAATTGAAGAAGCTTAGTCTTTTTAGGATTTAAAATAAGTTGATTTTCAGTGAGCTAATTTTCTACAGACAGGAAAGAGTTTTGGGTGAGTGTGTAAAGTTGAGAGATGTTATTAGAGGAGGGGATCAGTGTGGCGTCATCCGTATACTGAATAAGAGAGGAGTGATGGCAGGATGTATGAAGGTCATTAGTAAAGCTTTGAATAAAAGGGGTCCAAGGATGGAGCCTTTGAGGACACCAATAAAGATGGTGGGGGGGGGGGCAGGAGTCATACCATCTGACAGATTGCAGTCTGTTTGAGAAGTCACTGGAGAACAACTCAAGGGTGGGAGCTAAGGTTGGCTAATTTATTTATAAGCCCAGAATGGCATACAGTGTTGAAGGCTTTTAATAGGTATAAGAATAGACATGAGACAGGTTTGTTGTTGTCACTGCCTTCAGCAACTGCATAAGTGAAAGATAAGAGGAAGTAACAGTAGTATGGTTTGGGTGAAATCCATGTTGGGAAGGTGTAAGTAGGTTTTCTTGGATGAGAAATTTGAGCAACTGAGTGTGAATACATTTTCAAAGATTTTAGATACAGCAGAGAGAATATCTATAGGTCTAACGTTAGATGGGTCAGTGGAGTATCCACCTTTGTGTAGGGGAATAGTGTAGAATGATTTCCAAATATCTGGAACAGTGGAATCACACATTGATCTGTTGATAAGTATAGTAACTGTATAGGCTATGGAGTCAGTGGTGAGCTTGGGAAAGAGGGGGTAGATTATCAAAAAAGGAGACAGTTTTCAGTTTTTGGAGGAGTGATTTTTCAGTTCTGGATTTGCTCCAGATGGCAAAACGTCAGTAGCTGTCACATCTGATGTAATGGCATCCCTGTTTTTTCCATCTGGCTCTGCATGTGATAGTTTCTGCTGGTTGAATGATATCTTGGCTGCACTTGTCATAAGGGAAGGTCTTCTTGATATGCATCACATGGACACAGGTGGGGTGACCTTCACAAGCAGTAACAGTTTTTAATGAAACCAAGTAGGGTCCTTTCCATCTGTAGCCAAGTATGTCTCTTTGGAAATGTGCAATAATGTAGACAAAACCTCCTGGGTGCGATTCATGACCTTCTCATTCTGTGGGTCATTGTATTGCATGCAAAACAAACTTACCACAATTCTGCCAGACAGAGCAGAGAGATTTGCAATACAAGAAACTTTATTCATCAATGTCTTGTAATTCCAGATTCTTGGGAAGGGGAAAACATTCTCATGACCTGCCCATAAGAATTTCTACACTTTAATCCTATGGATGTGAGGTCCAATCGTTCCAGGTACAGCTCACAGCACAATGACTAGAAAATACAACAAACTAGTCCAAAAACAGCATTGATGGTACGAAAACCACAAAACGAACTAGAATTCACACCAATTTATTGTAGTACGATCCACATAAAAAATACTGAACATATGAAATTCTCTGTTTCTACACTTTGCCAAGCTAGCATTTTTCATATTTAGCAGGAAGAAGAAAATCAGAAACATGCTGAAAAACACTCAGGAATCCATCTTGAAATGAAAACATATTTAAAATAAAATGTACACTGCAAAATTTCTCCTCTGTACATTTCGCCCTTCATACTAGAATAAGCTGAACATCTAAAATTTAAAAAAAAGCATGTAAACCTACAATCATGTTGTGCTATACCATGTACACAATGGCCACACTGTACATCAGAAATAGGCTACCCAGGTAACAGAGTACTGAAGGCAGGGCACAGTTGTCATCATATACATAGGTGGGCAGGGCCACAGTGAAAAGTGACAATAGGCAGTGTGTGGTCAGGGTGAGGATTACTGCTGTTTGTGTTGATCAGGCATGGCAGAAGACTGGGGACATATGGGGAAGTGTCTCCAGTGTTGTGTGATAATGGTAGGCTCTGCAAATGTAAGCGTGTACATGTGTGCGAGCACGTGCTTGTCAGTACATGTTGTGAGGATATTAAATATTATTTGTGCTAGCATGACTGGCTGATGTTTTGTAAATAACTGTAAATTACCCTGTGTTACATATGCCAGCATGACTAGCTTTAATTTTGTAAATAAGTTTATGTCTTTTGATTATCACTGATTTATGCAAGATATTTGAATGTCAAACAGTGTTCTTCAGGCTGTCCAAATGTACATTTTTTTTTTGTTTGTTTTATTTTGAAAGAGAATGCTGAATGTATGTTATACCAGAGTCGGTTAACCTAGATGTGACATCATTGTGTGCCATAGCTGGGAGAATAGAACCTTTACTGCAGCTGTTTGTTCACTTTTCAAAGTCTGATATGAGAGAGTAGAATTCTCATAGCAGATTCCTGTTACTTTTTAAAAAATCTGCTATAAAAGCAGGTTTTGTGTCAGTTATCATTCTGTAGTTGTTTTTCAGAGCAGTTCAACAGCAGTAGTCCAGTTGTTTCCAGAGTAGTTGTTTCAGTCACTGAGGACAGATAACAGACTGGAGTGTGGACTTAATTCCTCATCTTGCCTTGCAGAACTAACAGTATATTCTTGCCTTGCTGAATTATTTAGATTAGATATGGACAGTTAATTTTCAGATAGTCGGGGAACTACAGCTTGTTAGTTAGAGGTTTTCTAAAATCAGTGTGAACTCTATCCTACAGTGCTATTTTCATATTTCCAGTATATGAAACTCTGTTGTTTACTGGAATCTGTTATTCAGTGTTACATGTTTAAATCCTTTCATTTATTATTAAATATTTTACTACCTCTTATTAGGGCAGTCACGGTGGTGCAGCGGTTAGCGTTGCCGCCTCACAGCAAGAGGTTCTCTGGTTCGATCCTCGGCTGGGGGGCCTTCTGTGTGGAACCTGCATGTCCTCCATGTGGTCGCATCGGTTTCCTCCGTGTGTTCTGGTTTCCTCCCACATCCCAAAGACATGCTGTAGGTAGATTGGAGACACTAAAATTGGCCCTAAGCATGAGTGCGTGCATGTGTGTGCCTTCTGTGTAAGGATGGGTGCCAGGCTGGCAACTCGACATTGTAAAACTCCACTACCAATCATGACCGACAAGGTGATCCACTGTGGCGACCTCTAACCGGGAAAAGCCGAAAGATGAAGATTTTACTACCTCTTATTGCAGCTGGTTATTTAGTGAATACTTTTAATAGCTTGAGAGTGTTTATGCTTATTGTGATAACACTAGGGCCACTCCAAAAAGCTTTACTGCTTGGGTTACATGCTACCATGTCTATCAATATTTATTTTACCCAATATAAGTGAACACCTCTTTTGAAGGGTACTGTGCTATTTGACTAGTGTTAGCCATTACCTTGTAATTTGGCAAAGGAACACAGCAGGTAAATCTGTGCCAATCTTTCCTAAGTGTATGTGTATGTATGAATATCAGACATTTACGAGTGTCTGTGTCAGATACCAAGAAATGGCACACAGTGCTTTGCAGTGGTTGGTGTGGAGACTCATTTGGGGACCTGATGTGAAGCATATAGTCCTGTCCAGGTCTGTAGCCTGTTCCCAGTATACTTTTAGGGGAAATTGTGTATTTCTATCCCTGCATTTAGTGACACTCCATTACTGGAGATAGTAGTGAGGATTGAGGCTTCTTAGTTACTGCCCCGGAGTAAAGAGGGCTTGACACATATTGGTGGCTGTGGTGTGGGATTTTAATTGAGCTTTAGTAGCCTGTGGGTAGTTGTCACTGAGGTGTGTACTCTTGACAGCCAGAGGGTAAACATATAGAGTTTCATTGTCACAACAGTTTTATTCATTTTTTAATTAGTTTAGTCAGGGCCAGCAGGCAAAGATGTCAGCAAAGGACTATAGCAAGCTGACAAGAAACCAGTTGGCCAAGGTGTGTGAAGCCAAAGGACCAGTGCATGCCAACCTGATTAAGGAAGCAATGGTCTGAGCATCAGTATCAGCTGAGGAGCAGACCAGCAACTTGGAGGATATCCAGTTTGGCATTGGGGATACATAGTTTTACAAGACAGGACAGTTCACCTTTTCCTCAGAGGACTTAAAAATCCATCTGGAGTTAAAGAGACTTGAACTGGAAGCCAAACATTTGGAGGCAGAGGAGAGAGAGAGAGGAGTGTCGGCATGAACTGTAGACCAAACTTTTGGAGATGGAAGTGGAAGATAATGAGAGAAAGAGGCAGCACGCAAAGGAGTTTTTTAACCCTTTGACAGGGTCATGGAGGTAACGGTGAAGGGAATGACTGAACCCTAGAAGCCATACAGATCAGTAATCTTTTTCCTCAGTACAGGGAGGGAGATGACTTTGACAGTTTTATTTATATATTTCAGAGGGTATGTAAACAGTATATTGTTGGCCAAGGGCTCTGGGTACGATTCCTGACCCCCTTACTCCATGGTAGAGCTGTTAATGCAATTGTTAAACTATCTGATATTGATTGTTTGAATTATGATAGTGTAAAACAATGTTAACTTGATTGTTTTAAATTAATCCCTGAAATATATATATAAAAAAAAATTTTGCAAACATAGACGCAAGGCAGTTGAAATTGTATGCGATTACATTGCTGACTGAAGTACTTACTTTCACAGGTGGGGGAGTGGGTGTTAGGTCACAACTTTTGAAGGAATGGCAGACCTTTTGGTGAGGGAATAAGCTCTCAGCACTTTGCTGAGAGCATGAGGATATGGTTGGCAGACTGAGAGTGTACCTCTGCAAATGAGTTGGAGAGACAAGGGGATCTCTACTTGGCAAGTAGGGCACCACTGCATAAGAAAGGCATTCCAATGTTGCACATGGACATAAGGGAATCCAATGGGGGCAGCCTAAAACACTCCAACAGTGTTCACCAAGTAACAGGGGAAGCCACTAGTTCAAGCACATGGTCAGGATCAGGGGTTAGATGTTTCAAATGTAATCAGAGGGACCATGTAGCATACAAATGTCCATTAAAGCAACTCTGTTGTTTATTGGAATCATATTCAGTATTTACATGTTTTAAATTATATTTATTTATTATTAAATATTTTAGTACCTGTTATTGTGGCTGGTTATTTAGTAAATACTTTTAATAACCTGAGTGTGTTTATGTTGATTGTGATAATGCTAGGGCCACTGCAAAAAGCCTCACTGCTCCAGTTACATGCTACCATTTGTATCAGCATTTTACCCAATATTACTGAACACTCATTTTGAAAGGTATTGTGGTATCTAACTGATAGCAGCCATTACCTTGCAATTTGGCAAAGGATCACAGCAGGTAAATTTGTGCCAGTCTTTTCCAGGTGTGTGTATGTTTGTGAATATCAGGCATTTAAGAGTGAGTGTGTCAGATACCTAGAACTGGGACATGGTGCTCTGCAGTGGTTGATATGGAGACTCATTTGGGGACCTGCAGTGAAACATAAAGTTAAGTCCCAGGTTTGGAGCCTGTTCCCAGTGCATTGTTAGGAGAAATTGTGTATTTCTATCCTTGCTTTTAGTGGCACTCCCTTACCAGAGACAGTGGTGAGGATTAAGGCTGCTTAGTTACTGCCCCGGGATAAAGAAGACTTGTCACACGTGTGTTCATGGATACAGTTCTATCAGGTAATTTAGCACAGTGTAGTGGTCTTGTTGACAGATTCACGGAACCTGCAAGAGACATTTACACTGAATGTGGACATTCCTGACCATGCCGGCACCCTCTCCCTGGGAGGTCACAGGCCAGATCCACAGCACTCAGATGATGGAGTGCTCCAAGATAGCAAATGGTGACTTGTGCTATGGCTAGTTTCCACACAAATGCTTCATCTGCACATGTGTCCATAATGACTGTAGTGCCTTCAAACCTGGATGGTGGCATGGAATGATGGCACTACAGTTCCAGGACCATACCCTCTCACTCCCACAGTGGCATTCCCACCAGGGATGGAGGTGGATGAGCTACAGGAGGTGCATTAGCCATGATTTACAGCTACACAGAAACATCTACAGCATGTAAACTGATGATGACATATGCCCATGATGGTACACATCTGGCCAGTACTCCCCTCAGGTCTTCATGTAGATCATATACTACCCCAACCAGCTCAGCTATTGTTGTGTTGGTGTCTGCATCTTTTCTGGCCTGTCACAAACTTTGAGTAGTGGCCCTGGAGACATTTTGCTCAAAAGGTTGGAGGTACCTATGGTATATTTGGGCCCAAGCACTCCATCCCCTGATGTCATCATCTTGCTTAATGAAGTTAGTAGCAACAAAGGCAGACAGTGCCACTGGTGATGAGATCGAGCCTTTGGCAGATATTTCTGCATCTTCCTGTTCATGGGTTCCATGCTGGCTATGTGGAGTGGGTAGCACGAGCACAGGAGATTCATCTATGATAAAGGACTGGGATGCCCCCATCACATTGCCTGAATCTGCCACTGACACCATGACACCTGACCAAGCCAGGATTTGAGAACAACTACGAGAAAACAAAAAGCGAAGGTCACGGTAGAAAAGAACTGTTCAATTGTTGTTAGTGAGTTCGTTCATCCACATACAATGAACTTCTTCAGACAACTTGAACACACACACATCCTCATTAAATAATCAGTAGTCACATGATACAATTTCTATTATCTTTAAAACCTTATATTATTACTATCTAAAAAAATTAATTTATTATAAAAATCAGTCGCAATATAGCAAGCCATTGCAATTTCATATTTCAAAATATCCTATAAAAAAATCTTATTAAAAAATAATGATATTATCACTCATCTTATACAAAGCTAATAATTGTATTGGCAAGTTTTTAAGTTTAAGCAAGCAAGCTATTAGATATAGAGCACTAGTCATTCAGTTCTGGGTAGGCATAAGCATTTAATGTGAATTGCCACCAACAGTTCCTGTCATTCCAATATTAGTCCTAAAGGACCACCCCTCAATCCCATTTTCACTTGTTCAATTACTCTAAATTTAAAATGGTGCCCTTGATTTTCCTGAATATGCTTTGCTAAGGCATTTGTCTCTTTGCCTCTATTAATACTATATATATGTTCGTAAATTCATTTTCTAAGCTTCCGCTCAGTCTTACCAACATAAAATATGCTACATCATTGACATTTACCTAGGCAGATGACATATCTTGAATTACAGTCACATTTGCTAGGTATTTTAAATAGTTTATTTCTAACTGTATAATCTTGGCCCACATCTATAAATCTGCAGTATGGGCAGGCTTTACATTTATACATCCCAGGATTTCTACTGTGACCTTTCCGTTCTTTCTCCAGTAATGTTTTCAAATTCATTCCTTTTTATAGACTATTCTAGGGTCGTCTCCACTTTTATCCCTCAACTCTGTGTCTTCCGGTAATAAACACCAATACTATACTATACTATACTACTATATACTTACCCGCGGTGGTGGTGCTGCGGTAGCGTTGTCGCCTCACAGTAAGACACTGTCTGGTTCTATTCTCAGCTAGAGCGCCTTCTGTGTGGAGACATGCGTGAATGGGCGTACCTTCGTTGAAGGTTGTGCGTCAGGCCTGGCAAGCCGGTACGTAAACATCAACTACCAATCATTATCGGACCGGAGTTCCGCTGTGGCGACCCCTAACCGGGAAAAGCCGAAAGACACAAACAAACTATACTACTATATATTTACTATAAAAAAGAAATGAATTTGAAAACATTATTGGAGAGAATAGAAAGGTCACAGTAAAAATCCTGGGATGTATAAATGTGAAGCCTGCCCATACTGTAGATTTACAGACATGGGCCGAGATTATATAGTTACAAATAAACTATTGAAAACACCTAGCAAATGTGACTGTAATTCAAGATGTGTTATCTACCTAGGTAAATGTCAAGGATGTAGCGGATTTTATGTTAAGACTGAGCGGAAGCTTAGAAAATGAATTTACAAACATATATATATATATATATATATATATATATATATATAGTATTAATAGAGGCAAAGAGACAAATGCCTTAGCAAAGCATTTTGAGGAAAATCCAGGGCACCATTTTAAATTTAGAGTAATTGAACAAGTGAAAATGGGATTACGGGGTGGTCCTTTAGAACTAATATTGGAATGACAGGAAGTGTGGTGGCAATTCACATTAAATGCTTATGCCTACCCAGGACTGAATGACCAGTGTTCTACAAGTAATAGCTTGCTTAAACTTAAAAACTTGGCAAGATAATTATTAGCTTTTTATAGGATGAGTGATACTATCATTATTTTTAATAAGATTTTTAATAGGATATTTTGAAATATGAAAGAACAATGGCTTACTATATTGTGGTTGATTTTTTATAATTAATTCTGATTATTTTAGATAGGAATAATATAAGGTTTTAAAGTTTATGGAAATTGTATCACGTCACTACTGATGATTATTTAATGAGGATGTGTGTGTGTTCAAGTTGTCTGAAGAAGTTAATTGTATGTGGATGAACAAAAGCGCTAATAACAATCAAACAATTGTTTTCTACCATGACCTTTGGTTTTTGTTTTCTCAAGCCAGGATTTGGCTGTCATCTTCATCAGAGCCAGATAGTTCCCCAATATGCAGCAGAACTATATCCACAGTGGAGGACCCTAATAACACATGACCTCTGATAACACCAATAAATTAGCAAACCTAAGTAAGAACCCTTCAATAACACCTGCAGTCCAATAAAAATACTAAAAATAATAGTTAACATATATTGGACAGGCATTTGCACATGTAGTCCCAATGTTCCTGTCAAACATGAAAACATGTCTGTCTGTTCTGTCACTTAACGGGGCAGTTCTATTGTTGATATGAACCCATGTTCAGATATACCCATCTGAGGCACCACCAACGGGTATATACAGTGTTCTCTGTAACAAATACCATTCCCAACTCACTTACCCTTTTGAAATACTGACGTGACTGTAGTAATCAATATAACTGAGTTTCAGCACTGCACTTCAGGGTGCTATCTGGTAATATTCCATGGCACGATGAGGTCCATAACAAGCTTTACTGCTTTTAATGTCTAATTTCAAAACATCTGACTTGGTCCTTATGCTAATAAGCCTCATTTAAAGGAAGGTTACTGAATCTCCCATTTTGTTCATCACTCTAAGAAGCTAAATCAGCTTCATGAACATGCATGAGCACCTGCCATGTGACTCAGTATGTGTAGGTGTGTCAGTGACTCAGTGAAGATGTGGGGAAAATATTCTGCAGTTAGGTGCTAAACAGCAAAAAGCACTAACAAATGTAGGCACCATGGTCCCTGTTCATTGTATTCATGCCTTTGCTCAAATGCTAACATCATGATGTCAAGCTATGTAATGGTGGTACACAGACAGGTCGCACTAACTATCTGCCTGATGGTGTATGTCATGTTTCAACATCATCAACATGCATGTCCACAATCAGGCAACAATAGCTATCTGGATTTTGACCAGGTGAGTGGCCCTGGCTTCCAAGGTCACTGATGCTGGCAGTGATCTCAACAGGTGCTCTAAGGAAAGCAAAATATTTATTTGCCTGCCACACAGGGGCCATTATTAGAATGCCCACAGTTTAATGTTGATGCTTGGCAAAGTCTTGCACTGGCAGTGTCTGATGCCACTGTCATACCCTCCTCTGGTGAGCAATGATGGCACCACATTGTTGACCTGAGAAGAAGGAACACTCACACATACTGAGAGAAGGCCCCAAGATATATTATAAGTATGCAAGGCTCGTTAGAGTCATTTTATTGTCCTTAGAAGTAACTAGTCAATACTGGACATTTAATTGATGTGTGCTGTATTTCTTGTTCTTGTTTTTCAGCTCAGGATGAAATTGTGGAGAATGTTGACCTATACCAGAAGAGAATGAATAGACACAGCAAGTGAATGCTGAGTATAATCATGTCCTGTTGTATAGTATTTTGTTGTACTACTGCAAATTAACTTTGAACACTGCCATACCTTGTATAGTATCACAGGAACTTATGTACCATTTTGTTATAGCACTACAGCTTAGTTGTGACCACTGGCATAGTCTGTATAGGTATCAGTGGGACATCTCTGTCCCAGCTGAATGCACAGTAAGACAACCCCTCTAAATACATACATGCTTCCTGCTTTGCACACCCACATACAAAATAAACATGTTGATGGAATACGCATATTACTTGTTTTTAGTAAGACAACTAGTTCTTTGTCTTTCAGCAGTGCATAAGCAGTCTCACTAGTGGCTGATATGCAGGGTGGTTGCTACAATCCTGAATTGTGCACATGGGTCTAAACAGTGTATCTGTGGGACACTGGAGGAGTGTTTGTTGGGGTTTTTGCTTTAGGGGATGGGTCATGTGGGGATGTCCATGGTGGGAACAAGGTGGACCATGGTGGTTCGGAATGTGTGGGATGGAGAGTTGTATAACGGCAGTGTTAGGCTGCTGTCTCTGATGGGAGGTGGGAGGTGAGTTGGGCCCTTAGGGCATATGGCGGGAGGTGAGTGGGCCCTTAGGGTGTATACCTCTCTTTTTAATACAGCCACATTATGTCCTTGCTCCATAGCAGATAGCTCTATGGCATTTGCAAAGTGCCTGCTTGTAAGCTTTGCCTGTTAGACACAATTACTTCTCTACCTGTAGTATAATGCAGTGGCCTCATAGTGATGTTGGGATTCATCTGTATTACCACTGTGTAAAAGTACAGATGATATGTCTTGGCACATATCCCTTCAATGCCACTACCCCCCCATGTCATCTTATTTCTGACATCCACATCCTAACCCAAAAGACCCATAAGATGACACATGGCCTTGGCAATGAGGAGAATGACACTGGAAACATGCCCATACATACTAGAATAAGAATTTCGGGTTCATGTACTTAGGCAGAAGTGTCTGCGGTCACTCAGGTAGCATATGTAGTCTCTCTGTAGTGCAATACTAAATATCATTCAGAGTAGTCATCTTAAACCGTAGTAATACTAATGTGTTTTTTTTTTGTTTTGTTTATCCATCTCCCTGTGCCAGTATCCTTCCTTTTACAATTTTTTTTGTGTGTTATTTTACGTCTATTAATTTCTGTTACAATTTCCTGCAGCATCTGTTAGGTTTGGATCCTGCCATCAACCCTAGCCTTCTCCAACCAGTATACCACCTGGCTTCAGGGCTGTTTCCACGGTGAATGAGGTGAAGGGTGGCCTTGAGGTGTCCCCAGTGGCCAGCGGTGTTTGTTCAACCAAGTGTAGTGCTATTCTTCCCTCCAATGGCATTATCAGTAGTTCACAATTCACTGCACAGTGGATGTTGGAGGGGGTCCTTATGTGGCTACAACAGTGCCACCATGGTTTGACCCTACCACCACCACCAGATAAGGTAGGGCCTAGGGATAGTGGTGACTAACTAACTAACCTTTCCCTGGATATAGCTTAGGCATCATGATAACAGCAAAAGGATTCCCATCATAGTATCCCAATTCTAGTGTGTCATCTTCCTGTCCAATTTGATGTCAGTCCTTTCCATCACCAATGTCCTCCCCCTTCTCTACATGTCTATAATTCGACTGTCAACCTCACTGTTATGTCAGCACCTCTCCTGCTGGTCTGTGTCTGTGTTTTATGTTTGTATGTATGCCCCTGCTTCCATATCTCTATTGTCATTCTATCCCCTGCCTCCTCTTAAATCTTTACACATCTACTCTCTTTAAAAAATAAAAATAGGCACCTCACAAAAACATACAGCTTTCCTCCCATTCGCCACTCTTAACTTCCTTGTGTCATTCTGTAAGTTTTTTTAATCACTCTCAACCTTTTTCCTGCTCTCCTACACATCCATTTCTTCCCCATTTAAATGAACAAAACTATATATAAACATTGCTGGGAGCTACTTCTAGTGGTGTCCAAACATTCTTGTACTGTCCTGATATGATGCAAGTTTAAAGCTACCTAACTGATAATGAACTTCTCGCCACATCACACACCTTGGCAGGTCTGTGATAGTCTTATTGCAATCGTGGAAGGAATGTTTCAGAATACCAGCCATAAAACATTTCTTCACCAAAAATAAAGACAAAATGTGAACAAAACAGAATAGGTGAAATTTGTAAACCAATAGCAATGCTCACTAAATAAATGTTTCAGAAAGAGAAATGAAAGCTATTTCTTTATAAAATGGAAGATACAATAGAAAAAATTGAAAGAAATGAAAGACTCAGAAAGAAAACAATGCAGAAAACATTGCACAAAACAATAATAAATCACATCTAAGTGAAAGCAATATTGGTTTTAATCACAGTTAATATGTTTTTTTGCAAGTATATAGTACTAAACAACACTAAAACAAAATTTTGTTATAATAAATATTAAACTTTACAGAAAATTAACAAAGTTTGAAGGAATGTTTTATTGAGCTATACAAGTATGCAATGTACTGAATTAAATATTAAATAATGCACACTGAAATACATGTTATACATTACTTTATAATAGCAATAAGTCATTATAAGGTGAGTTTAATACTGATTTTCCAACAAATGTCGTTGCACTGGCCATGAGTGTGAATACAACTCTCAGAATAACAAGCATTTTTTATACCTTGCAAAGTCTTATTGCTTAAGTACACCACAAGACGTTCAGTCAATTTTATGTACAGCAATAACACAGGAAAAGACACATACAAGAAATTGAAAAAATGGATGTCACAAAACAAGATATTCTAAGCTGCATATTATGTATATATATATATATATATATATATATATATATATATACAGAAAAAAATTATAATCTTTTTTACATAACAGTGTCATAACAAAAAAGCCTACTTCATGTAAAGTCATGGTTTTAAAAATAGTTATTTTAAAGTTTTCTTAAATATGGTAAATGGCAGTTAACAAAATCTGACTGTAGTCACATTACTGCTAAACCTGATACCCCATTTTAACAAGAAATATTTCTAGATATGAACATAGATAACACAGACAACAGAAAAAGAAGGAAAAGCAGGAACCAAATGTGTGACTAGTATGTTACTACATACTATAGACAAATGTTAGGAGGTATTTTTTTCATAGTCAAATCAGCATCATCACAACAACTACACCATCAAGAAGGTTCTGCTTGTGTATACATACCAAACAACTAATTAATAACTAACACAAGGGCAGAGGACGACAGATAGCATGCAGGACCTGCCTTTGGTCAGCTTGTGCCCTGTGTCCCCATCCTGGTCTGCCTAAACCATCCAGATTACTGGAAAAACTCCCCGGCTAGAGCGGCACCTTAGGTGGACGCCTAGTTAGCCTATGCCTAAGGCCAGCTATGACAGACTGACAGTTTAACAAAGCTCTAGTATAATGTTTCATTTTATAATAAATTTTACTTACCATGAATATGAACACATAAGAACAGGTATCTCAGACATTATATAGGAGAGGTAGAAGTGGGTGTCAAAAAACATGCATCATTCATTTCTTTAATTATTAATGAGAAAACGGAGTTTTGAAGTAGAGAGGGGAAGAATACAACACATATTATCGTTCAATAACAATGTTATTAAAAAAGGGAAATATTTCAGTAAAAATATTAAAACTACTGAAAAAACAAAGAAAATGTACAGATCTCTAATAATGGAAATCTAAGTTATAGACAGTGGAGGTATATTCTCAGTGGTGCTTTGCCATATACTCACTGTTTCCGAGTCTGTTCAATCAAATCCTGGCGAAATGTGTAGGCCAAAGGTTAGAAAACTCATCCTTCAGGGTTTATCATGTTACTCTAGTTTCCTACTGTTATGTCTACAGATTCATGCCAGAGAGGAATCATGCAATGAAGACCATATGCTTCTGTTTTGGAGGATGTGGAAGAAACAGGCCATTCATACATAATCTCATTGTAAACCTTTCCAGAATGCAGGCTCACTAGTAAAACACAGCTTGCAATTGAAATAAGTCACTCCCCAAGATTCATGAAGCTTGCGCCAGGCGCAGGCGTAGCATAGGCGGAATAATGCCAAATATGGCCGTCGAGTGATTCAGGTACGATCCAATTCCACGTGCACTACTGGCATACGCCAGAACTGCGCAGCCCTCGGCATAGGTATGCTAATCATCCCATGCGCAGTGTTGCACCATGCAAATGAAGGCATAAAGCAATTCATGAAGTGGTGCAGGCATAGCATAAGCCCACGGAAATGTAAACCAAAAAACACGGTTTACATTTTCCCAAACAGAACATCGGAGCTATGGAAGCGGACCAGACTCATGTATTACAAAGTTAACATATGCCAATGGCTAAATACACAGCCAATGGCATAAGAAAAGATGCACAACACCTAAAAATGTCATGTCCACAGTAACGCACAGTACAACCGCAGGGCATGTGTGCGCAAACAGGAACACAAAGAAAATATATGCAAATGTCATAAAATCACAATGTAATACAAATCAGGTTTTCACCATAATACGCAATGGTAGGCATGGTACACCACAACCAAGGTGCAAGGGTTGCTAAGGGCCTGCAACAGTGTTCGGTGTGGTAACTATGAATTAGTAGTCAATGCCATGCAAATGAGGCAGGTAATACTGAATCGCAAATGTCCCGCTGGATGAAGGATGTACCATACGGCGCAGCGCTATAGCACCAAGGAGTGGCTCAGAGGAGATACATGACATCAGCAGAGCGGTGTGCCACCATAGCAGTAAGCACATTGGAGCAATGCAAATCTGGCCTGGCCGTTGCTAAGCAAAGCTGCAGGACAGGGGTGGGGAGGAAGGTATAGAATCGTTTAGCTGAGAGCACATATGGTGCCTGAAAGCGCATGTGTATGGTGGTGAAAATGTGCCCAAAAACCCAGTAAGCGGATGCATGCACCGCGAACAATAGCACAAACAGGAAGGTCAGGGGAAGAAAAGAAGGAAATGCCGAAGTAGGGTAATTGGAGTACTACTGAGCAATTAACACCAATCAACTCACTGTGGCCAGTCAACGGCAGCTGACAAGTCTGCTCGTAGAAACCTGCAAAACAGGACAGGGGAGGCATTGGATTGCAAAGAAGGGAGGGGAGGCATTGGATTGCAAAGATAGGAGATCTGTCATAGCAGAGCAAAGCAAACCGACAATAGACCGGCAATAGAACGCAGTACGCAAGATAAGCCAGGTCTAGGAAAGTACAAATGAAAGCAGGCTGCTGGATGCATGCCAGAAAATGGTAGGTGGGACGTGCAGAAATGTAAAGGGAAGGTCAAGAGGTAATCCACGGCAGCCAAATGTAATTCAACACCAAAGGCACCACAATAGCAGTTCCGGTAGTAAAACACATAAGGTACCCTGTAGCTACGATCATACATACACACCCTATGACATCATCGGTGTTGACAGCACAATAGTATAAAGCGTGAAAGTACCCTACACACACCTGTGTATTCCCAAACACTGCACCATAGGTGTAAGCACATGGGGAACTTTTAAAATGTACATGTTGGGAGCTGCCATAGCTGTGATTCATCAGCATGTGTTAGAGACTGACGGTGTTGTGGAGGATGATGCCGACAACCACCACAGGCCCCGGAGGAGGAGAAGAGTGTTCAGACCAAGGGTAACCTACCAGGGGCTACATGATCTGGAGATAGTAGAGCATTACAGGATGGACAGGGACATCTTACAGCAAATAGTGGAGCTGTGCCGGCCATGCCTGAGAACCAGAAACAACAAAGGGGAACCCATCCCAGTGGACACGAAGGTATGTGTAAGGTTGCAAATACTAGCCACAGGTACCTTTCAAAGGCCAACTGGAGATATAATGGGGATCTCACAGGCATCAGCATCCAGGGTACTACACCAGTTCCTGGATGCCATGTTACCAAATGCCAATGAGCATATATACTTCCCCTGAACTCAGGAGGAGTTGGCCAGCAATATGCGTCACTTCCACCATGTGGCACACTACCCAGAGATACTGGGTGCGATAGACTGCACGCACATACATATCAAGTCACCACCCGGTGAGCATGGTAGGTGCTACATAAACCGCAATGGATTCCACTCCATCAACTGCCAGGTCGTGTGCAATGCCCAGAGCATTATCATGGATGGGTGTGCTTGCAGCCCTGGAAGCTGCCATGACTCCCATATCTGGCATGCTTCACAGCTGTATCAGATATTTGTCAGGGGGAACATCCCACATGGCCACCTTGTGGGGGATGTTGGCTATGCACTGGAGCCGTGGATGATGACTCCCATCAGAAATGCACACACACCCATGCAAGAACACCATAATGAGGCACACGCACAAACCAGAATCATCATAGAGTGTGTGTTCGGGTTGCTGAAATCACGGTTCCGGTGCTTGGACACATCTGGTGGAGCCTTGCAGTACTCTCCAGGCACGTGTGCCCACATCTTCATAGTATGTGCCATGCTACATAATATGATCCTGCGGAAACAGCTGCAGCAGGGACAAAATGGTGAAGGCCCTCATAGCCCTCCGCAATTGCCAAGGCCATCACAGGCACAGAGGGATTCAGACCACGAACACACTGTGCCAGCCCCAGTAGGCAGACGGAGGCATGCCCAATATGCCTACGCCTTGGCAAAGAGGAAACATATAGCACATACTCTGACAGTGTAGGCCCCTACGGACTGACACACCTCTCCACCTGCACACACAGTAAAATGGATGGCACACAAACATGACCACCTGTAAATTGTAATGTATAGGTGGCCCACTGTGTGAATCCTACATAGGCAGCCCTCAAACAATGTACACACAACAGCTATTGGAACACGGAATGTCAACACCTGAACAGTACATGCGCCTATCAGCATATGTTGGTGCTGTGTGTGTAGGTTCCCATGTACATCGGTAGGTACACGCCTGATTGTCAGAGGCCATACACCAAATGGGGCAAACAGTGTCCGCTGTTACCACAACATCGAGTAACCAACTGTCACTTAGTGGAGCAGAGGCAATCGCGGGAGCACATGTGTGTAAGCACTGTTCTGCACACACTCAGCATGGATTCCCTGCTGCGTTAATGAGGGGCTTCACATAATGTAATCATGGATGTTGTGTCAAGGCATGGGGTGTACTCATGATAGGTATTCATCACCCCAGCATGCTCCACCTACGGTCGTTTGAAGGTGTAGCACAGTATCGTGTGTGGCTCACTGTTATATGCATACCCAATGCCAAAGCACATCCAGTAAACATCACATGGACATACCATTAACTGGATTCATCAATATGTAAACTAACTGAGTTACCCATGTGAGTGCAGTATGGAGTAACAGCCGTAGTATACTCCACATACAAAATGACATAATACGTGTACAAATCCCAGATGTCCAGGTGTTAAATGCAGTGACTGTTGTGCATGTTCCCAGTCCCACGTCCTGCAAGGGATGTAACGTAATCCCGAAGGCACGAGTAATGCATGTCGGATGCAGGTCATCAGATCATGTTTAGCACATGTTAGCGGGAATATGCATTGCCCACTGCCGGTAAGCGATGTTTAAATATGACTATACGAATATGCGCGAAACAGGGCTAAGCTTCTCCGAATATCACGCAGATCACGCTCAGTGATGTCCAGAACAGGTGAAACCAGCATTATTCACCCCTGTACTAATAGCACCTGCTCTGAAGGGTAAAACGACCACTGCCAGGAGTAGAACACGCAATCATGTATACAATCACCTAACAATATTGCTAGCCAAGATGCACCTACGGTAAGGTTGCCACCTCTTCAAATGACCAATGTGGGACATACGTCAGATGTCTACAGGCCGACACATACACCCGGCCAGTACAAAAATCAGAACTTCACTGTTTTGCCTAGATAAAAGCGTATTCTTGTAATGCTTACTTACTTATTCTGTTTATATAACATATAGGTGGTTCAGATACAGAATAACTGTTTTATGCAACTATTACATAAACTATAGGAAATAAGTATGTCCTAAAATCTCAGGACATTTGCCATGTTTACAAATATTTTGCAGGACACAACTGCTCAAAGAGGGACTGTCCCTAGCAAAGTGGGACAGCTGGTAACCTTAACCTACGGCAGGTGTGTAATGTGACAGGTACAGACACAAACGTGCAGAGTCCAGGAAACAGTATACACCGACAAGTACACAATGAAAGGTGTAGCTTGCCTGTCAGTTTCCCTGTCAGATATATATATATATATATATATATATATATATATATATATATATATACACACATATATACATAATACAGATATAAAGGGCTATAGAGTGATATATGTTGATATATACGGATTCACTAATATCTGCAAATATACAACACCTTGAAAATAAATAGGATACCACCAACTATGGAATGTGTAACATACCGATACGCGTAACCATGAGGCTGAAAGACCAAAAGAACACAGTACCGGAACAGTAGAACTGCGAGTACTACTATGACGTTATGAAGGGACATTTAGTTACGGCTTCCAGTGCTGCGATCCACATAGGTACTGTGTTCAACTGTGTTTGTGAGTGCCGTAGTCTGTGTATGAGTGTGTTGAGGGTGCCGTGTGCGTTTCCATGTGACTGTAATGTGTGTGTGTGTGTGTGTCCGCATCGTGTGTCTGTTAGTGCCAACTCGGAGGTAGATCATTATGGTAGGTGTGGGTATAGCTAGCCGTAGGCATATGGTTACCACCTGTCCCACATTAGGAGGGACAGCCCCTTCCTGGGCAGGTGTGTCCTGACATAAAACATTACAAAGGGCAAGTGTCCGAGATTGAAGGACATTATTATGTCCCATATATTATGTAATAGTTGCATGAAATAGTTATGCCTGTATGTAAGAAACATGAATGTTACATGCAATATGATAAGTAGCCAAAGTCCCACAACAATAGGTATGTATTGAGGATAAAAGTATGTGCTATCCTGTGTACTAACCGTGGATATGTGTCGGCCTGTAAACACCACTGTGTGTCCCGCAAGTGTCCAACAATGGTCATATGAAAAGGTGGCAACCCATGGCAAAGAAGTTCTGTCACCAACGCAACTGCAATGACTGCAAATATCTGGGACAGAAATACATGGGATAGCTGTCATTTAGAAATATCCCTTTACATATCGCTGCAATTCTGGAAGTATGGAAGTATCAACCTCACCTGCGTACTATATAGAAACTAATTAACAATGGCCCAATGTAAAATCCCATAACATAAGTCTACTAACTGATAGCTCTTTAATTAGGGAAGGGGCCCACACACATATATATCTGTAATATGTAGAAATGCAAGCCCCACAAACCTGTATATGCTACATACACCCACTGACATCCCTCACACTAGAAACTATAGCAATACAGACTGTAATTACAGCACAAACATCCAGTCAGTCAATTACATCTGCAGAACCGTCAACATACCTTGTGAGAGACACAATTAAAGGCGCCATGCAAAATTGTAGCCGTTATATAATGGAACAAATGGCGATGTTACAGGTTTTGTTTGCAATAGTCTGTTATCAGATGGTTGGGATGACAGGTACACCCACATGTTGAACCACATACTCAAGCCATCACACACAATCCACGGGGGACATGAATCCAAAGTATACTTGTCTCTACACATACAGTTGCAATTACACACAACAAAACACAATACAGGCTATCTCCCCGAAGGTAGGGCAAATGGGCAACGCCCAAGTGGAGAATTCAATTATACCCCACTGTTGCCGTGTAATTGGCGAATGGAGTAGCTGCACAGCTGATGTGCAAGTAATTAGTCACTCAGGAACACCAATTGGCGGCAAGAAACCACGTTACAGGTATCGACGTATATAAGGATGACTTGTCAGACATTCAAACCGTATGCTCATACCATAGAACTGTTTAAACAGTGTAAGAGAGATAGAGACGAAAGTCTGGAATGATAACAAGGTATGTAGAACACTTGGTATGTAAGTGTATGTATAGCATGTTTTGTATTAATTATTTAGTGTATGTATAGCCTGTTTTGCATTAATTAAAAGTGTCCGCAATGCATAAAGTGGGAAAAGGTATTTATGTAGTGATGTCTTGCTGAGCATACTAACGCTTGTAGAAACTGTGCGTCCAGCAGTGGGCCACAAGGTAAACATCACAGACACCACAAGGGATGCTACATGAGGGCTTTAAACAGAACAATTCCATAAAACCCGCCATCAGTGGTAGGGTATGTCCAATAAGTACGTGCCATAGCAGGGGATAGTATATGTTGATATACTGTCACAGTAGGCATGTGCATGGGCATATAATGACAATGACATGTCTAAGGTGGTCCCGCTGTGCAAGTATGCTTTGCATTATGAGATACTATGTAAAATATGTGTAATGTATAGTATTGTAGGTAGATATGTCAGATATTCTACACAGCATAACAGGCATATCATGCATACCAAAGGTATCATCTTTTGGCAAGTACAAAAACAGAATACATATGGCTTGTAGTCATGGGACATTGTAATAGCATGATAGCTAATCTAAATGGAAGGGCTACCAAGTAACCATGCACAAAGGACATGTAATAGCTTCACAGGTTCATAGTGGGGTAGTATGCAGTCTGGCAAGTCTATGTGTAAGCGCAACTACAGTGTTCACACCAGTGGCACCTCTCTAGGGTAGTGTCCTGTGAACAGCAGAGCCATGTGTTACCTGCACCTCTGCACAGTACAGCCACTGCAGTGATCCCTGGCGTACATGCATCTCCCATCCACCAAGAGAGGTATCATATGAACAGTGCTATTGAGTGTCCCTGCGTGATGTACATAGGAATCATATTCCAAAGCATGGTGAGTGTCCAGTTTCAGAATGTAACCCTCAAGCACATCCCACTCATCATTGCGTGTGTGCACATATCCATGAGCATGTTGCTCACAGTGGCTTTTGCTTATGTCACGTATGTGGAGTATATCCATTAATATTGTTGTGGACATGGGCCCTGTCTGTTCAGCAGAGGTCACCCCTGAGTATGTAGTATGTAAATGTGTACAGACGTGGTGTCCTTAGTTCAGCCACATACTTTAACTGTCGGAGCTCAATAAACGTCATGGCGCGTTAATGCTGTGGTATGTAAAGCTGTTGTGTAAGATACACCCTAAATGGGGTATTGTACCCTTGAATGTGTGTAGAAGTCTGGAGTTCAGAGGTACAATGGGTGCCTACATACCAGCTACACACGCAGTACAGATAAGTGCAGCCACGTAGAAGGATATCCACGCCACAGTGGCAATATGGTAATCACAGGAGTGGGTGTGACATACGTGTGTACTACGAACATGTACAATGTGACATGTATGTAGGGGACTACCACCTATGTGATAGTCAATGGGTGAATGGTGTAATGCAAAGGTGATGTTCATGCACCTTGTGTTATACAGCTTGAGGCGATGATACTCATATCAGGTATCTGTCACAGTGACACCCGTATGGATGGAGTCAGTATCAGCTGGTGGATCAATCATGGCGTTTTGTATGCAGGGGTATGTAAAGCTAGGCAGGGAAAGTCCCTCTGTGCTAGCCTGTACCTCAGGGAAGCATATACTGAACATGAGGGGCCCTATGACTGTGGACTGTGGTATGCCAAGTATAACTGAAATGCAGTAGGTACTATGGTATTCTACCCTCACTGTGTGTGTCCTGTCTATGAGCCACGTTGCATAACACCTGAGACATAGGGTACATTGTGCAGGTGGATGTGTATGTTGTCAATACCAGAATGGAGAACGGTGTTGAAAGGCAATGAGAGGACAATGTAGGCTGTGTGGACCCCCGTACCATCATCAACTATCCTGGTAACTGTATGAAAGGAGTCCACCAGGTGTAGGAGCCATGCTCTGGCCCTAACAAGTCCAACTCGGGTGTCATCAAAGGACTAGAGCCCAACAATGTCTCTGTGAATGACATCCATGATGATGTGCCCCATAGCCATGCAGAACAGTCCAGTCAGGTGTGTAGGACAATAGTCCCACTCGTGCATTGTGGTGCCACCTGTGTGGAGTGTGATAACTGTTGCTGTGTGCCATTCAGGGGCCACAATGTCTGATACAAGGCTATTACTGAATATGGTGGCCTAGTGGGTTGCCATGTTGTTCAAAGGTTTGTGGACATCACAGCCTGGGATTTTGGAAGGTGACATGGGGCCAGTGTCCCAGGACATATAGAGTGCAGGTTAGTATTGGGTAGGTGTGACGGCAGGGACACGGCAATGTTCCTGCATGGATTGTGGCCCTGTAGTGAGTGAGAGGGTGTAATGTTAGCATTGAATCCATCCGCCAGCATGTTGGCAACATCACCTGGTTCTGTAATGTTCCTGAGTGACTGTTGTATGTGAGAGCAGATGTGGGTATTGCCATTGACTACTGACATACCACCATAATACCTTGTGGTACACCCCGGAATGCGTTGCAGTAATGTTTACATAGCTAGTCTTGGAGTATGTGATGAGGGATCCCGTGGCCCTAGAGTGGCTGACCAGTGAGCTACCCCACCCATGGGATTGTACACCACTGTGCAACAGTCACCACCCTTGTAAATTATGTCCATGGAACTTGACCACCAGAGTGGCATCTGTTATCTGGTGGGTACTATCATGGCTCTGTGTGGAACAGCATGATCCATGCAGTTGTGTACATGCTAATGAAGTGCACTGGGGTATGTTTCAGTGTTTGTATGTGCATTGTCCATCTGCACAGGTGTCATGACATTAACTACCACTGTCATAAGATGTATGTAGTAGGTGTTGTAGTACTCACGTACTGTGTATGCCATGAAGGGTGTGATGCCGGGATGTGGCTAACAAGGGTGATTAGCATATGTTCGGAATCCACCAATGAGGGGATAACCCCAGGTGTGGAACACCAGTCACATGTTGGTAGTGTTCATGTCAAGGATAATGTTGGTCTTGGAGGTGGTGTGTATGGGTTGATCCAGCCGAGTGGAGGTTATGACTCACGGATGTGTCGGTACATGAGTGGCTATCCCAGGTAAGTGTGGGGTAGTGTCAGTCTCACATCAGTAGTAGCTGTCTGAGCCCTACTGTCCAGTACACCAACAAATGAGGTCTGGTAACCGTGGGGTATGTTGTTGAATCTGTAGCTTGTTACAATGTGTATAGCGGTTCTGGACACAGTTAGTTGCACGTGGAGCACCTCTGATGCATTGTGCTAAGTAACTAGCCAGGATGTGTGTACAACATAGTGGAATATGGGAACACCTCAGCCGTGGGTGTGCCGGTCCAGGTACGTGCCTGAAAGGTCTGGTCTGTCTATAACTTGTCATTGCAGGTGTGCTCTGCAGAGCCTAGAGGCAGGTCCCAGTCATTGCAGAGATATTGAAGTGGTGCATTATAAGGTGTTCCTTGCCTGCGTGCGTCACAGATGAAGATGTCAAGCATTGTGCCACATGACTCCATGTTTTGCATGCCAGTTCCCGTTCTGCCGGTAACTGTTATTGGAAACTGTGCAAGACAGGCAGTATAGAAGCAGCAAGAGCCTTACATGTGATCTGTACTCGCAGGGCTGACAGGTGCAGGTCATCTGTGCCAAAGCATTGTGTTGTTTGACCAGGTCAGTCAAAGCGGACAGATACCAGATGCCTGTGGAATGACAGCAGAAGCATAGGCAACTGTTGAAGTGACACAGTCAGTCGTCGTACAGTGGTATCAGGTCCGGATGAATGCATAATGCTCCCCAGGGCTTGGCCCACACCTTCAGGGCTACAAGAATGGTGTGCTATTGCATGTCCCTGCACACATAGTCTGTGAAGCGGCATCATCGTACCTGGTGAGGTGTGGCATGGGTGCATAGGTTATGTTGCAGAACCAGTTACCCGACAGCAAGATGTAAGCGACTATTGCCTTGTGTAGCCTACAGAGTGGAACAGCAGTGTGACCGCCTACAGAGTCACCTATGACTGGTGTGTTGTGTATGTTATAACACCCTATTGGCTGTATGTGATGGGCACACATGAGTCTGTGGGCTATAAGTTGGTGATGTTGTGTTCGGTGATGAGGGCTGCCTTTGGTGCCTACACAGAGTATGGAGAGGTACTGCACAAGTTGTCCTCGTATGTGTGGCCTGCGGTGGAGATCATGTGAGACTATGTGATGAGTGGGGTGTGTTGCGAATGTTACACATCCCCACATGACTGTCAGTTGCAGTCAGGGTTGGTGACAGCTTTACCCCCAGCAGGGCTGCATATGTGCATTCCCCACAGGCTGTAGTGTCGTATGTTGGGAGGTGAGCATTGAATGTGTACATGAGACAATTGCTCTATTGCCACATGTACAACATATCCATCATATAGACAGGCAATAGCACTGGTACGTGACAGTTGGACATGCCTGTATATACAACCATATCTCACAGGATATGTGAGTTACATGTGTACAACAGCTGTTGTACTGTAAGCAAGCTGGAAATGTGAGGACAGACAGTGTACCTGTGTGGAATGGGTGCTATATTAATCAGTAGCTCATGACATGCTCACAAGTTCTAAAGAAGTGCTGAGCATGAACATATAATACAGATAGGGTGCTGGATAATATCAACCCACAAGTGGTGACGACAGTCATAATGGGTGGCACTGCACTATAACCCTGCTGAGTATGGTCTGCATGTTCATGAACCATTATCAATGTAGATGTTAGCAGTACAGATGTACAAGACAGTACGGATGTTTGATTACAAATACCTTTGTATGTCACAGGAGTGTTCTACCAGTGGCCTGTTGACAGACTCACAACTACAAAAGGTGCCAGAGTGACATGTGCATATCACACCAGTGCCAGCTACAGTAAAACAGGGTTAATGTGTTGTACTCCACCCTCATTGTAGCCCATACCACACAGACAAATGTCAGGCATCCGTGTATGTATGGATGTGAATGGCCATGGCCTACGAGCAATAGCTGTGTCAGTGTTGTGAACAACATACAGAATAGGCTGTGTGGGTGAGGTGTGTGACATATGTGCACATTCTGATGGATGATATCAGCATTGTCACTGCTAGGTGAACATCCCTGTACCCATTAACTACCACCTAGGCTGTGGCCAACATTATGGACACTTTGTAAGGGATGGTGCTGTGCAGTACACCTCCCTGACTTGGTGACATCTCCAGGCCCCTTAGGTAGTCATACGAGGTACCCATGTCATGACAGGTTGGCATCCATGAGCACAGAGATCATTGGACAGGCATACACACCACTTGGGTGACCAATATTGGATCACATATCACCTTTAAGGGGTAATGGTCATGCGTGGATGGGCGATACCAGCCTTCACAATCTTCACCTCCACTATGCAGCATGCTGTCTACCTTGCATAAAGACATGTGTTACACTATGATGATGGACATGCTACATGTCCATATGCTGATCTGAAAGACATATGTCATGGACAGCCACCATCCTAATACTAGGATCGCCACATGCTGGACAGATCCCTGTGCCATACATGTGACATACTCCCACCATACCAAGCATTCCTGTCCATCAAAGTTGCACATGTCATCCCTGTCATACATGGTGTGATGGCAGCATGGTAGATGTAGTATCAACTGTCTGGATCAGTAATGTGGCACTGATGCATCTCGCGGTGGCATAATGGCTGTCGGATACAGCTAGAAAACCTTGCCCGTACATGCTATAGTTGATAACCATCCCTGCAAATGACGTCCAACTAGCCATTGTCCCATGTCTATCACATGTGCAACACAGGCGATCCACGGCAGGATGTTGAACAGCTGTATAGTGCTGTGTAGATGTATATAACAAAACACATGCATGTACAGGTTTCCATGCGTATGTGTGCATTGTCACTGCTCAAGTCCATTAAGGCTGTGTCTGTGTTGATATGTGACATATACACAGCATCAAGGTCAACAGCATTACCGTGGGCACATCCAGGCATGTGCAGATGGGTAAGAACACCAGTGCAGGCAAACAGACATGCCCATATCAAGACAGCATTCACATGGACTATGAACACTGTAATGAGGTGACACACATATATGGTGATGATATCCAATGCATAACGGGTGTTACATGTGTGTGACACAAACATGTCAGTCATGTCAGTGTCATGATGATTTGCAAAGATAACTGTGCAGATGTACTAGATGTCATAGAAATTGATGTGCAGCAGTATCTCTGTACATCCCTGAAACTGTGACCTGTCAACATCATTATGTCTTGCAGATAATGCCTTGTACACGCCTTCCAGTGTACAGCTGCCAGGAGGATGATGTCCTCACCCCATACCTCCATGAGAACTATGAGGTGTTGTTCAGCCATGTGCCACACCATGCCCACCAGCAGGATGACCTGAGGCAGGATCTTCGCAGGAGCGTGAATGATGTGGGTGGCCATAACCGCACCTACCAGCAGGTGCGCAGACACTGCATGGACTTGATACGACATGCAAAACAGCGTGCCACTGCAATCGCCAGGGAACAAGGTGGAACAGGTGGTGGGCCACCAACCCTGCCCCCACTCACACACACTGAGGAGCTACTGGCCAGTCTGGCGACACCCTCAGAACAGCATCCACAAACACTAGCTGCCATCATGGAGGTGGGTGTCTCCCAACCCATGAGCCTGGAGTTTCCTGGTAAGTCAGTACTGCACATATGGCTACTATATCCCATTTACGTGCATGTGTCACTGCACATTATGTAATGTAACAACATATGCATGGTATGTGGACACACATGCTTCATACTACAGTATGCTACCCTGTGTATGCACACATGTGCATACTATATGCTATTGTACAGGCGAATGTGTTAACATGCACAGTCATGGATAATGTTCATACTGCTGTGTCACCCCTATAAAGGTACCTCTGGCGTGCCGCATAGACATGAGTTTGTTGCATGTGAGACTGTCATCAGTATCAGGCATGTTAAAGCATAGATCTATTCGCCATGTGGCCAGTTAACACTTGTACACTTGATGTTCGTTCCATTCATGATATACAGGTCGCGTCACCCATCATTCACACAGGCCACCCATGTGCAATATATACAAACAAAATAATACACCAACATTAAACCAGAGTATTTTTCATTTCTACATGTGTGGTCAGCTATGCATACAATGGTGGAGGTGTTCTACAATGGAGGCATATGTACTATAGATTGGAACAACACGTGTGGTAGGCAAACAGTACCACACAGTGAGCTGTGATATGGGCAGCCCACGGGAGTCACCATTGTGTTATATGCCCCTGCAATGGGTGCACACATTGTGATGTGCCATCTGACATGTCCCAGACATGTAGTGTATTGGCTGCAATAATGTCACACTATCCCATAACCCATACCCCACATACAACCTGTTGTCTGCATAGCTCTGTGGATGGTGACATATCTGACATCTATGGGCGTATGTCATGTGGGACAACACAGACATGTGTGATAGACGGCCATCACACACATTTGTCCAACACATGTGCACACATGGCCATGGGGGATGGCCAGAGATACCTAGCCACACATTAGATGTGATGTGTATACACCCTGTTTCACATTGCCCACACATGGTCCAAATATAGCCTTAGTTGACCGATTATACAGTTGATGTGGTACACTGGACATCCTAAAAGCCTGTGCACAGCCAGTGGAGGTGTCACTGACGTCTACCATATAAGATGTGTTGAACATCACACCTGTGTCATAGCATGACAGTAGTCACCTCTACAGCTCCCACAGACATTGACACCACATCAGGCCACAGATACTGTACATTTCCCTTGCTGCTGTAGGACATCACCGTTAGCTGTGCACCACATGTGTGTGGTACATCAATGTCATGTGGGACATGGTGAATTGACAAGTCCGCTATCTGTGGACATGGCTGCCAGGCAGCTAAGACTCTGTAGTTGTTGTGCAGGGGTGTCATCTGTAGGTCCTCCAGTGACCTGTCACATGACACAGCATGGTTTGGTGTGTATACACCTCAGGATCGTGGGTCACAATCCACAGTTAAGTCATGGGTATGCATGCAGTTATGGCTATGCACTGTGTACATATTATGCACTGTATAGCAATATAGATGCCTCATGATGCCATGCAATGGCACAGTGTCTGTGCTTCACACTGTAAAGCAATGTAGACGGCTCACACTACCCTTCCATGCACATGCACATTTGCTAAACATGCATTCTATCTGTAGGGCATACAGACAACACCGCAATGTGATGCCCATTATGATGCTGTACATGTGTCAGGACACCATTGTGTCAGACATGTATGCATGTTAATGCACACGTCAGCAGATTACATGTCAAGGTCACGTCAGCCATGTGTACTGTTATCCTGTTCTGGTCCACATAGTGTATCACGAGGATGTATGCATACTACCATGATTGTGTGAAAGGCATGGCTACTGATATGACACCTGCTTGCTGTAGTGTGCACCCCAGGGGGTATGCTTACTAACTAAAGTCTGAGCTGCATGCCGTCTGCTGTATCACAGGCATGCTGCATGCTGTCTGTCAAATCACATGCATGGTGTGTGTGTCTGTGTGTGTCTGTGTGTGTTTCTATTGTAGTTTAGAGTCTTTCTTTGCATTCACAGGTGATGTAGGTGCGTTACCCTCCTGCGGTCCATCTGATGTTAGTGTCCCCACAGATACTAGCAGTGATGAACATATGCATGAGGTACAGGCAGGGTTGTCAGGGGCTGAATTTGTGCCAATGTCCCCCTCTTCGCCACACACAGTTCTGCTGCCAACACATACTGCATCACCAGTGGCCATAGAGGAAGGACAGTCAGCATCTGTTAGCGTGGAACAGGAATGTGTGGTGGCTACAGAAGGTGTGTCTCCACACCATGTTGTCAGTGTAATGTCTGCAGATGTGCCACACAGGCATGTGGCCGGTGCTGCTCGTAGGAGGACCTCTGGCAGACATGCACCTACAGGGCAGAGTGCAGCAGCTGGTATCACCAGACACATGTTCCAGACTGTAATGGTGGCACAGGCACATGCTGATCGGCAGAACAGAGAAGGGCAGAGGCTGCAGAGAGCTGCTATCTGTACCCTAAATGACAACATCCAGGCACTGGCAAATGCTCAACAGCAGATTGCTGATGTTCTGGACAGGCGATTGGGTGAAATGGTCGGAATCCTTGACCATGGCATGGCAATCCGCGAGTATGAGCTGTCTGTGTTGGAACATCTGGTACGAGTGAGGCGTAGGCCATGTGGACGTAGGCCAGCTACACCACCTAGTGCAGGTCAATATGAGCGTGCCACCTCACATACCCGCTCCCATAGTGCCGGTAGCAGTAGCAGTGCAGCTGCTGCTGCGCGCTGTCCACACCAGGACACAGCAGGCCACGTGGACGTGGCCCTGGACGTTCCCAGCGGGGACAGGATTCCAGTGGACATGTGTCATCGGACAGTAGCCAATCTATACCTCTGCCTGGTAGTGCCCATGCAACCCCTGGCAGGCACAGGTCACGTGGCCGTGGCCGGACACAGTGAGCTGTACAACCTGGTCTGTACAATCTGGAGCTGTCAATAATACCACTGTGTAGGCCTCACAAAAGGCAGAACTGTGTGCACACATACACGCACACAGCAAACACATCTGTAGGGCATCACAACACCCACATGCATACTCAACAGACATGTCCAATCATATCACCGGCCCTTACCCACACACATGATGTCACCCATTGATGCAGCCTATGCCCCTGGCAAACATTTTCACCCTGTGCATATGATGAAGCCTGTGCCGCATCCCTGTCATCCACACCATCGGTGCAGGGACATGCTCAAATGGTCTGATGCACAGGGTGAACAGAATAGTGAGAAGTGTATATTACATTAGTTGTGTATGACTACTGAGGAAAGTGTATATTACATTAGTTGTGTAAGAATAGTGACAGACGTGTATATTACATTAGTTGTGTACTGTTGACACGCACCAGACATACCATGTAGTACAGGTGTAGCATGCATTGTTATATGTTCACAGTATGTGTCTCAGTAACAACAGTAACAGCATGTTGGCAATGATGCCCTGCTTCCCTCCTTATGGTCTACTTGCATGTGCCTACAGGTAGTAGTGTTTGCAGTCTCCCATGTGTAACTGCGGAGTACTCACAGGCATGTATGGCAATCTCAGCATGCTATACGTAGCCTCAACCGGACAGCTGGAAAGTCTAACGTACCATAGATGTCCACACATATACTGATCCAGCAGCATGTGTGCAGTTTAATAGGCTACAGTGGCTAGAGACATCCATAACAGGTCACATCATAGGTATGTTGACATGGTGCAGGGGTTGTACACAGCGTTCTGACCAAAGATAACGTTAGAGGCCACGTGATAGCATGACGCCTCACTGTGTAGCAGTAATACCCTGTCACATTACAGGAACATGCCCACACTCACGGGGTCAACAACACTATAACGCACACTTCATAGTGTTGAGGTGAGGACACTTGCCTATGTGGTCATCACCCTCACAGTACTGAGCACCCACACGACATGACACAGAGAAAGGACATGTACAGGTAGCCAGTACGGCTGAGACCGATGGCATCAACAGGGTAATAGACTGCATCACCATGAGGGGTTAGGGATCTTGTGGGTTCTGTATGGTAGCATACACCCTCATTCCATGCACCAGACAGCCATACATACATACACACACACACACACACACACACACACACACACACACACACACACACACACACACACACACACACACTGTGGAGACCACAACTGTCATACACATACGGATAGCTGATGTGTGTGATACACACACCACACCTGCCTATGTCATGCTTTTCACACTGCAGTATGTACAGATGTCTACAACAGTGTACAGGGGTGTGTAATAATTGGGATGTATTCCCCATCATATGTGGCATATATGGTCACACATGCAAACACACATGGCAGTACTGTGAATGATACACCTGCTATATGATGATACGTCTGACAGACATGCAGCAGTATTGCCGCATTATGTGTACCAACGCTATGTCCGGCAATTGTGCTGCTATATGCACATGGGAGGATGTATGTGTTACAGGTGTCAAGTGATGTACAGTCGGTAACACCCAACCACTGTGTCGGTTTTATGTCTTCACTGTCAAGTAACAGTAACATAGCGTACTGTTTGCACATGTAATGGTAGGATGGCATGTGACACACCTGTGAGCCATCCCCGGCGAACATCTATCTACACTGGTGGATCACCACTTTATGTACACACATCCATCCATACCTGATGTACATCCTACAGTACTGTCAGTATGTCACCATATACAGGTGTCAATGATGGGGCTGCAATGCAACTGCATGTTGTAGTTAGGCACAGATATGTTTCTTACATCAGCTACTGCACATGCATGGCAGCTGCATGCACACTCCAGTTTGTACATGTGTGTTGGTCCTACATGCCTGTCATGTAGCCATGTTTGTATGCATTGCAATTGGTGGACATGTGTGTTGACATACATAACACATGGGTTGTTGTGTGATAGGATGGTTGTCATGGGTAACTAGTACAGAGGGAATGTGTCCTCAGTCAACATTGCTACCTCATGTACTGTTGGCATTCAACAGCCATGGACCCACCTTTCATTTGCGTGCGTATGATTGCTGTAGCCACTTGTCTGCACGGAGGTCAGCAAAAGCTATGCTATGTACATATGTGTTGTGTGTGTGGTCCATGCACATATTCACTGCAATTACATGTATGACATATCCAAACATATGTGTTCATTGGTGTACAGCGACAGTCATCTCTCACAGCTGTGTAAGACCCAGGGCCCCTGGTATGTGTAGAGCCGATCTGGTTATGTACAGTGGTATCATTGCAATGCATAACACATGATGGAACCCCGTCGGTACAAGTGTAGTCTGCACAGTTGCTGTACACCTATGTACAGTCCACTGGTCATGAGTCACACGGTGTTGTGTTGATGTATGGCTGTGTATTGCTGGTCCAACGACATGGTGATGGCTGAGGGCTACATTGTAGACTGCGGTGTGTACCTCTGTGATCTGCACCTGAGACATCTGTGATGGCTCCTGAGTGTGTACGGGTCAATACATGTGAGTGGCTTTCATGTACGTGGGGACAGTAATACCATACTGTGCCCTTCCGTGTTTAGTATCCGTGTGCATGCAAAACGGCCTTTTGCAACTGCTAAGTGTGTGAGCATGCCCAATACACCGTTGTGTAGTTGGACACACAGTACTTTCCAAACTGTGCCCTTATGTGTTTAGAATCCGTGTGAATGCAAGATGGCCCTTTGCAACTGCTAAGTGTGTGAGCATGCCCAGTACGCCGTTGTGTAGTTGGACACACAGTACATTCCAAACTGTGCCCTTACATGTTTAGAATCCGTGTGCATGCAAGACAGCCCTTTGCAACTGCTAAGTGTGTGAGCATGCCCAGTACACCGTTGTGTAGTTGGACACACAGTACATTCCAAACTGCTCCCTTCCATGTTTAGAATCCGTGTGCATGCAAAATGGCCCTTTGCAACTGCTAAGTGTGTGAGCATGCCCAATACGCCGTTGTGTAGTTGGACACACAGTACTTTCTAAACTGTGCCCTTATGTGTTTAGAATCCATGTGAATGCAAGACGGCCCTTTGCAACTGCTAAGTGTGTGAGCATGCCAAGTATGCCATTGTGCAGATGGGCACACAGTACATTCCAAACAGACATGTGATACTAAGCATGTGGGCATGGCCAGTGACACCTGGTGTCGGTGGTGTGCCTCTGTGTATGGGCATGGCCACTGACATCCTGTATAGCGATGGTGGACATCCAGGCAACAGATGTCCATTCTCAACGTCACGATGGATGCCTACATTGAAAACACTGGTTGACTCTCTTGCAGGGTGTACTGTCTGTGGAGCGTCCCGTATCTATGTAGTGGTGTTGTAGTGCTCCATAGATATTTAGTTGACACGATCACACCACTGCCGTGTGTTTGTCTACATCTACCTTGGGACAGTAATATGCTTTCAGACTGCTCACTCTCTATACATTCCCTATCAGCGTCCTTGCCTTTGCGGATGATGTCACCCACCTAGAAGTATGCCTCTGGGAGTGCTGTGTTCAGTAATCTCGGTAGCACGTTCTGAAAATGCGTAATGCTGTAGTGTGATAAGGTAGTTAGGTGTATGTTCGACTCTCAGCCCTGCCAAGTGTGTGCCTCTGTGTGTGTGTGTTTGTGTGTGTGTGTGTGTGTGTGTGTGTGTGTGTGTGTGTGTGTGTGTGTGTGTGTGTGTGTGTTTCCAGCTGCCTGGGATCACAGTAATGCTTTTAGACACCTCACACATTCCCTATCGGCATCTTTGCATTTGTGGATGATGTCACCCACCTAGAAGTATGCCTCTGGGAGTGCTGTGTTCAGTAATCTCGGTAGCGCATTCTGTAAATGCGTAATGCTGTAGTGTGATAAGGTAGTTAGGTGTATGTTCGGCTCCCAACCCTGCCAAGTGTGTGCCTCTGTGTGTGTGTGTGTGTTTCCAGCTGCCTGGGGACACAGTAATACTTTTAGACGCCTCACACCACATACATTCCCTATTGGCATATTTGCCTTTGCGAATGATGCCACCCACCTAGAAGTATGCCTCTGGGAGTGCTGTGTTCAGTAATCTCGGTAGCGCGTTCTGTAAATGTGTATTTCTGTAGTGTGATAAGGTAGTTAGGTGTATGTTCGACTCCCAGCCCTGCCAAGTGTGTGCCTCTATGTGTGTGTGTGTGTGTGTGTGTGTGTGTGTGTGTGTGTGTGTGTGTGTGTGTGTGTGTGTGTCCAGCTGCCTGGGGACACAGTAATGCTTTTAGATGCCTCACACCACATACATTCCCTTTCGGCATCTTTGCCTTTGCGGATGATGTCATCCACCTAGAAGTATGCCTCTGGGAGTGCTGTGTTGAGTAATCTCGGTAGCGCATTCTGTAAATGCGTATTGCTGTAGTGTGATAAGTTAGTTAGGTGTATGTTCGACTCCCAGCCCTACCAAGTGTGTGCCTCTGTGTCAGTGTGTGTCTTTGTGTGTGTTTCCAGCTGCCTGGGGACACGGTAATGCTTTTAGACGCCTCACACCACATACATTCCCTATCGGCGTCTTTGCCTTTGCGGATGATGTCACCCACCTAGAAGTATGCCTCTGGGAGTGCTGTGTTGAGTAATCTCGGTAGCGCATTCTGTAAATGCGTATTGCTGTAGTGTGATAAGGTAGTTAGGTGTATGTTCGACTCCCAGCCCTGCCAAGTGTGTGCCTCTGTGACTGTGTGTGTGTGTGTGTGTGTGTGTGTGTGTGTGTGTGTGTGTGTGTGTGTGTGTGTTTCCAGCTGCCTGGGGACACAGTAATGCGTTTAGACACCTCACACCATATACATTTCCTATCGGTGTCTTTGCCTTTGCGGATGATGTCACCCACCTAGAAGTATGCCTCTGGGAGCGCTGTGTTCAGCAATCTCGGTAGTGCGTTCTGTAAATGCATAATGCTGTAGTGTGATAAGGTAGTCTGTGTTCTAATCCCAATCCTGCCACGTGTGTGTGTGTGTATGTGTGTTTGTGAGTTTCCCGCTGCATGACAACAGTACATTGCTTTTACACTATTCACTCTCCATAGAATCCGTACAGCGTCTTTGCCTTTGATGCTGATGCCAGCAAGCTATACGTATGCCTGTGTGAATACTATGATCTAGTAATCATGGTAGCGCATTCTGTACATGCATAATGCTGTAGTGTGATACGGTAGTTAGGTCTGTGTTCTGATCCCAACCCTGCCAAGTGTGTGTGTGTGTGTGTGTGTGTGTGTGTGTGTGTGTGTGTGTGTGTGTGTGTGTGTATCTCTCTCTCTCTATATATATATATATATATATATATATATATATATATATATGTAATGTAGATAGATATAGATATGTATGTGGATATTAGCACTATTGAATGTGCTGCATTATCTGTACGTGATCACCTTTGATGTATGTAAATCTGCTATGGCTCTGTGATAGTGCACATACTGTGTGCTGTAGTGATCCTGGGTTATAGTTGTGTAGTGACCAGTTATTTTGTTGCTGGGTATTACAAGGGACATTGAAAACAATGATAGTACAGCACCTTTAAACGGTTGTGTGCACATCTCAGCAACAGTCAGCAGTTGTTATTACTTTGGAGGATGAGTATGGCTCATATAACTATGTATTAACTGACAATACTATGCAAATCAGGTTAACATTACTGACTCCCGTTTATCCACAGGTTGTGATACAGATCCCAAGAATGTATGTGTATACATTGACAGGTGCAGGACTGGAATATTGTTGAATACATGGAGGGGTGTCCATGGCCAGTAATGGCGATCTGTACAGCCTGGCAGGTACGGTCTGTGACTGTCCCACAACCTCCTGTATATGGCTGACACATGCTGAAACTGTACATACAGACACACACACATGGAACAAACAGCTAGGGCTAACACATACACACATACATTGCATCAACATTGGGCCATGCAAACACTGTTGTCCCTCACACACACACACACACACACATACTTACATGCTGATTGGATGGCTCAATGACAGGCTCTGGAAAAAAACACCATACCCTGTGCATATGATGACACCTGTGTCACCACCTGTAATGTGTAACAGTGATGCAGGAACAGACTAACATGGTCCTGATGCACAGGGTGGCTTTATAGCACTGTATTAATTTTAAAATGTTGTTAACACAAAGTGTGATATCCTTCTATGTGTATGTAAGCAGGCATGATGCATTGCAGCTATGACCATCAATGTAGTACAGTTTACAGCACTGCTAATTCTGAAGATTTATTATCCATCCATGTGCCATTTGACTGACATGTGTAGTATTGGCAGCATGTGTTTCGAGTGTGCAGTACATGTGTGATGTGTGTAGTAGAGATTTATACATGCTTACAAACACGTACACTGGCTTACACAACATTACACGGGCTTCAACATTCTTACACTAGCTTACTCGTTCTTCAATACACACACACAGGCTGACACGCGCACACATGCTTACTCGGGCTTACAGGCATGCACAGGCGCGAACACACTGTAAGCAGGTTTGCAGGAAACATCAGTGATATCCATGGTGTACACCGTCAGTTTCCTGACTTTACCTAGGATAAATCATAACACTGACAGCAAACATGTGACACACTGCTCCGATAGGATTACAGTGTTTTATACATATACACTCATGATGTCACCTATCTTCTACTCTGATAGTCCCCTTAACCTACTCTTACACTGTAGTGGCTTGGCCCATATGGCATGACAAATTGTGATTCACTATCCTCAGCCTCAATTGCATCGGATTGCCTACTAATGCTTGGTTACATCTCTGACAGAGCGCTTCCACACATAGCAACCAGTACTCAGTAGCCACGTTGTCTTCAGCTTGCCATTCACCTGCATGGCGAACTAACTTTTAACTAAAATTACAATTTCTATGTATATTTTAAATATTTTTCTTGTTTTAAAAGTGCAGTGCGTTTTCGCTACGCTTACACACTGGGGATCGGGGGAGGACAAATAGAGTTTTATTAATTTCCAATGGAAAAATATGCCACTGGCCTTATATTTTCCATTGGCAAGCTTCTTCGACTAAATTCATCCTTTATTTGCAGCTGACATTGCTCCGTTTAGCTACTTGCAGAATGTAACTCGGTTAACATCCGAGTACATTTCTGCACATAACTCTACTCTTGCACGGACAGCTTACTGTTTCATGTATCGCAGATTTACATCATTTGCATAGTTTTCGCCTACAAATGGGGTAATTTGCATATCCTAACATTGTCCGTGCAACGTTCGTTTTAGGGGATGTCTTTCACGCCCCTACAGGATATTGCTGAATAGCTCGGCAGACATCTTGTCTTGCTCTACTCTTACTCTACTCGTACACGCCGGCCAAGGCTCCATGACTCCTGGCCTAAGCTTTGCTGTGTGCTAATATGTCTATTTGTGGAGTATGCATGGCTGTAGGTATGTTTTGACCTGCTACGTCTGACATTTCTACAGAGCAGCTCCCACTTTCATCATTTGCAAAGGTGACAGCCCTATAGGTACTATATATACAGCTATGACATTTCACAAGTCAACACATACCTGCAGTCAATACTAAACTGACTACTTCAGCGCTTTTCATACCTTCAGATTTTTCTTGTAGTAGTATAGTCGATAATACTGTTTCCTATAACATGTGTCTATTTCTGATACAAGATATATAATTTTATTACACCACTACACACAAGAAGAAATCACAGGCCAGATGCCATTACATTCCTTTTGCAGGACACACCTGCCCAGAATGTTGTGTTCCTCACTAAAGCCAACAGGTGCTAATCAAAACATATTATGCTATCATCTACCTTAAGTGTTCGCAGGTATTTGCGCTTTCCGTTAGTGGCAGAACTCACATGCAAGTGTGGGAGACTGAACACTGTATCGGGGACACTGTATAACACCCTGAGCGACACATTTATTTTGTTTCTATTAATCTTCCACATTGACTATCCCAGGGCATAAGTATTCATTCACATTTATCGAGGTACATGCTTTTGACTTATACATGTTTTGTCATTTGTCATCACGTCTTTCTAAACACACCTGTCCACCTGATATCACTAGTTCTGTACATTTATTTAGGACAGGGTTACCTTCATACCTCTCAACTGTACACATTTTGGGTAAATGTCCCGAACTTAGACTTATAATGGTGTTCCTTTTTTCATAATATTGTGCCTTTCTGGTAAATTAGTGGCAGGTCATTAAGGACTGTGAGGTTAGATAATAATGACAGACATTAGTATTTTATAATTAATAGCCCTCAAAACATTCATACTAATGAATTATCCATTATTCTATCAACGTTCTAACTTTGTCAGAGGAATATTTAAAATAGTCCCTATTTGTACTTATTTTAATATGCCTTTGTCCAGATGTCTTATTCTGAAAGGTTGAGAGGTATGGTTACCATCTTATTCGTACGCATGTACGTCCATGATAATTCGCTTACATGACACTGATTTAAGTCCCTACGTCTTCCCCCAATGGTTTACACAATATCCAGTAGATGGGTTCTTCATTTTTGGAAGGTATAGGCGTGTGCTATACCCACATAGGAATATTAATCACTCCCATGGAGTGGACCTACTAAATCTGTGCCAACCAACACCTGGGAACCTAGGCCCATTATTGCATACCCATGATTCCCATACCTGACACCCCTCCACAGTAGTCATAAGACATATTTAATGTGAGTGATAATAAAGTATGAAGACACTTCTAAGCACTATCCTCTCTCCGCGTATCGGGACATATGTTATACATTCTGTCAACCCATGTGTTATTACCCTTGCACAAGCTACTGTTGCATGTACAGCTATATTGTAGCTGCGGATGTGACTTTCTTTGCTTCGATCATTACAGGGTGGTGCCTGTAGTGGACCAATTTCTGGGGTCCTGCAAAGGACACCTATATCCATGTTTAAAGAGTAGAACTTGCAGATTTGGCACACTGGTACTTTCCGGGCAATAGTTTGGAAAGCAGCAGTGTATTTACCTTTCTTGCATGACTGTATGTCTATCCATAATAGCTATGATGTAACCTATTTATGTACATGTGTTACATCTACAAGGACATATGTTTATATGTTTGTTATGTATATATAAATCAATTAATGTATTGTGTGTGTGTGTGTATATATATATATATATATATATATATATATATATATATATATATATATGTCTGTACATTCTTTGTTTCATATATTTATTTAGTTTAAGTCTGTGGATATTTATCTATACACAAATATATATATCCATATATAGATACATAAATAAACGTGTAGAAAACAGCATTCATTTGCAATGCTGTGAGCGGATTACACACGCGCAGGCGCACTTGCATATCCTTATTGTGGGTTACATATGTTTACTAAGACTTTGTGCTTAAGTGGGCTTTATTAATTGTGACGGTACCAGTAAAATATCTGTAATGTCAAACACATGTTCACCTTTACATATTTAAATGTCTTTACAGCACAGACGCATTCATTACACTTTAAAATTATATGTGCTGTAGTCGTAGTTGACCCGGGACTGCATTCACATTGGCCGGATGCTGTAATCACTATACTATTGGTGTTCTGACTTATTTATATGCATACCCATAGTACATAGCTACATTAACATACGCCTCACCGCTTCACTTACAACACAGGCATCCATTCTCCTGCTGGGAAAAATGCGGTACTACATATTACACATTCCCTATTCCCTACAGCTCTGGACCTAAGCTGCATATTTAATCACTCCAAGGATATGCAGAACTCCAAGGCTTATAGTCCTGGCACATACAAGTCTTTGATTGTCAGGGTGTTCATGTGGTGATCTGGGTTTAGGTTTGTCCGCTTGGAGAACGGAACTGCCCTGACCGAGTTCAAATGTCAGACAAAGCACATGGACAGAATTTGTCCATTTTATAGATTTTTACCTGTGTTTACAGACACAGGTGTTTCGGCACCTGTCAGCAGCTTTTTATGTTGGCAATACATAAGATGGGTGGGGGTGGTTACAATACGTAATCCACGGTGAGGGGTGTTCCTATTCACATTTGACTATTTCCTGTATGCATTCATACGAGGATTATTATTTTGCACATAAATTAACTACAGGTATGCAGTAGTACAGTAAACAAATGTGAAGGTTTGTTACTGTAAATATGTACAGACCTCTATAATACACTGTTGGTTTCTGGCAAATCAGTAGCTAATCATTAAAGACTGAAGTCATAACATAATGACAGACAGTTGAGTTTCAGACTTCATACTCTTCAGGTAATGTACAAGCTGTTATTCTATCAACTTTCTAAGATTCTAAGAGCAATCTTTACAAATTGTCCCTACTTTTGGGCCTTTGTACCACTTTTATTCACGGCTTTGTCCAGATATCTTGCTCTCAGAGGTTGACAGGTATGGGCGATCACACCTACACACACATTAAGTGTCCCTCACACAGTAGATCAGGGTTATCCTGTTTACATCAGTGCCTTCATCACCCTTATACCATTTGCCACTATGCGAATGTGTGCAATATATTCTACCACTTATTTGTGTCAGGACACGTGTGTCACGGGCAAGTGTTTGATCCTGGGTAGTAGGTTATGCATGACCACTTAGGGCTGGACAGTGTCGTGCACCTCTAATGCACATTCCAACTTCTGTCCAGATATCTACAGGACTGGACTTCGTGTCTTCCGTTCTAATGTTTACACAAGTTATGTATCCCATGAGGGATATCCAAACATTGGACTGATCCACAACAAGAGGAATACCGAACATCTTTTTGGAGTTACGAAAATGTGATGAGGTCGTGTGCAATCCTGAAAATGCCTAGGGTGACACTACCTATAGCTGTAGCTGCACCAAACCAGTAGGCCAAGTACGGCTGGATTTGGTGGACGTTCAGGTACAGGAGCGGGTTGTGTGATGTGGAGGGGATGCTGGGTAGTCCATTGTGCATCCAGGTGTGTTGCATTTGTTATGGCCAGTTCCATCCAGGTGTGTTACATTTGTTATGGCCAGTTCCATCAGGACCAATCTGTGGGTATGTGCCGGTGACATATCTATACATTTGTATCGCACATTTCAATATTCATCTGTTTGTGGGATTGTGTTCTACAGTATGGCCTGTCTGCTTGTATTGCAGCTGTTTATACATGTGTTTGTGTTTCTTCCAGCTTCACCCGCTGCTCCCTCATACACCTCCAGTTCACCTATTCTGCATACGACACAGTATCGCCTTGGAGGATTGTACCATTACACATCCACCCCACACACACAGATTCCTCACACCCCTTACATCACTGCCTTGGTTGTTGGCCCATGACACGGCCAGAGTAACACATGGAATACCCTACATGTGGCTGGTACCTGTATGGTTGTGTGGACTACCCTGCCATGTTTGCTTTCCACATGCTATACCTCACGCATATAGCTACACGCCCATACTTATCTTTCATTACATGGCTGGTATACCCGGGTACTACCCGTTCGACTGTGACACATCCTGACAAGTTCGGCTTGTACCACTGACTTCCGGATTTTGGCAGCCTGTTGTACTCATTGGTAGGATGCCACCTTTTTCTATGTCCACGATGGGATATATTCCGTACACATATCCGACTGTAGTGGACAACACCTCCCCACAGTCGACGGTAGGGTTGCCACATTTTCAATTGGCCAAAGTGGGACATTTTTGGTACGAACATCACATTTTACAGGCCAACACATACCCACGGTCAGTACACAGGACAGAACTTAGAATTCTTGCCTATATAAAAGCTTATTCTTGTAGCAGTTTAGTTGCTTATTATGTTTCTTATAACATTTATGTAATTTAGATACAGAAAAACTGTTTAATGAAACTATTACATAACGTATAGGGAATAATTTTGTCCTATAATCTCAGGACATTTGCCATTTTTACAGGTTTTTGTCAGGACACAACTGCCCAAAGAGGGACTGTCGCTCACAAAGTGGGACAGGTGGTAATCCTAGTCGACGGTACGGATAATACTATTCCTTTCAGCCTACATGTGTCCTTATTGTTGTAGCTGTTTATATGCTCCTTCTGTTTTGTTTACATGCTTTATTCTATTTCCTATCACATTTGGCATGTGAAATACGGACATACCTTTTGTATGTGACTATTACATGCCTTGTGAGATATGATTCGGACATATGGTCGCTAGATATCTACATTTCTTGTGCATTTTGTTATGGACACATCTGCCCAGCTGTGTACCCTCCCTCACATTATAGGTCAGCTGGTGACCCTCACCATTGGGCTGGGTGTACCTACTGGTGGCTCGCTAACATATGATGCGTTTCACTTCCACTTGGTATGGCTATCTACACTGCGTTGGACTATGGCCACATGGTCTTCCATGTCATTTGTTCAAGGGATAGGGACCCGTTATTCCATACCGTGCATTTGTATTTGCTTCTTCACTTTGTGCTCGCAGGTACTTTCTTGCATGCTTTGCATACGTTTCAGTATCCACGGACACTGACGTGATTACTATCTTGCAACTTGTTATATGCAAGCATTTTAGGTTGCACATCGACAGCTGCCATTTCCACGCCTCCATGCGGCACTTCGACACGCCCTATGCACTCGTGCTCCTTTCCTGTGCACATGGCTGTCAGCAGCGTGCCTTCATTAATATGCATTTGGTGCTACTGCGCCCTCTTCACGCCACACTGTCGGCGCAAGCCTAACGCCGGCCTTGCGCCGAGCTTCATGAATCCCGGGGACTGTGTTGCTTCAGGGCCAACTGACCATCTCAAAAACAACAAACATGCAGTTACACGAGAAATTACAAAAATGGCAAATGTTAAATCAATACTCAAAAACATGGAAAAAAAGAGAAAAAAATAACAGACATGGAATGCAAGACAGTTACAAACATGAACATAAGAAAGGATTCATACAGAACAGGAAAGATATTGAAAGCATTGAGTGACATAAAACATTGTATGTATGGATATTAACAAAATAAAAACTGATGCCAAGATAATACAAAATACTGGAAAATTTATTTTCTAGATTGTAAATGCCTATTTATCTGGAAACACCAACTTCTCTTGCAACACTCAGAGAGCTACAGACTACATTCACCCAATTTATCATTTAATTTTCACTATCAGGACAAAGAAGAAAATCACTAATGGAAAAAACTCTCATCTATTTATTTATTTATTTGTTTGACATTTGTTAACCAGATTGGTCCAACTGAGCTACAAGCCCATTTTCAGTGGAGACCAAGGAGAAAAGCTCCAAACTAAATATAAACATACAATAAAAATCATATAACATAAGCACAAGTGACATAGAGTAAGAATTCCCAATCCCAAGGGAGACATGTTCCACTATACATACAAAAACTTAATACATTAAGTGTTCGATGGAGACGTATCCATTACAATAATATACAATATAGTAAAAGGCAAGTATAAGTTATATAACAGAAGCATCAACAGAAAAAATAGAAAAAACTAATACTAACAGATTTGAAGAAGAGTGGGACAAAGTAGAGGGGAGGTAGAGACAGATGAGAATGTCAAGAGGGAGCTTGGCATGGGCAGAACCAAGTATTTTGGAGGTATAGTCTTAACTCTTTTTTAAAGTGGTAATATTGAGATATATGTCTTATGTTAGGGTGGCGTGTTCAGACATGTGCTATAGAGTACTTGAAAAGAGACTTACTAATGTTCTTTTTGGGTTTATAGATGTCAAGAAGATGTCAGCCAGTTGAGCAGAGATGTTGGAGGGGGATATAGTAAGACACAAGATTGGGGAGGGAAGGGCAAGAGGAGGGATTGTAGAGAACAGAATGTGTGATCTGTAGTTGATGAAGTAGTATCTGATGAGAGAATTCAGGCCAATGAAGCTTCTTAAGAGTGAGGCAATGGTGAGAGTTGCAAGGTAGGTTAGAGACAAATCTGTCAGTTTTCTTGTATGTTTGGTCAACTTTGGACAGAAGAGTAGATTGGATGTTAGTAAGGATAGGGGCAGCACAGAGTAAAGAAGGTAAGAGGAGTGACTGAGCTAGAGAAATTCTGGAGGTAGTTGTAAGGAATTTCTTATTTCTGTAAAGTAGGCCTAGTTTCTGGTGTGTCTTTTTTAAGCAGTGTTGAATATGTATGTCAAATTTTAACTCATCTTCAGTTATAGTGCCAAGTAGTTTGGTATGGGGTTCAGCTTTAATGATAGTATAGTTGAGGGAGGAAATGACAAAGGAGAATTTGTGTTGTCCCAGTGTTTTAGGGAAGAATAGGAGTTTAGTTTTTTTTTTTGGATTCAGTGCTAGCTGATTGCTGGAGAGCCATTTTTCTACAGCAGAGAAGGAATCCTGAGTGAGTTTCAGCAGGTCAGGAATACTATGTGCTGTGAAGATAAGTATGGAATCATCAGAGTACTGTAGCAGAGTAGAGAGTTTACAAGCAGAATATAGATTGTTTGTAAAGATACTGAATAGAAGGGGGCCCACGATTTATTCCTGAGGAACTCCTATGTTAACTAGAAAGGGGGAAAGGACTGTTTGAAAAGTATAGATTTTTGTCTATTGGAGAAGTGGCTGGAGAGCCAGCTAACTGAGGAGTGGGAGAAGTCATGGTCTGAGAGTTTATTTAGGAGCATAGAGTGAGAAACAGTACAAAAAAACTTTGAGAGCTCAAGGAATAAGCAGGAAAAGAGCAGACTGTTATTACGGGAGCCTCGGCTACTGTATGGGTGAAAGAGAGTAATGCAGTGGTGGAGGTAATCAGGTTATTGTCAAGCAGATGTTTGAGTAACTGGGTGTGTATGCATTTCTCAAGAATTTTGGAAATAGGGGACAGGATGGTAATGGCTCTGAAATTAGAATGGGCCCAGACAATATCCCAGGTTGACGTCTAAATAGCCTGAAACATGACCTATCAGGGCCTCTGGAATTACTATTTAACTGTAGCCTCCAAACAGGCTTCATGCCTCATGAATGGAGAAAGGCACCAGTCATCCCTCTACACAAAGGAGAGCCATCTACAGGCCCTGTAAACTACGGACCCATCTCACTAGTCTTATATGTAAAGCCATGGAAAGAATTATCATGGAGATGATCAATAGAGATATAGTAAACCTCCAGACACTGGACCTAACCCAGTTTGGTTTCATCAAGGGCAGATCATGCCTACTCAAACTGGTGAACTTCTTTGAGAAGGTCACCAAAGCAATGGATGAGGCAAAATGGCTCACATTGTCTACCTTGACCTCGTCAAGGCATTTGACACAATAACCCACTCGGGCATCGTTGACAAACTCAAAAGGTTAAGTACAAACCTGTATGTCACCCTGTGGATAGCCAACTGGCTCACAGAAAGGACCCAGAAAGTTAGAATTGGGAAGTTCACCTCTACAAAGAGGCCAGTCACAAATGGAGTCCCTCAGGAATCAGTCATTGGACCGCTCCTTTTTGGCATTTACTTCTCAGAAGTCAAGGCCAATGTTAGTGGTTTCTGTCTGACTAAATTTGCAGATGATTGCAAATTAGGAGCTGTCATTGAATCTCACACTGACACAAATGTTCTCCAATAGGGACTGACACTGACAAACAACTGGTGTCAGAGTCATGGACTAAAATTAAATGCAAAGAAATGCATAATAATATCCTTTGGGAAGACATTCATCCCTGGTAACTATCACATTGACAACACACCCCTTTGAGCTGATCCAGTAGTCAGGGACTTAGGGATGCACATAGATAGTAATCTAGCCTTTGATCTTCATGTGTCTAGTGTGGAGAGGAAATCATTCCATGTTGCACAACTTATAAACAAAGGTAAGGCATCTAAGTCCAAGTAAAAAAATTGTTCCACTGTATTCGACATTCATCAGACCTATCATTGAGTACAATGCCCCCTTTGGTATGTACCTAACCAGGCATATACAACAACTGGAACGTCCCAAGAGGTTCCTTACTAAAAGAATACAGGGACTAAGTAATATGTCCTGTACAGACTGCCTCAAGGCCCTATCCCTGTATTCTGTCTCCTACAGGCTTTTGAGGGAGATCTATGCCTGGCATACAGGTCATTGTCAGACCCCACACTGATGGATCTCCTGCATATCCACAAAACAAACAGTACCAGAATTACTCATTATAAAGACTTAAACCTTGCCTGGGATATAAATAGGACCTGCTGGAGAGATAGGTATGTATCCCAGAGACTACCCCGTCTATGGAACATGCTCCCCATCCATGTGAGGCGGAGTTCCTCCCTAATGCAATTCAAGTGCAACTTGGACAATTGGATGGGAAACCGGAAAATCATCCCTGGTTTGGCACTTATGTCTCTAATGGACACAGACAGCCTGTAAATAGTTCATCTCCCAGGCCCATGCTTACACTTATCAAGGGTATCAGAACTTGCCAGAGATTTGGGATGCACGGCTAGGCTTAAAAAGGCCCTTGTGGTCATTAGCCTAGTAAACACCTATGAACCTATAAGAAGTTTCAATTGAGTTGCTGCCTTTATGTAGTGGGATTGTATAGAAGGGTTTCCATATATCAGGGACACAGACTTCATTAATGGATCTATTTATGAGTATAGAGACAGGATAGACAATACAGCAAGTTTAAGAAAATGAGAGGGTATTTTATCAGCAGAGGGAGAGCAGGGTTTCAGTTTGAGCAAAAGATATTTGATGTAAGTGGTATAAACTGGTTTTACTGAGAAGCTATTGGATAATGTTTTGTTAGGAAGTAAAGGAGAGGAAGAGGAAGTGCTGTTATTATGTGCTAGCTTTTGGTTAGTATCTATGAAGTAGTTATTTAGCAGAATGGCGGTTCCAGTAGTAGTGTTATGGGGGAAAGGGCTGGCTGTGGTAGGGTTGCCGGGATAAAGAAGATTATTAACAGTTGCCCAGAATTTTTTAGGATTATTTTGCATATTTAATTGGGTGGAGCAGAAGAAATTCTTCCTATCATTGTTAACTAGTTTTTTTGCAAGATTTCTGAGTTCTTTATACTTTTGAAGTAAGGGAGGGAATTTGTTTTTGACCCAGGCTATCTATTTTGTGCATAATAGTGCAGGTATGTTTGGTGAGCCATGGAAGAAAGTTAGATCTTATTCTAATTGTTCTGGTAGGAGATAGTGAATTTAGTATATCTAGGAAAATCTGACTGAATGAATTAACAGCTTCATTGAGAGGGAGTTGATGAAGGAAAGACCAGTTTGTGCTGGACAGTTTAGAGTTAAAAGAATCTGAATTGAAGTTGGTAAGTTTACGACGGTCTCTGTATAGGTGATCTCAAAAATGTTGCTGAAAAAATTGACGAAAAGTAAAAAAATGGTCATTGTGCAGCATCTTTGCTGACAAAATTTAGCTTCATATGTCTAATAAATCCAGTATTTTTTAAATGTTTAATAAAATAACATCTTATTTTGCTGTTATTATGTCTCACATCAGATATCAAACAGTCTAATTATAGCAATACCTGTCCCTTAACCTACAATGAAACTGTTATGCATCAAAAAATATCCACAAAGTTGTCTCTATGGCTAAATAAACCTAACATAAAGCTGGCCTAGGGAAGAAGTGGTATATAACAGGTAGGTATTACATAAGAAATCTCTAAATGAACTTGCAGACCTTTAATACACTGAACTTCCACTTGTCTTTTTCTCATCAGAAAGCATGAGGCATTTTAGATGGTACAAGAACTACTGGACTTGAAACATGTCTAGACTGACTTTATTTTTTTTTTCATCAGGAGTTTGGCCTATGGAATGATCTAGTCACAGGTGTGCCAATGAACTTAAGTGTTAAGTTAATAAATACATAATATATTAAATCATGCAAGACTTTAAAAGCAGAATCTTTGTTTTCAGTATGAGAAAGCTGGTATAAAATTACCTGGTTTATGTGTTTATATTATTACTAATCAGTTCCTGAGTTCTACCCTTCAAAAGAATTCCTACAAATGCAATACACTTATTACTTTAGAGTTCAGGCAGTATAACGGATAAAACAGTGCATATACAGGACTTGTTAATCCATGTTTGGAACCATCTGAAAGAAATAAAAAAGGTAAAACCTATTTATTTTACTTTAGCTACCCATTACATCACTGCTGTTTCTATGGAAAGCAAAAATAACATCTGCCTAGGGGATAAATGTAGAAATAATACGATCCATTCTTTAACTGGAAGAGTAGTATGAGGAGATGTTTATTTTGTCACATACAATGTGAGCAGACTTATAAAATCAAGGACTAACCAATCTCTTCAACAGTCTACTAAAAGTTTGTTATATCTGGGTGAGTGTGGGAAATTCTTTTTCAAATAAGGTTTCTGACAGCGGCATCCCTTTCTATCAGAGAAAAACAGTCCATTTTTATAGAGGAAAGGTGTTTCTATGTAACTAAAGTTAACTCTTTAAAGTTAAGTGCTATTTCCTGGTTGCAGTAAGCCGGGAAATGTACATCTGCTGCTGTTCATCTGGAATGTAGTAAGAAGCAGCTGTATATGGGTAAAATCATATCTGGGATAGCTGTACGATATGAAAGAACTCCTGCATATTTAATCAAAGATGGAAAACATGCACACAACACAAGAAAGGAATTCCCTTTTTCATCATGTCCTGTCAACAGATGGAGTAAAAATGCGGGTTCATTACAAATTAATAAAATATAGTTGATCAAAATAAAACACTGAATTATTTTTGCTGAGCAGTGCTTTATCAATCAATTTCTGAGCAAGGCATGGGTATCCCCCCAACTCCTGACTCACTAAAGAAGGGGTATCCCACCAACTCCTAACCCACTAAGAAGTAGGAGACACCCAAATACTTACATTAAATCTAAGCTAATCCAATGCAGAACTTCATGGTAGGATATATTCATCTTGGAGATGTATTTTGGAGAGAAACCATCATGTTTGTGGTGACATGCTCCCTGTCTGTCTATGACCATTATTATGGCTGTTAGATGGTGATGCATCTTTTACTGTTATACCATGGGCTGCTAAAAGCAGCTAACTGACAGACAAATATTCTACCATATGTCCCCCTAAGTAAAATAGTCAAGATATCTATCACTGCGATGAGTCTGGCAATCTCTCGAGCATGTTTTGTTTCCTCTGATTTGCAACCTGTGTCCCACAATCTAGTAGTATTTTACACACTGTTATCCACCTGAACTCCTACCCAAAGGCAAGCTTCCATTCCCTTTGTTGCTGCCTCATTTTTCATAATATCCTTTTGTAATTCTGCATTTCTCTTTTAATTTAAGTTACCTAGGCAATCCACAAAAATGTTATAAAGTAGCTTAGACCTTATTTTGTTTGCACACATGGTAAGGCATGTTTTCTATATCTGCCTCAAAGTCCAATAAATATTGTGGTTTATATAATTTCTGGTGCAGTTTTGGTGATCACATTATGTGAGACTGAGATCACATCCAACATGATATAATAGTTAGTGGTACTTCCTCTAAGACTGGAAGCAATACGTGTATCTAGAATGCCATACTGTAGAGTTCTGTTCCACATCTGCTGTACTCCAACAGTCTAAAAAATTCTTAAGAGACATTTTCTAGCCTCTATTTCTGTTTAGATAGAGGTGCTCCTCCCCTCCATGCAAGGTCAGCTCATGAAACCTTGTCTCCTACTACAGTAACATCACATCGCACAGAGTCTTTCTTATTGTTGCTTACTAGTACCAGCTTAGCACTGCCAAGTGGGTTTACATTCATCAGGAGAAATCATCCCTGTAAAATTTAATATTAAATTGGGGTGGCGGGTCAACTACTTTTAACTGGAAGGGGGGCTAGACAGTGAAGGGACATCAAATTCACCACACAGACCTACATAAAATGTGGGGTTCTATTACAGGGAGAATGTGATGTAAATGCACTCTGGGTACACAGTCATACGGTCTACATGTTCTTTTACCTTCATTTAACTGTGATGGTAAAGCAGCATGTCATAGACCTTTATCAAAGGGTCAGTCAGAAAGTTAGAGAGCCCACCAGTCACCTTTTAAATAATGAAGGAAAAACATCATTTATATGTTCAGTCCTTATATCTATGGCCCATCTTCATTTCTTATTTTCATAGGATCATAGCAGAATGCTAGGCTAATGTCTCTAGGGCCCCTACAAGCCTAGCCAATAGTTTATCACCAGAAAAGAAACCACAATCAGCACCTCTCACAAACACTGGCAGGCACACAGTTAGCAACACGGTTGCCACACCGCTTCTGTGGATCCCTAATGATATCTGCATTGCTTACTGTACTTATTTCCTTGTTTCACTTGAAAGAAAGTTACTGTTTGTCGTTTTTGCATTTAAGTTACCTGTAACACATTGCATTTAAGTTACCTGGCACTTGCTCACTAAAGCAATTATATAAGTCAGCACTAAAAAATTAAAAGCACTACACCCTCACAAACTCCCCTTGAGTACCTTGTTCCCCAGTGGCCCTTTTTTTCAATTATAAAGGAATTCCCAATACTATTCTAGCATGTCCAAAGGTCAGTTGTCAATCTCCTCTCTGGTCCAGCTGGTGAATCTGGGAATCATGAGGCAATGTTACAACTGCCTCATGTACACAGACAACCCTCTCCTCCTCCCAACAAATTCCAACACATGTGAGAGATGTAACCATATAGCCAAACTGGAGGTTAAGCTCTCTCAACTCAGTACTAGCGTAACCATTCAGGAGGAGAAGGAAACCACACTCACTACAATTCCAGTCTCACATAGACCTACCACGACAGCAAACCAAACACATAAACACACAAAAACATACTCGGAGGCTCTAAATAAAAATCTGCCTAAGCAGCAGAGACCTCCAAAGCAGACACCCAAGCAACTGCTACCCCAAAACAAAACACGTGCAACACATAGCTCACAAAGCCAGTGTGCCGAACAGTCACAGCCCTTAAGGCTAAACAACACACCTGATACACTTGTAATAGGTGACTCTGTCATCAGGCACACTGACGTCCCGTTCACCAGGCTGAACAAGGAGAAGGTCACGGTGAGCTGCCTGTCGGGCGCTAGGATCCGCCACATAACACAAGCACTCAGGTCACTCCAAGGCAAGTACAAATATGACTCAGTCATTGTCCATGCTGGTGTGAATGACCTGAGACGTACCTCCCTGGACTACATGAAAAGAGACATAGAGGAGCTCTCTGAGCATGTAGCCCAGGCCAGTATGACCCTGACCTTGAGTAGCATCTTACCCTCACCAAGAATGATGCCACAATATGAAGACAAGATGGTCAATTTCAACAACTGGCTTAAGTATTGGTGTCATTCAAAGGGGATCCAATGCCTGTCAGCCTGGGATGACATGCTCGACAAGCCACGATGCTTCGCTAGGGACGGCTTGCACCTGTCACCCCTGGGCTTTCAGATATTGGCAAAGGCTCTTGCTACCCCCATAGTGCCTTTTTTAGGCAAGGCTCAAAAGACAAACCCACCTCCATAGATATCACAAGGGATAAGAAACTAAGAGTAATGCTACTCAACACCAGAAGTCTAAACCTCAAGATGCACGCACTCAAAACTCTCCTTAGCATGGAGAACATCGATAACTGTGCAGTAACAGAAACCTGGTTCAAGGCTCCCAAGAGCACCCCAGCACTACCAGGTTATACCTCATACCATGCTTTTCGGCCCCAAAACTTGGACCGAACCACAATATTCGTCAAAGATACCCACACCTCCAGGTTGGTGGCACAGCACGAAGCATCAGAGACTGTCCATGTGCAACTAACAGTGGGAAAAACTGCCTTCCAGTTTATAGCCTGCTACAGACCACCCTCCCAAACCCAGGAACCCCACTCGGCCTTCCTGTGAACACTGGAAAATATGAAGGTCTCTCCAAACACCATTATATTGGGCGACTTCAACTACCCAAACATAGACTGGGAGCATTACTCTAGCTCCAACACCCTAGCCCAAAGGTTCCTAGAATTTATAAACTCAAATGCTATGGAACAACTTGTTACCACTCCCACAAGAGGGGAAAACATACTGGACCTGATCATCACCAACATGGGGACTCTATGCTCCAGACCAGAAGTGTATCCCTCACTATTAAGATCAGACCATAAACTAATCTCACTGGATATTCACATCCTGACCCCACCCCCTGCCCAGAAAACCACAGTGAAAAACTTCTCTAAAGCAAATTTCACACTCCTCAAAACCGAGGTGGAATCCTTCAAAGCCCCCGGGCCTGTAGAAAATACGGCCCCGACCGCAGAATCCTTTATAAACGCATTCTATGAACACCTTCAGGAATGCATGGATCATGCAATCCCAAATAAAACCAAGACCCAATCCTCCAAAGGCAGACGTCCTGTCTGGTGGACCCCAGCCATAAACAAACTATACAATAGAAGGAGGAAGCTACTACATGATAGAGCAAAATCCCAAAAAGGGAAGGCATCTCTGATCAGTATTAGCAAAAAACTACGAGCACTCATAAAATCGTCTAAGGCCAGCTTCAAGAGAAAAATTGCACAGGACACTAAGGATAATCACAAGGCTTTCTTTAGTTATGTTGGGAACCTGGGTAGGAATTCCCAGATATGCTCAGAATTAGTCCAAAATGACAAAAAATACACCGAACCCACAGACATTGCCAATATCCTAGCTGACAGGTTCAGCGCAAACTTCTCCCCTGCCTCCCCACCAAAAGGGCAAATATCTATCCCAGCAGAGTGCTGCCCCCCCCTGACATTTAGATGCTCAGGTAAGAGCCACCCTCTCCAAAGCAAAAAACACAGCATCAATGGGACCAGACGGTGTCCCAGGCTGCGTCCTACCTGAACTCCAAGAAGAGCTAAACCCAAACATAAAACTACTGTTCAATCTCAGCCTTACTACAGGATATGTACCCAAAGAGTGGCGTACAGCAACAGTGGTCCCTCTCCACAAAGGTTGTGCCTCAACAGATCGTGGAAACTATCGCCCCATAAGCCTGACTAGCTTGGTCTGCAAAGCTATGGAAAGGATCATCGTGGACCTCATAAATAAAGATATTGGGGACCTACAGACACTGGATCCTACCCAGTTCGGCTTTGTTAAGGGCAGATCCTGCCTCTTAAACCTGGTCGATTTCTTTGAAACAGTCACCAAGGCCATTGACGAGGGGAAGGTGGTCCACACAGCCTACCTGGATCTCGCAAAAGCCTTCGATACAATACCCCACTCGGGCATTATAGATAAGCTCACCAGGTTAAATATAACCCCCTATGTCACTAGATGGGTTGCAAACTGGCTCAAGGACAGAACCCACATGGTTAGAATTGCTGGAGCCATGTCAGACTCCAAACCAGTTACAAGTGGCGTCCCACAAGGCTCAGTCCTGGGACCTCTCTTGTTTGGTATATATTTCTCGGAGGTACAGGCCTACACGGAAGGACTGTGGCTGACCAAGTTCGCAGATGACTGCAAACTGGGCGCCATAATCGACTCTCCAGCCGACACAAGCATCCTCCAAAAGGGCCTCATAGAAACAGACAACTGGTGCCAGAGCCATGGCCTCAAGCTAAACGCTAAAAGTGTATAGTCATCCCTTTGGCAAAACAAAGTGCCCACAAATTACCACATAGGTGGTAATCCATTAAGTACAGAAGAAGTAATTAGGGACCTGGGGACCCAAGTTGATAACAATCTCTCATTTGACAACCACGTGGCCAAAGTGGTTAGAAAAACATTTTATACAGCCCACCTAATCATGAAGGGATTCACATCTAGATCAGGGGAGGTCATCGTGCCTCTTTACTCATCCCTCATCAGGCCCATGATTGAGTACAATGCCCCTTTTGGGATGTACCTTACCAGACACCTGCAGCAACTGGAAAGACCCCAAAAGTAACTCACCAAGAGGATCAAAGGGCTCAAACAGATGCCATATGCTGCCCAGTTAAAGAAACTCCAGCTCTACTCAGTGGCATACCGCCTGCTCAGAGACGATCTGTGACTGACGTATAAAGCCATGTCCAACCCGGAATTAATGGACATGCTGCACCTCAGAAAATCCAAATCCCATCGAGCTATGCGCTTGAGAGACTTGAACCTCAGCACTGAAATAAATAGGACATGCTGGAGGGGCAGATTCATAATCCAGAGGCTCCCTTCACTCTGGAATAAAATTCCAGTCCAGGTTAGGCAGAGTCCCTCATTGACTCTCTTCAAGAGGAATCTTGATGAGTGGATGGGAGATCGTAGGTTTACCCCGGGTATCACTTCTGTGTCACTGTTAGACAGAGGCACAGTATACTAACCTCGAAAAAGGGCATAGCAAAATTAATTTAAAATGGGTGGCGAAAGCCAAACACACTCTGGCTAGGCTTATAAATGCCTTAGGGCAGATAGCCTAGTATGAACCTATGAACCTATAATCTCGATCTCAAGAGCACTTCCCATTCATTTTGCATCTTCACCACTGAAACTGTAGCATGAGTGGGGTAAATGGGGCAACTGCACTGGGCACAAGCTGTTTGGGGCACACTGACCATAGTATAAGCAATGTTGCACACACTGTGTAAGTAGCATTCATCAGTTATGCAGCCATGGCTAACATCATACCTGCTTAAATCGATATATCTGACTCTGTGGTAACAACACTCACAACTCTTTGGTACAGTTAGCAGTGGGTGAAGAAAAACAGGAAAGGTTATTATACAGAAACATAGTAGTTCTTTGTCTATAGTAAAAGACTTTTTTGTCTCACTCCTTAACAATGAATGAGGGGCCACCAACTGCCCCAGTCAGAGCTCTGTTTTCCATCTAAGTTATAACTTCTCATACTTATAACACTATTGCAAATGACTGCAAAAGGTCTAACAGATCTCAGAAATAGTGCACTTCATCTGCTCAACATAGAAGCAAACATTTTCAGATTCTTGTTGTTTTACTGTCTGCAAAACAAGCATGATTATACTATTAAATGGTGATATTAATGTAGTTATCAAGGCAGATTTTAATTTAATAAATGGTTATACTTGCAACAGCTACTGCAATAGCTAAATGTAATGTACAGTTAGAGGGCTAAAACAAGTGTTGACAGATAAAAGAAATCTTGTGGTCTAGTAAACTACAGTAAGAGGAAGGTCAGCAACACCCATTATGAATAAAACAGGGAACAGTAAACTGTGCAGCCTACTCAAAAGAGACCCTAAATTTGTCAGAGAAGTATCACACGCTAGCCAGTGCATGACATATGCAACTGAACAGAAATCCATGATGTCATAATTTAAGCCCAGACCAAGACATTGACAACAGCCTCATAACTGGTAGAGAAGTTTCTTCACAAATATCTGCAGTGAGGACAGTTTCCAGGGTGCACGAGTCAGCTCAGTTCTCCAATAATGATGTAAACTATCCAAAAGGCTGCAGCACATAGCATCTTGTAACTGTGAGCATTTCCAGAATGTACCACTATATAGACTGCAACGAATCAGATGCTGGCTGAAACCCAAAGAAGGAAGGTCTTCATATCTACAACCTATCTTCTCTCTCTCAGCATTTAGGTCTGTGTAGTAGTAGAGACTAAAACAGGGCACTTAATGCAATGCAGTGCTACATGATTCACAGCCACAAAGTGGTATAATATATAATATTTAATGCTGAGTGTCCAGCTAGCTAGCCCCCACCCCCAAAGCTCTGTGTCCTGTAAATGAAGTTGAAAAAGATAATCTCGGCCACAGCAAGAAGACATTTCAATGAGAAGAATAGAAATCTTCAGTTAATCAACAATGAAGAGGCTGTAGTATTTTGCATGAGAAAAGGAACACACTATCATGATGGCACTGGAAGCACACACCTTACCCCCAGTATACTAACTAAGATATTATGCACCGGAAAGAACACAGTTTTGTTTAAGGTAGGTTGTAAGTGAGATTATTTATACTCAGGTGCAGAAACATCTCCCTGTGAGGGAAGTTGGCATAATAGTTAAGATATTTGCCTTACAGACACAAGGCGTAAGGTTTGATTCTCATATGGGTTAATTGGCTAGGCTTAAAATGACCCACAAGGGCAGTTAGCAGACTACTAACCTATGAGCATAATATACTAACCTATTGTTGCTCTGAGAAATAATCCATCTTCAGTAATAAGTGCAAAATCGTGGCATTGCTAGCATAGCTTATAGCTGTAATTCCACATAGAGAGATGTAAAATCAGAGGATCAAGTATCACACCTTGTGAAATATCACTAGGTTATGTCAGATGAGAAAGGCTTTGCATCCTACATGGCCAATTTGCCAGACAAATCTGGAACAAATACAACATGTTTCTCAACATGAAGATTAATTAGCTTCTTGATGAAAGTCTACGGACTCAGTCTGTGAGACAGAAAGACTACATTTACAGGACAGCCTTTGTTATTGCCTCTGAAGAGTGCAGAGAACCTTATCTGTTTTATGGGCCTTTTCATGACTGATTTATTGTTATAGTGATTGAATCCTAGACAACTTCCACTGTCATTAGACTTAACAGATTTTCAGGGATACTACAGGCTGAGTCTAACAAATCTTTTCTAAATGACATGCTTTTCACCACAAGCCTAGGGAATATCTAAAAAAGGCAATTATGAAGAAGCGCTGATATTCATTATGTAAGAGAGGATCCTTTAACCCAAAGGAGCTGTACAACAGCATATCTGTCAGCAAATGATACAAAAACTTTGCTCAAGGAAATACTAGGGTTGGGACATTTAAAAATTTCTGGAACAAATCTACCAACACACACCAACTATAAAGTCAGTGGTCGAAACCCACACTGACCATAGCTTGTGATATTCCAAAGTAGTGATTTATCAGGCTAATTCCTGCAGATGCTTGAAGCAGGAATACAGTTACTCATAGTTTTCAACTTTCCATTGCCAGATTGTGGAATACTACTTCCCATAATGTGGAACAAATCGACAAAATTTGGAACATTTACTACCACCTTTAACCAGGGAGCGCATAGCAGTTAAAAGTGTGTTACTTTATACTGATGAATTAATATGATTCAATATTTTAGCATGACTATATTTATTTTAAATTTTAAACAATGGATATGTGACACACTCTTTCAGTGTGAAACAGCATGGGACATGTAATATATAAAGTTGAAAATGAGGAACTTTCCTCATAAAGAAGTATATTTGAGAGGTTTGACAAATGGGACAAGATCTCCAGTTCTAACTTGCTAACATAAACAAAGATTTAAACAAGAAAAAATTATATTCCAGTCCATAAATTGACTCAGAATCATGTGACACGTACTGCTTGATGGAATGTGCCATATAGATTATCATTCTGAAGAAGTTACAGAATAATAAAAAGAATAAAGTGCTTAATACTATATTCTCTGAGCACATACTTTATTAATGTACACTACTGCATATTGGAACATGTTTTTTTTTTCTGCCTCTGGATCACCTCTCTTGTTTTCCTTTTCTGGAGTGGGGCTTGCCAGGCCTACAATTTCATTTATTTATTTCATTCTTGGAGCCTTGGTTATCTACTGGGCCAAACCTCTATCTTTAGGGAGAAAACGGTGTCATTACAAAACACAGCATAATAACATACACTCACTCATTATGTACTATAACTTTTGAAGGCATACTGAAACATTATAAAATAGGTAAAGTATCATTATATATCACATCATATGTATAGGGAGATAAATGACAGATGTTGAGAGATGAAAGAGTATTAGTAATATAAAGTGGAACAGCAGACATAGGAAAACAATTAAGAAATGAAAAGGTGGTTGAGGTAGGAAAAAAGACAAGATAGAGTTAGAAAAATGTGTTAAACAATACTTTAAAAGCAGTCCAAGTAGCTTGCAAAGCACGGTTTCATGCATTACTAAACCAGGACTACACAGAATCTCAGAATGTATTTGCTTCCACAAATGACTGAAGTACTTGTATAGCATATCAAACAATTGCAACCAAAACCATAGACTGATGTAACCATTTCTGCAGAACCCCAGCACCTTTCCATCTGGAAGCAACTCCCTACACTCTAAATATATACTTCCACAATCATACAATTTTGGGGAAAGGAGAAACTCAACAAAACAGCAGACAGTGGTCTTGCACAAACAGTGATCCTAGAGTGCTAATTTGTCTGGAGTATGACAAATGATCAAAGATTAATTCAATCAGTTGTGTTCAGGTAATAAAAACCCCACGGTCACTAATCTAATGTTCAGCAGCTGTTACATTTAAGGTTATAATCCGCACAGGGCACAAGCTTTGTAGTAATGAATGCAGTGAGAGACAGTCTGTCAGGATATATTATCAGTAACAGTTACAATATATCTTAAAGCATCATTTAGAAGAAGTGGTCCTAAAGATAGGAATTCTGTTTTCAGTAAGATATATTAGAGACATAGATAAGGTATGTTATTGGTGTATTTAACATTATGGGAAAATTTTAATTCGTTAATGTGCTGTTTGCTTTTGAGTTCAAGACTTCTAGTTTATTTTACTGCGTTACGGTGTTAATTCCTCAGATGACAATTACTGATAAATCAAGCTGATTTATTATATACAACTTTTGGTTTTGTAGATAGTGAGTTTTGCATACTGTTATACAGTACTTAGGGATTAGCAAGGCTGCAGTAACCATTCGTCTAGATTTACAGGTTGGAAATCATTTCATTTTGCACACAGTGATAAATGTAATATTTGATTTTTGTGACTTCAGCAATGAGGAGTTCACTGATCAGAAGGCCTTGTGTTCTTTCCCCACACCAGGTGCTTGGATTCATGCTCCAGTATTGAAAATTTGGTACACCATTGGGGACGGGCTCGAAACTCTTGAGGTGATCTCCTTTGGATAAGATGTAAACTAAAATTTCCCCACTTTCCAAGCCAAAATCCCCATCTATGTTAATATCAGTTGTGTATCCCTGGAAAAGAGGCCAAAAGCCTGCTGGGACTAACACAGTCAACAAAAAAAAAGTAAACACTCCTGAAATATAAATAAACAATATACGTAAGGTGAAAATAAAGGATAGCATCTAAATATATTTTATGGTATCAACAGTTTTTGTTAGTGTACCACTGACATGGAATATTTAATGCACGTCCGGGCAGCGCCAGTTAGCTAGGGCTAAATTATTCCCAGCTCCACCAAGTCTCGCTTCAGTTTTTCCCTTGAAAGTAGTCTAACTCTCAACCTAAGCACTTAAAAAGCATCCTACAATCCAGCACTTGCTCAGATGTGATAGCAAGCACTAATATACCCTGACACTTGATTGCCCAGCAGGGCAAGGCTCATTTTTCACCCCTCACCAACCAAGTGACTAAGCAGCTGACCCTACTATTCAGGCATGAGCAAAGGGCAATTTCCGGTATACTCTCCAGTCCAGCTAGTGAACCTGGGTATCCTGAGGCAATGTTACAACTGCCTCATGTACACAGACAACCCTCTCCTCCTACCACAAAACATTAACATATGTGAGAGATGCAATTATATAGCTAAATTGGAGGCTAAGCTCTCTCCACCCAAGACTGGAACAGGCAGTCATGAGAAGAAGATTAACACTTGCACCACACATCCAGCCTCACATAGACATACTAAACCAGCACTGGCAAAAAATACACATAAATACACAAACTCATACTCAGAGGCTCTAAATAAAGACCTGCAAAAGCATCAGAGACCTCCAAAGCAGACACCCAGAAAACCTTCACTTCCCGTCACAAACCAAAGAACGCATAAAACACAAAATCAGTGTGCTGCACAATCACAGCCCTTAAGGCAAAATAACACACTAGTAATAGGCAACTCTACAGTCAGGCACACTGACGTCCCACTCACTAAGCTGGACAAGGAGAAGGTTATTGTAAGCTGCCTGTAGGGATCCAGAACCCGTCACATAACACAAGCACTCAGGTCACTCCAGAACAAGTACAAATATGACTCTGCCATTGTTCATGTTGGCGTGAATGACCTGGGACGTACCTCACTGGACTACATGAAAAGACACATGGAAGAGCTCCCTGATCATGTAGCCCAGGCGGGTATGACCCTGACCCTGAGTAGCATCCTACCCTCACCAAGAATGATACCACAGTATAAAGAAAAAATGATCAAGTTCAACAATTGGCCAAGCTTCTGGTGTCACTCAAAGGGGATCCATTGTCTGTCAGCCTGGGACGACATGCTCGACAAGCCTCATTGCTTCACAAGAAATGGCTTGCACCTGTCACCTCTAGGCTTTCAAATACTGGCCAAGGCTCTTGCTGCCCCCATAGTGCCTTTTTTAGGCAAGGTTCAAAAGCCAAACCAACCTCCGTAAACAGCACAAATAAAAAAATTAGGGTTATGCTACTCAATGCCAGGAGTTTAAATCTCAAAATGCACGTGCTCGAAGCACTCCTCAGTATGGAGAACGTTGACATCTGTGCAGTAACTGAAACCTGGTTCAAGGCTCCACAAAGCACCCCAGCACTACCAGGCTACAACTCATTCCACACATTTCGGCCACAGAACATGGACTGAAACACAAAAGGACGGGGTGTATCCATATTTATCAAGGATACCTGCACCTCCAGGTTAGGGACGCAGCATGATACCTCTGAGATCATCCATGTGCAACTAACATCAGGCAAATCTGCAATGCAAATTGTAACCTGCTACAAATCACCCTCCATGACCCAGGTCCACCACTCCGCCTTTCTAGAGACACTGGAAAACATGAAGGTCCTACCAAACACCCTGATATTGGGCGATTTCAATTAACCTACCATTCACTGGGAAAACTACTGAAGTACAAACTCCCAGGTCCAGTGCTTCCTGGAATTTATCAACTCAATTGCCCTGGATCAGCTGGTAAACTCCCCTACCATAGGTGATAACATACTGGATCTGGTCATCACCAACATGGCGACAGGTGTTCCGCACCGGAAGTCAACCCATCACTGGTTAGATCAGACCATAAACTAATCACTCTGGATGTCCACACCACACCACCACCTCCAACCAAGGAAACCATAGTGAAAAACTTTTCTATAGCAAACTTCACCTTACTTAAGACAGAGGTGGTATGTTTCACAGCCCCCACCCTAAAGGTTAACAGTGTCCAAGATGCTGGAACCTTTACAAATGCACTCTATAAACACCTACAAGGATGCATGGATCGTGCCATCCCTAGCAAAACTAAGACTCACTCCCCTAAGCGAAGGAAACCAGTCTGGTGGACCCCTGCCATAAACAGGCTATACAATAGAAGGAGGAAACTAGTTCAGAAAAAAAAGCAAACCCCAAGAAGGAAAGACATCCCTGATCAGTATCAGTAATAAACTAAGGTCCCTCATAAAATCATCCAAGGCTAACTTTGAAAGAAAAATAGCCAAGGATATGAAAGATAACCCAAAGTCTTCTTTAGCTATGTCAAGAATCTAAGTGGCAACTCGCAGATATCCTCTGAGCTAGTGCAAAATAGCACAAAATATACTGAACCTACTGATATTGCCAACAGTCTGGCAGATAGATTCATTGCAAACTTCACCCCCCCTCTCACCCCCAAAAGAGCCCACAACAATACTGGAAAAGTGTAGTGTCCCGGAAATCACAGACACACAGGTAAATCAGCCCTTTCAAAAGCCAAAAGCACAGCATCAATGGGGCCAGATGGTGTCCTAGGCTGTGTCTTGCATGAATGACAGAACGAACTAACCCCCCCCACCTAAACACAATGTTCAACCTCAGCCTCTCCACAGGTTACATGCCCATAGAATGGCACACAGCAATGGTTATTCAGCTCCATAAAGGAGGGGCCACAATTGACCCTGGTAACTATCGTCCCATAAGCCTGACTAGCCTGGTCTGCAGGGCTATGGAGCGCATCATCATGGAACTCATTAACAAAGACACAAGGAACCTCCAAATACTTGACCCGACCCAGTTCGGCTTTGTTAAGAGCAGATCATGCCTACTATGTCTGGTTGACTTCTTCAAGAAAGTCACCAAGGCCATAGATGAGGGGAAGGTGGTTCACACAGCCTACCTTGACCTCGCCAAGGCTTTTGACACCATTCCCCACTTGGGAATTATAGAACATCTCACCAGCCTCAGCATAAACCCCTACGTCATGAGATGGGTTGCCATCTGGCTTACAGACAGAACTCACACGGTAAGAATAGCGGGTTCCAGGTCTGACTCTAATCCAGTCACAAGTGGTGTCCCACAAGGCTCAGTCCTGGGACCCCTACTGTTTGGCATATACTTCTCAGAAGTACAGGCAAACACAGGAGGACTATGGCTAACCAAGTTCGCTGATGACTGCAAACTGTGAGCCATAATTGACTCTCCGGCTGACTTGGACATTCCCCAAAAGGGTCTTACTGAGATAGACACCTGGTGTCAAAGTCATGGTCTCAAGCTAAATGCCAAAAAATGCAGTCATTCCATTTGGGAAAAACAAAACACCCATGAATTATCACATAGGTGGCAGCCCCCTTAATGCAGAAGAGGTAATGAGAGATCTGGGGACCAGGAAGATAGTAACCTCTCCTTTGACAATCATATTGCCAGAGTAGTTAGGAAATCATTCTATGTAGCGCATCTAATTACTAAAGGGTTTACATCTAGAAATAAAGAGGTTATAGTGCCCCCCTACTCGTCACTCATCAGACCCATCATAGAGTACAATGCCCCATTTGGGATGTACCTCACAAGACTCTTCCAACAGCTGAAAAGACCACAAAAGTACCTCACCAAGAGGATTACTGGCCTCAAACATATGTCCTATGCAGCCCGACTGGAAAAACTCCGCATGTACTCAGTCGCATATCGCTTACTCAGAGGTGATCTCTGCCTGACTTACAAAGCCATGCCCAACTCAGAATTGAAGAACATGCTCCACCTAAAGAAATCAAGTCACTGTGAGTCACTCGCTCTAGTGAGCTAAACCTCACCACAACAATAAATAGAACATGCTGGAGGGATAGATTCCTGTCACAGAGACTCCCCACACTTTGGAACAAAATTCCTAACTACATTAGGCAGAGCCCCTCACTAACACTCTTCAAGAGAAACCTTGACGAGTGGATGGGTAACAGAAAATACACCCCTGGGATCAAGTCATTGGCTCTTCTTGACAGAGGCTCAGTTAATTAATCAATGGGGAGGCGAAAGCTGATACACTCTGGCTAGGCTTATAAATGTCCTTGGGCAGATAGCCTAGTACCTACCTATGAACCTAAATTAGACTGTATATCTAAAGGTACATTTTGGAGGATATAAATTACAGCTTTGTTTTTGATGAAGTCACTGAAAATGTCTGTATTTATTAAACACTGTGAATGTTAGGGTGACTGCAGAGTGGTTTGTGTGATTTTGTTTCTGCACTCCAACATGACTGGTGAACATTTGTACTGCACAGTAAATCTTTTGTACTGATTAGTATCATTTGCACTATGGTGACAATGTGAAAAGATCTTGGTTCAATGTGCCCATGTTGCAGCATTTGGTCTGGAACTGTGGTCATGTCTATCAGTGGTTTACATGTTCTCCCTGGGCCAGGATGGATTTTTTGTAGATACTCTCATTTCATCTCAAAAACATACTGTTTCACTATATAGAGCTAGCTAATTAGCTTCCTTTTTTTTCAAAAACATTTATTTATTTATTTATTTTTATTTTACATTTGTTAACCGGGAGAGTCCGACTGAATACATGTCCATTTTCAGCGGAAGCCCGGGGAGAAAAGCTCCAGGTACATAACAGACATATGATCATTTTTATTTTGTTTTCATTATAAACATATGAAATGTACATTTAACAAATACAATAAAACAATAACAAAACTACTTACAATATTTACATTCATCCATGATAAACAATCATTTTATCCATGAGACGTTATCAGTATTCGTTCCAAAGGTTTTCCAATTTTTGCCATGCTATTTCTTTTATAAGTAATTTTATGAGTTCTATAACAAATGGCTTGCAGTTCCTTTTTACAAACAACTTTTGCTAAATAAATAAAATCTTTAATCATCAAATCTTGTTTACTTTTCCAGTTCAGACTAATAACTTTTCTGGCAATTGCGAGAACTGGCCAGAGTGACTGAATCTGAGATTTAGGTATTACATTAGGTATAGGAACAATGAATAGGATTACTGAGTTAGAAATATTACAGTTATCAGACCATAAAGCATTTACAAAATATCTGAAGTCTTTCCAGTATTGAACAACATTTCTACATTCAATGAACATGTGAACCCAGTTCGCCTCTAGTAATTCATCACATTTCCAGCATTTACTTTCACTGTTTTTGAGTACAAGATTTATTTTATGTTGAGTATAGAAACTCCTATTCATAAATTTCCATGTATACAATCTCCAGTATAATGAAGAAGAGGTACCATATGTAGAATTCAATAACAATTTTTTTGGATTCATCAGATATTTGCTCTCCATTAATCTTTACATAGTAATTCCAAAAATTTGAGTCAAACTTTAGAGTGTCTTCTTTTAGTATCTTATAGATAGGTGAGATACTTAATTTTTGATTATCTGTATTTTCAAGACACCTAATAAAAACTGAATCAAACTAGCATAGATTCAGTCTCTAGGTTGATTGATACATTAATTTTGTTTTCTATAAACTGCCATAATGTGTGTATAGACAACCAACTATCTTGACTATTATCAAAACTACATAAAAGAGAGTTTAGTGGTTTAATACTCTTATTTTCAATAAACTGATGCCAGAATATCAAGTTATTTTCCTTTAATTTTTGTGTCGCATTGATGTTGAAAGAATCTAGGCAATCAGGGGAGTATGCTATAGGGAATATAAGAAACAGAAATAGTTTAATGTTGTAATTACAATCGATTATATTTTTAAAGTTATTAAATATTTGATTAATGCCATAAGAGAAATTATCAAACTTCTTACTAAATAAACAAAATTCATGTAAAAGCCAATGAACTCTACTTATTCCATACTGTTCCTTAAATTGATTTTCTATAGTTCTGACATCAGTTATATGAATCTCATGTACTGTTTTCCAGCCAGATATATAGGTAGCTGTAATCCAATGTAATATTACATTAATTATAACTGATTTGGAATAAAGATCAAAGCTAGGGAATGCTATCCCATTACTTTTCCAAGCTCTAATGTGCCATTAGATTTTAAGGGGAAACATAAAAATTTAAGTAGCATGGAATCTAATTTTTTAAATAAGTTTTTGAGACGGGGTAGTATCAATGACTGTATATAAAACAAAATTTTAGGTAATATTAACATTTGAATTAAAGAGAGCCTATCCTCCATTGTCAAGAACATGTTACTCCATCTTTTGATTATTCACTAATGGTGATGATTAAAGTATTATAGTTTAGTTTAACAGACTCTTTCCATGTACTCTTTATACTGACACCCAAATATTCATAATACATCATTCTCCCAATTAGTCTATTCTCGCTTAGGTTTTTGTTGATCTTTTTGTTAATTGGTAATGTTTTGGATTTATTATGATTAAATGTAAGCCCTGAAATTCTTTCAAACTTGCTTAAGGTATTGATAACATCATGCAAAGAACCATCAATATCACCCAGCGTTAACAACATATAATCAGCAAATAATTGTATCTTAGGACAAGAGTCCTTATTAATTTGAAAGCTTTTTATATTTTGCTTGTTTCTGATATATGTAGCAAAAGGTTCCACTGAAAGAGCGAACAATAATGGTGACAAAGGACAGCCTTGTCTAGTTCTCTTGAGGATTTCTAGTGGTGATGATAGACATAATCCAATTTTCAGATAAGTTTGTTCCCCACTATAAATTTTCATTAATATGTTGACAAAATCTGAAAAGAATTCAAAACCAATCCGAATTATTTGTAGATAAGACCATCTAATAGAATTAAAAGCCTTTTCTATGCCCAGGCTGATAATAGTTAGTTGTTTTTTGTATTGGCATGCTATGTCTATTAATGATAGTAATTTAATAATGTTATCCTGCACTTTTCTAAGAAGAATGAACCCTGTCTGATCATTATGTATTAATTAAGTAATATTTTCTTTATCCTATTAGCTAATATTGTCATGAAAATTTATAATCAGTGCTTAGTAATGAAATTGGCCTATATGAATCACAAGATTTGGGGTCCTTACCTTAGGGGAGATCATTTAGTATTTCCACGATGGGGGGTGTTATACATTTTTGATTAACCATAGTAAAGACACTCATCATTTTCTTTATTATATATTCAGGAAAAATCTTATATAGTTCAGGAATTATTCCATCCTGTCCTGGAGCTTTATTATCTTTTAAATTTTGTATTTGCTCTTTCATTTCTATTGATGTTATTTGTTTAATTAATATGTTATTTTGTTGCACTGACAAATTAGTAGTTATATTTTCTTGAATAAAAGTATTTATTACATTATCTGTCTCCAAAAGTGGTGTGTTATTATTTAGATCTTTATAGTAGTTTTTGAACACTTCTAATATGCCCATTAAGCTAGATGTACTCTGAAGTGAACCATCATATTTATATTTAATCTCATTAATAAGATTTTGATTGTTTATTTATTTTTTTTGGATCTTACCGCTATTTTATGTAGATATTTGGGATTTACGATAAGATTGTCATTTCAATTCTTCCAGGTTTATGGCTACCTTATGATTCAGAACTTCTAAGTATTTTTGATTTAACTTAGTAATTTTATGTGCTACCTTGTTATTTTTTTGTCCATTTTTATCGTGTCTATGTTTTTTGTAAGTCTATTTGTCCCACTCTCTCCTTTCTTTAAGGTGCCAACATTTTATTCTACCATATATATAAAGTTAAAAGAGTTCCATAGTATAGAATCAGTCACTTCACCATTATCATTTGTTTGCATAAACATGTCTTTCATTATCCATTCCCTAATGTCATTTAACTTAGTTATGTATGCAGGAATTCTCTGTAGAAATATTAAATCATCTGTATGTGTAGTTAATGTAAAGTTTATAGCATTATGGCCCGAAAGTGGACAAGTCATTATAGATATGTGACTTATTTTAGAGTATATATTATTTGATACAAATTTGTTTGTGTACCAAACCGATATGAATAGTGAGTACAGAATAAGGAATAATGTTCTCTTAGACCATGTATATCTTTAAGGTTCATCTGGTTTGTAAAGTCATTTAACTTCTTGGCTTGAGATGTTAGTTTTATTTTACCATTTTTAGAAGTATCATTGCCTGATAATAGGCAGTTAAAATCACCTGTTGCTAAAATTTACCATTTTGCCTTTAAAGTAATCAGGTCCAGATATTTGTCAACATATTTAGTACTCAGTCCTGGTATCCAGTATGTATTAATCAAAGTATAATACTTCCTACTGATTTCCAAAATAACCATGCTTAGCATCCCATCTTTATCTGAAATTGTATCTATAATTCTTGGCATAGTATAAGTATCTTTCCATAGAATAAGAGTGCCCCTTCTCTTAGTCTTAAAAGATGAATCAGTCAGAATGGTACAGCCATTGAATAAGTATTTTTGTAGACTTTTTTTAATAGATGGGTTCACTGTAAAAAGATGATCTGGACGTTATGCATTTTGGTATATTTAAGCAAACTAGCTCTTTTGACATTATTGTTTAAACCATTAATATTTAATGATAATGAGAGTGTCCAATATATCTGAAGCTATATGAATATGTCACATATGATCATATGTAGATATGCCAGAAATACACATCAGATCAAAGTATGCATAAACATTAGAAACTGAAGGTTAATAAGACTGTCATTATTTCCAAGACTTTTCAAGAAACATCAGATAATTTAACCATTTTGTCAGTCATCTGTCTAACATTTTTCATGTAAGGATCTGTTGAATATATGTATATATATATATATATATATATTTTTTTATATATATATATATATATATATATATATATATATATATATATATATATATATATATATATATATATACATATATAATTTATTATTACAACATAACTATTATATTTTGCAATTACACATATTACTGATATGTATTAACAATATCTATGTTGACGTCTTTCATCAGGAAGGGGGGAGAGAGAAAAAAGGGCCCTCACAACCCTCTGTTTAGTTACTAAAGGTTTACTTATATAACATATGTCTGATGTTAATATGCATAATTAGTTTTCTAATGCAGCTCCTAGTTCACTTGATGTCATTTAGTTACTAACAGTGTCACTGAATCTGCAGAATGTATGCATCTATAAGAGAACCTAGGCATTTTCAAAGAAGTTAAACACTTTTATCAGAACTAATTATTTACCATTTAAAGTATCTAGTGAAAGATAACAGAATTTCAAGAGAAAAGACTTCTAAGTGCAGCCATTTAACAAGCTCAAAGGGTCAAATGATGTTATCACTGTTGTTTCCTCAAGCTGCAGCTTCATAAACTTGTTACAAAGTATCTAAGTAGGCTCATGCACAACAGAAGTTGTCTCTAGTGAAGAAAAAAAGCATTTTCAGTGGGAAATTCAGATCCTGAAGCTTTTTGAGTTTACAGAAAGCAAAAGAAAAAAAAAACACTCAAGCTGCCTTGTCAGTGCATGTCATGAATCTCCACAATAAGAACAGTCACATAGACCACCAGTTTCCTCACAAAACATCAACACCATGAAAAAAATTAACCCTGTCATATAAAAACAGCTATTTAGAAGTAAAAACAGCTGCCTCAAATCAGAAACCATAATATAACATTTCAATCATTTACCCACCAGTTAACCAGGCCAGAGAGAGGGAGAAAAAGGAACCTAGTATATATATATATATATATATATATATATATATATATATATATATATATATATATATATATATATATATATATCATATATCATTTGTAGTTATTTAAAAAGGAAACATATGTAAAGTACTTATAATGGGGAAAGGAGAGAAAAAGAAAATTGGTAACAAAAAAGAATAGGAAGAAAGAAGAGAGAGAGAAAGAATGTTATTTAAATACTTAGTAATATATGTAATTAGAAGAAGTAGATATAGAAAGGAAAAGAGAAAGATAATAATAAAAATGATTCACATTACCTTACAGCATTGAGACTTTCCAGAATCAAATATATTATGATTCATAAAACAAAGCATTCAAAATTAGAAGGAATTTATTCATTTGTCCTTTAGTTTCTTATTTTTGTTTGCGCCTTCCTTCAAAGACCATCCATTTTTTGTTGCCTGACTCTTCAAACTCTGGGATGACCATTCCATTTCTTCTATATCTAACAGTATTTTCTTCTTTTGGATAAATTCTACTGCTTCTTGTAAGGAATCAAAGATCTTCACTCCTTCTGGCAAGGTGATTTTTATTCTTGCAGGAAAAAGAATTTGAGCTTTAATGTTGTCTTTTTTCAAGGACTTAAATATGACTGTAGAGGTGTAGTCATTGTCAAAATGAATAACTTTTTCTCCCATCTTGATAGAGGAATTAGTCCAAGGTGATTTCAGCACTAAGTCCTTGCATTGCGAGTAAAGAAATCTAACTATTATAGACCTGGGGTTAGATGAACTCAGAGATGAAGCTGTATTTGCCAGGGACTGATGAGCCCTCTCAATTCCAAAAGAGAGGGATTCAGGCATGTTCAGTGTTGATGAAAACCACTTATTATGAAATTGAATCATGTTAGCACCCTCTTCTTTCTCAGGAATTCCATATATTCTTATGTTATTCCTCCTTGATCTGCTTTCAAGGTCTTCCAGTTTCTCAATCAGCCTGGTGTTTTGTTTCAGAAGAAATTTATTGTGATGTTCATTTTCTGTCACTCTAGTATCTAGGTCAGTTATTGTTTCCTCTAAGGCAAGAATCTGTTCAGACTGTTTTTTTACTATTCCATTTAGAAGTTCCAGTTGTTTACTGCATTCTTGTTTGATAATATCTATTTTGTTTTCGAATTTGTCCATTTGTAGTGACGGTTCTTGGATGTTTGTTATTATAAGATGTAATTCTTTCTTCAGTGCACTCTCCTGGTGTGGGGTCTTCAAGTTGCTCATGTTGAGATCTCCTTCTTGACAGGAATAATTAAAAAATTCTCTTGAATATGTATTAATTTTTAGAAAATAATAAAGGGTCTATGTTAATCTAACTTATAGTATACTTTTAGTTAGATTTTTCTAAAAATTAAAGTATATTTCCTGTCAGGATATTAAAATATAAGCGGAGCTATGGATTTCTGCTGCTATTAGACTGACATTGTGGCCACAGACTCCCCCAATTCCTAATGTATGGGTTAAAGGGGCAATGGTCTAGCCTATTTACTCAGTTATCAATCAGATAAATAAAATAAAATGCATGATACTGCAGTACTTCTCATTATTTTATTTATTTGCATCTGCCTTAGTGCTGCACTATAGATCAACAAAGCATGGAAATAATTTTCCTGATGCATTCTGTAGCCAACAATAAGTGCAATACAATGGTCAAATTATTTGCATTAGTACTTTGACTGGGTTGTTGCCATGAAAAGAAAACAAAAGAAAATTTAATCCAGAAGTTTCCACCTTTGGCAATGGAATTAAAAGTGAATATGGAAATTGTTGCCTTTGCTCCCATGGAAAAAAAGACATCATTTTAACATACAGTAACAGGTGCAAGCATGCTAGAAAATTAACAATAATTCTCTCACTCTCTCCACCTCAGGCCAAAAAATAAAAATCAAAGAAATCTGTTTGGTGATCAAATGTCTTCTCCTACACCTTTCCCTCAGCATTACTTTCCATGTAATAAATCTCTCACCAGTCAGTGAAGGGTCCCTTCTGTTTAGGCTATAAGTAATACAGGAAACTAATATTATCTGCACCAAATAAAACTTATTAAAGTATAGTGCTTTATCCCCTGCATGAGTCACCTCAAATTATCTATAGTATGATCTGGTTTTTACTAGGGGCAATATATAATTGTCATCTAAGGGATAGGTAAGGCCAACCTGACATCAAACAGGATAGGCTCATTCCAACTCCAAAAGTTGAAAGGACAAAACCACCACTGTAACAGGTACAAGCATGCAAAATCTGAAGGTAATGCTACTAAATGCTAAAAGTCTAACCCTCAAAATGCACTCTCTCGAGGCACTCCTAAAAATGGAGACCATCGATATCTGTGCAGTAACTGAAACCTGGTTCAAGGCTCCAGAGAGGACCCCTGCAATACCAGGCTACAACTCTTACCACACTTTTTGACCACCAAACCAGGATTGAAACAGTAAAGGTGGAGGAGTGTCCATATTCACCAAGGATATTCACACCACCAGGTTAGTTGCCCAACACAATGCATCTGAAATTCTCCAGGTGCAACTAACACTAGGTAAGACTGCAATCCAAATTGTAGCTTGCTACAGATCCCCCACCAGGCCCCAAGATTCTCACTACACCTTTCAAAACATACTGAAAAATATTAACATACAACCAAACACCCTAATACTGGGTGATTTCAACTACCCTGCCATTAACTGGGAAAACTACTTGTGTACCAACACCTTTGCCCAACGGTTCTTGTAATTCATAAATTCTAATGCCCTGGATCAACTAATCCATAGTCCCACCAGGGGCTCCAATATCCTAGACCTGGTCATTATCAACATGGGAAATTAATGCTGTACACCTATGGTCACCCCCTCATTGGTCAGGTTAGATCATAAGCTAATCACCCTTAACATCCCCATCCCACCCCCACCCCCCAGTAAGGAAACCTCCATAAAAAACTTCTCCAATACCAACTTCATGCTACTCAAGTCAGAAGTTACAAACTTCATGACACCCATGCAGATGGGAACTGAAAGTTCAACTGCTGAGTCTACACTAAGGCACTGTACGAGCACATCCACTCATGCATGAATCGTCCCAAATAGAACCAAGATGCTCTCCTCCAAAAAAATTAAGCCAATCTGGTGGTCCCCTGCCATAAACAAACTTTACAACAAAAGGAAGAAACTGTCACAGAAAAGAGGAAAATCCCAGGATGCAAAAAACTCCCTTACCAGCCTCAGTAAGAAGCTGAGATCCCTCATAAAATCCTCCAAAGCTAGTTACGAAAATAAAATTGCCAAAGATTCCAAAAACAACCACATGGCATTCTATAACTATGTCAAGAATCATTCTATAACCATGTCAAGAATCTAAATGGCAACGCTCAGATCTGCTCTGAGCTACAACAGAATGGCATTACATATACTGATCCCAAGGATATTGCCAATATCCTGGCAGATCGATTCAGTGCCAACTTCACCCCCCCTCTCACCCCCTAAATGGCCCACCTTAATACTGAAAGATTGCCAAATTCTGGTAATAACGGCCACACAGGTAAAAAAACGCACTCTCCAAAGCTAAGAATACAGCATCCATGGGACCAGATGACATCCTGGTCTGTGCACTACATGAACTACAAAATGAACTGGCACCGCACCTAAGTGTCATGTTTAATCATACCCTCACCTCAGGCTTCATGCCCACTGAGTGGTGCATAGCTACAGTTATCCCACTCCACAAAGGGGGATCCACCTTGGATCCTGGGAACTACCACCCCATCAGTCTGACAAGCCTGATCTGCAAGGCCATGGAACGTATTATCATGAAACTTATAAACAAAGACATTGGCAACCTTAAAATACTGGGCCCCACCCAGTTTGGGTTCGTGAAGGGCTGATCTTGTCTCCTGAACCTGATTGACTTCTTTGAATCAGTCTCCAGAGCTGTGGACGAGGATAAGGCAGTCCACACAGCATATCTGGACCTAGCCAAGGCCTTTGACACCATCCCCCACTCTGGAATCATACATAAACTTACTAAGCTGGGCATTAATCCCTACATCACTCGATGGGTTGCCAACTGGCTTACTGACAGAACCCACACTGTAAAAGTAACTGACTCCAAATCCAGCTCCAGACAAGTGACAAGTGGAGTACCTCAGGTTTCAGTCCTGGGACCTGTCTTGTTTGGCATCTACTTCTCTGACGTACAGGCCAACACTAAGGGACTCTGGCTAACAAAGTTGGCAGATGACTTCAAACTGGGAGCCATTACTGAATCCCCAAATTATGTCGATACTCTACAAAAGGGTCTTACAGAAACAGATGCTTGGTGCCAGAGCCATGGGCTCAAGCTCAATGTCAAGAAATGTATAGTTATCCCCTTTGGGAAAAAACATGTACCCGTGAATTACCACATAGGTGGCAGTACACTAAACACCGAAAGTGTAATAAGAGACTTAGGGACACAGGTGGACAGTGGTCTCCCCTTCAATAATCACATCACCACAACAGTCATGAAATCCTTCTATGTGGCGCACCTCATCACTACGGGCTTTTCATCCAGAAAAAAAGGAGGTCATTGTCCCACTGTACTCATCCCTCATTAGACCCATTATAGAATACAATGCCCCATTTGGTATGTACCTCTCAAGACATCTGCAACAACTGGAAAGGCCGCAGAAATACCTCACTAAAAGAATCTCATGCCTAAAGCAGATGCCCTATGCTTACCGCCTTAAAAAACTCCAGCTATACTCTGTCGCATATCGTCTGCTCTGAGGCAATCTCTGCTTAACATACAAAACCATGTCAAATCCAGAATTGTTGGACATGCTACACTTGAAGAAATCCCAATCCCTCAGAGCCACATGCTCCAGGGATCTAAACCTTGTCATCACAATAAACAAAACATGCTGGAGGGTTCCTGACACAGAGACTCCCCAGACTCTGAAATAGACTGCCCATACATGTCAAGCAGAGCACCTCTTTGGCCCTCTTCAAAAGGAACCTTGATGACTGGGTGGGAGAAAGGAAATTCACTCCAGGGCTCACGTCAGTCGCCCTGCTAGACAGGGGTCCAGAGAAGTACATAGTGTGGGAAGAAATAGCCAGGGAATTGTTATGTCTAGGCTTGTATAGGCCCTAGGGCTGATAGCCTAGTACCAACCTATGAAAAGGGAAATTAGTTAGGCTTACAATGGCACATGAGGCAGGTGGACTAGCACTTACCTATGAACCTCTTTTACTTCTTAGCAAGTAACGATTAAAGCATTGAATCTAAGAGAAATAATACTTTTTCAAAAGCAAGATTTATGTATACTTAAGCAAACAGAAACACAGTTTCACTTCTGGTGACTGGAGTGGCAGGAATAAAGTTAAGTGGAAAAGCAACAGCAACTTCTAATTTTGCAACAAAACTCAACATGATGAAGAAATAAGAATTTACTAATTATACTGCCTTTTGGCTAATTCTGCTTTTGGGATTATGGAACTTCAAAAACATCTCCAGCTGAATATTGTCAACAGACTCATAATGGAGAAGAAGGTAGGCTGCTCAGAGCTTGTTAAGTACTTACCACAAAGTTCAGTTCTGAATAAGCCATACAAGAATACACCCCAGGCATGAAGCCAGTATATATTTAAAAGGCTAGGATGGGTTGAGTGAATCACTCAGTTTGAAAACATGCACAATTATGATGTTGACTGCTAATGGCATGGATGAGTCAACATGGTCTGCAGAAAGGATATGAATATATAGGCAAGAATGGAGAGTAGTAAGCAAATGTAGCTGCAAAAATACATACATGTACAGACTATAAACTGATTAGTCTCTGTAATGATTTCTCTGAGTGTGGAATGCCTCCTATGCTTTGCTCCATTACCTTATCTTACTTTCTTCTTATACTTCCCACAAAGATATTTAACCTATGACATCCATCTCCTAACCTTCCACAAGCAACCTAACTACTATCATACAAACTCAACTGTTTCTATTTTTCTATTTCTCAACTTCCAGCTAACATTTAACATCATTCACAACAACTATGCCCCCTCCCATACTGCTTTGCACTATATCCATTCATAACAACACTACCTATCTATTAATCTACATTTCATATTCTACTTTCCCCAAATAAAGCCTCACTACCTCTTATATTTTGTTCATCTTCATACTCTATACTTTCAAATGTCTCTATTTCTTACATTTCAGAAACATGACAGAAAATAGCAGGATAACCTAACTCTCTTCCTCCATAGAAAATACTTATTTCCTGCCTACCTTCTACCAGCTTTCAGACTCCAACCCTACCTTTATTTTATTTTATTTTATTTTACATTTGTTGACCGGGCTAGTCTGGCTGGATACATGTCCATTTTCAGCAGAGGCCCGAGGAGAAAAGCTCCACTATATGCTAAGTACATTACATAAAAAATTGACTACTCTAAGATATAGCTAAATCAGAAATTACAAAAACAAAAACAAAAAGAATGAAAGATAATTTCAAAAGAGAAAACAAGTTTACAGTATGCAGTTCATTAAATATCAACGATTGTACAAAAATGTACATACTTAAATCTCAAAAGTAAAGGAACAAATTGAAATAGGGTAGAGATGAAAAGAGTGTAGGAGAAACAGAGTGAGAGAGGATGGTTAGTCAGGTGTATTGCAAGAACAAAGCCAATGATTTTGGAAGTATAGTTTAATTTTCTGTTTGAAAAGTGGCAGGGATGTAGTCAGAGTTATGTCACTAGGTAAGAGATTCCAACTTCTGCCTATTGTGTTAGTGAATAGAGAATCACCTGCTGTATTGTTTGCCTTTATAGATCTTGTCATAAGTTTACTAGAGGAGCGAAGTGAGTTAAGATTGTTGTAAGGGATTAGAAGTGGAGAGAGTATTGGGGTGTTGTCTGGTAGGTATAATATGTTGTGGGCAATAGTGAGTTGAGAAATTATAAGGAAGTTTTGAAATTCAAGCCATCCTAGTTGTTTTAGGTTTATACAATGGTGGGTCCTAAAGGGGTTACTAGTGGCGAAGCGAGCTATGTTGTTATAGCAAGTTGCAAGTTTGTTAAGATTAATTTTCCTAAGGTTTGTATATATAGGGGAAGCATATAGGAGAGATGATAAAAGATGAGATTGTGCAATCTTGGTTCTAGTTGCTGGGGTTAGGAAGGGTGTGATGCGATATAAGGATCCTATTTTTCTGTTAACTAATTTGATGGTGTTGTTAATGTGGTGATCGAAGGAGAGATTGTTGTCAATGGTTATTCCTAAAAGTTTTGTAGTAGGATCAGGAGAGATGATAGTACCATTATTTGAGGAGATGGTAAAGTTTAAAGCGGGGGACCGAGTGGTGGGGGAGAATAGGAGGAGTTTTGTTTTTTTGGCATTTAGTAGGAGAAACCGTCTTGAAAACCAAGTTTCTACAGTATTAAAGGTATTTTGGGTCAGTGAGATCAGTTCTGTTGAGGATGGTGCTGAGCAGATAAGGGTAGAATCGTCTGCGTATTGTATGCAGGTTGCTTGTGGGATTGCAGTTTGGAGATCGTTAATAAAGAGGGAAAACAGAAGTGGACCAAGAATGGAGCCCTGGGGAACTCCAATGGAAATGGGCAAGAGTGATGAGATATGGTTTTCCCATATTACTGCTTGTTGTCTGTTATTTAGATAAGATCTAAACCAATTAATGGCGAATTTATCACAAGAGAGAGATTCAAGAATGTTTATTAAGAGAGAGTGGTTGACCATGTCGAAAGCTTTAGAGAGATCAATGAAAAGAGCGGATGAGAGAGTATTGTTGTTTCGATTTTTGTTGATAGTATCTACAAAGGAGAGAAGGGCAGTGGTGGTACTGTGGTGAGGTCTAAAGCCATGCTGACAGTTTGCTATTATGTTGTGACGAGAGAGATAGTGAACAAGTTGCTGATGAATACATTTTTCCATGATTTTTGCTAGGGGTGAGAGAAGGGCAATTGGTCTAAAGTTGGAAAGGTCAAGGGAGTTACCACCTTTATGTAGTGGGATAATATAGGAGATTTTCCAGATGTCAGGGATGGTTCCCTCTTGGATAGTTCTGTTTATAAGTAGGGATATAGGGTATGCAATTTCTTTGGCAGCTTTCTGAAGGAAAAGAGAAGGGAGCTTGTCTGCAGAAGGGGTGCATGGTTTCAGTTTGTGAATGAGTCTGAATATGAAAGAAGTAGATATAGGTTTCAGAGAGAAGTTGTCAGAGGGGTTAGCTATATTAGTTGGAATATAAGAGTTGTTGGTTTTCATTTGTTTGGCTAGGGATTGTATAGTTTCAGAGAAAAAAGAGTTGAATGCATTAGCTGTCTGGAGAGGGGTTTCTGGGTCAGCATTAAGTGGGGAAGGAGTTTTAGCAATTCCTGGGGAAAGAAGTTTATTTACTGATGACCAGAATTGTTTAGAATTGTTAAGATGTGTTTCCTGAAGTTCACAGTAGAATTTTGTCTTATCAGAGATTATTGATTTCTTAGCCAAATTTCTAAGCTGGTGGAAATGAACGAAATCAGGGTTTTGTCTATGGCATCTCCATTTTGTCCATGCTTTGTTTCTATTATGAATGAGTTTTTTAGTATCGTTGGTAAGCCATGGGGCTGTTTTGGTCTTTATTCTAATAGAACGTTCAGGAGCATGTGTATCAAGTATGGATAAGAAGGTAGTGTTAAAGAATAAGACGGCCTCCTCCAGGGGAAGAGATTTTAAGCAATTCCAATTGCATGCTCTCAGTTCAGCTTGAAAAAGGTTTATGTTAAAATGCTTGGTAGAACGAATTAGCCTTGCATTTGGGATGTTAACACATTCTGACTTTTCTCTGGTAATGAAGGTTAGGGAGTGGTCGCTGATGTTGTCTGGCATAGTACCTACTTTATACTGTTTGTTGACTTTATTTGTAAGTATCCAGTCTAATATACTCTCTCTCTTACTGGGCTTATTGACTCTTGTAGTTGAGGTAATAGTTTGGGTGAAACCATGTAGGTTAATATGAGAGGAGGGATTGTCAGTATTAATAGTGTTCCAATCTATGTTAATGTCGCCTAGAATTATGGTTTCTTGGGGGTAGGTGGTAGACACCCAGCTAAGAAAGTCTTCTAAAATTGGAATGTTATTACCTGGAGGAAGATACAAGCATATAATGTAAAGGGCTTTTTTGGCATTAAGTTGGAGTTTAATAATGATGGCTTCTATTTTGCTATCTTGGTTGGGACATGCTGGTTGAGTAGAGATGTTAAGGTGATTTTTGAAAAGTATTGCTACTCCACCACCCTTACGTTTTAAGCGGTCATGTCTTACTATATTATAACCTAGGGGTATAATCTCTGAGTCTTTTGTGCCTGGGTTTATCCAGGTTTCAGAGAGGCAAAGAATGTCAAAGGAGTGGATATCTAAGAGGGCATGGATGAAGGGTATTTTCTTATTTATGCTTTGAATGTTGAGGTGTCCTATGAGGAAGTTATTCTTTAGGTTAGGTGAGAAGTTTTGGGGAGGAGGGGAGATAGGGCCAGGGTTGGGGTGGATATCACCATCTTGTAGGGTAGGATTAACTAGTTTAGTTAAATAGTTGCTCTTTAGAAAAGTTAGAGGTTTTGTTTTTTTGTCTGATTGTAGGAGGTAGGTAAGGTGATGTAGCCTGTGGAATTTAGATAGATGATAGCTAGGGGTGGAGTTAACATTAGAGTATGATGTGAAAGTAAATATAGTAGATGTGTGTCTTTGTGAGGAGTTATGATAGTTAAGTGGAAATTCAAAGAAGGTGAGATGGTATGTTGAGAGAAGGGTGGTCAAGAGTAAGATTGAGAGAATAGGTATAGTTGGTAGGTAGGGATTAATTATTTAGTGATATGAGAAGTGAGGTGGAAAGAGGAAAGTACAAATGAGAGAGAATGAGTGTGGTACGTAAGAGAGGGGGTAGTATATCTAATTAAAAGTGTTGGTGAAACAAGAATTGGATTCTATAGGGAATAAAGAATTATAAGACTGGAGAAGAAAGAGGAGGGGTAAGGAGAGAAGTATAAGAAAAGGGGAAAGGTAATATAAGAATTAAGGTAATAGGGAAAGAGAGAAAAGGGCGAGAGGAAAGGGTGTGGTAAGTCTTGGTAACAAATTGGCGGGAAGGAGAGGGATAGGCTAGGAGGGATAGGGGTGTGGTTGTAGAGCTATAAGACTAGGACCCCTGGGGGTGGGTGGGAATTGGGGGTAGGGAGGGGAACAGAGAGGGTAGACACCACACAAGGTCGGATGAGAAAGGAGACAATCAGAAATAGCAGGAAAGTAGCAAAGGAAAGGTGAGAGTCTAGCAGGAAAGGGTAAGACCAAAACCAGAAACACTGGTTAAAATAGCAGAAGTTTATATAGAGTCAGTGTAAAGCATGTAGAGTAAGGAAGCAGGAGTGAGGTAGGTATGGAAGTGAAAGGGAGGAAATAAGGATAAGATAAGAGTATGGAGTAGAGGGAGGAACAGAAATAAACAGTAAGGTAAGGAGAAGAGTACACCGCAGAGGATGTGGGCATGTAGAAACTTTACAGCCAGAGAAGGGCTAGGTTAGAGCCAAGAGTAGCTGCAAGGAGGTCACTATAAAAGAGGGGTGTCCTACTGTATAGTGCATGTAGAGAGATATGGACAGCAGGTGTGACTGAGGTAGGGCAAAGAGGAGGCTGTGTGTACAATTTAAGGAGAGTAGAGGCAGTGAATTAGGAGCGAATGCTGAAAAAAATAAGGGGGGGGAGTAAAAAATTTAGAGGTAGCTGGCTGTTGGAGGCTGGAGCATAGGCAACCTTAAGCCCTTATAGGGAGTCCTAATAGGAGCCAAACAAAATCAAAAATACTGCAACTCCAGACGTACTTTCTATTCCCAGTTGAATAGTATGATGAGAAGCAGGCGGTGTAGCCTGTGTTTGACTGTAGGAAAGGCCAGGTTCGCCAGACACCAGATAGCAGTAGCTTAGGGCAGGAGTCAGTAGAGCTAGAGTTTAGAACTTTGGGGAAAAAAGAAGAGAGGCAGGGTAAGGAAAAGTGAAAAAAGAGGGACAGTAATTAGCATATATATTCAGTAAATGGCATAAAAACAGTAAATAAATAACATGGATATCATTGTAGCAAATATTAACCAATCTAAATACAGGAAACTAGACAGCACATTAGGACAGCAGGTATGTTAGTTCTCTTGTCTTAGAAGCAGACTGGCAAATGTTAAACAGTTAAAAACAATTCTGTATATCCATACTAAGAGACAATGATAGTAGACAGCATCAGGTACTAGGTACAAGTATACGCAGGATAAATTAGCTAGGTTAATCAAGATATGCCTGGGGAGTAGGCAATGTAGCTTTAAAAAGGGCGGCAGGCAACAACAAGGGCATGAATATTAAAATCCCAGTTAGAGTTACACTATACAAAAAAAAAACGGCAGGTAGAGAGGCCACTATGTGGGTGTAAACCAAAAAAGAAATAAGGTGATACTTAGTCAATGCATTTGGAGGGCAAAAAATAAAAGGTACAGACTTTTACTAGTACAGACTAAAAGGTACCTCCCACCATTAAATATCCTACAGCCATTCAATTTCTTGCTTCCTTCTTGATTCCTGCTTCTCCACTACTTGCCATTAATAAAATACATACCCCTTTATTTAAACAATCTATTCCTCAGATTATCCTCTGTTCTTCTCTTCCTACTTAGCCATCTCTCATCTTACCATGACTCAATAATGACTCTCAGTATCTATCCATCAAACACCTACCCACACTTTCTCCCCAAAGTCTCCAATTATTGCACCAAACCTATTTAAAAACACATTTCACCTTTACCCTAAACGCAGAATGAATGACTCAATTTCACCTCAAATAAAAATAAAATTAAGTGGAAAAATACACTGTAATATACTAAAATCTTCCTAGAAGGAGACATTTGTTCTAATTCTGGCCCCAACTATCACAACCAGCATCATTTTCAATTCACTTCCACACTTTAGTCTAACACCACAATGATAAACATCCTACTCTGGTAATCTAACTAGTGCCACTATAAATATCAGAAGCATAAGAAATAAAGCTACTGAACAACTTGACTGTGTTGCCCAACACAACTGATATTCTCACTATACCTGAAACCTGACTTAAACCAATATAAATGACTTGACAATTACCCTCCTCCAAGCTATAATATCATCCATAATGACCACATAAAGAGGAAAATTAGTAGAATTGCTTTAATATTTCCCAGCAACTGCAACATTTCCCCCTACACAAACTAATACCAAAATAAAATTTTGCAGAGCTTTTTATTACTTTCCTGAAAATAAACAAATATAAACAAATATGTATTACTATCCTTTACATCCCTCCTACACTGGAAGATTTCCAAGAGTGACCATCCATATCAATTCCACAATAAAAAATACTTATGGATAATATGAATATCAATTAGCTAAATATAAGCTCAAACTCCTCTTCAACTAGCATGAACTTACACTGTTTCACACACCTAATTAATTGCCCCACACATTATAGAAAGACATCAAATTCTTTTTTAGATAAGATCCTAGCAAATTGATTGCCACATGTGCAATGTCACACACTATAATTGATCATCTCCCAACCTATACAGTCAGACATCTCATAGATGGACTTAAAGAGCATGTTTATAAAACAACACATGGCCTGTCCACGTTTTACCCATAAATATTCATTACTACCTTATCGTCTATTAAATGGAACATGCTAAAAATCCTCCTCTTAGATAATACTGTAATGGGATTCAATACAACTTCCCTAAATATCATAAAAAGCCTTGCACCTCCAATAAGGAAGAGACTAAAACAAATAATAGAATAGAATGCTAGCACAACATAGAGTAAAATGTGGAAAGAATGGCAAAAAATATAAAACACCACAATAGCTTGAAAATGTCAGAATGTTCTACAATTGTACTAAAAGCAAATAAATGAAGGCAAAAAATAGAGTTTAACAACACTCAGAAAAATAGCAAACACAACTCTAAAAACTCTGGTCAGCCATTAAAAAATCTTACATCCTGGCCAAAAATTCAACCATAACACTTCTCTCCATAACTTATCACTCAAAAGTGGTATAGAATTTAAATCTTATTTCATAGAGAGAATAGTGCCTCTATCTAAGGATTCCCCAATGTCTAATCTCAACTCTGTCCAACAACCTCACATTCAATTTCACATTCAAATCTGAGCCGACATCCTATATAAAACTACTCTTAAACAAACTCAAACCATGCTCTACTTCAGATGATGGCCCTCCAACCAAATATGTTTGAGGAACAGTCCCAGAGGTTTTTTTGTTTTGATTCTGGTCTTTGTTTACATTTTCAGTCTTGCTTTCTGAGCATGCCCTGCATGCCCCAGCTTCGACTGCGGGGGGGGGGGGGGGTGCTTACAGGAACTTTCAATGGTCTTAGTCAAATTCCATCTCAAATTGCAGTTGAGCTCACAACAGCTCTCATTGAGTCATTCATTAGTTTCACATGTGGTTTTTATCCTTAGAGAAATGTAGCCTTTAAGGAATTTTATGACCTCACTTGCTACTACCTTGCAGGAAAGCATATGAGCAATGCAAAGCTAAAATGTTAGTAAACAGAATGTTCATTTTATATTTTATGCTGTGCAGACTTCTGAATGCTGGCTAAGTGCTATGATGTTATGCATGTCCACAAATTGCTCTGTAGAAAGCATCAGAATGATACAAGTTTCGAACAGTAGAAGAAGCAGTCTTCTTTTTTTTTATGTTTTTTGATCTCTGAATACTAGCCAAGTACAGTGGTTTACTGACCTGCTGTAAAAATCATATGTGTGGTACAAGCAAAAGATTAATTTTAAACAATGAAATCCAAAACTTAATGTCACAATGGAGGATGTACATTACAGCAACCTGTGAGAGTTTTACCTACTAATTCTGAGCTTGCTTTACTACAGAGTAAGAGGACTATGGCAAGAGACTAAGATTTAGTATGAATTCACTAAACTGTACTCTTTTGACTATACTGCTCACAGTTATGCTGTGCAGAATAAATAAAGTAAATAAAAAGTTGCACAATTAAGAAAAGCTTTTTGATGACTTCATAAAAAGTAAACACTGAGAGTTTTGCCTAACAAACACCATCACAAACACACACAGTGATCAGGGACTGAAAGATCTGACAGGAACTGAATACTGTTAAATGTGTTCACCAGAGGGAATGAAAACAGGGCTGCATAAATCAAATTGAAACCAGGAGTAGGGTCAGTGATGATGTGGTAAGTGGGTGATGACAATTGGGGGTTATCAGGACAAGTTTCTTTCAGTCAGAATTTTAGACTCTGAGATTGTCCCTTTAAAATAGCAACCAATAGCATTGCCTATCCTGTCTCAAGCCTTATAAACAGGTAAATGCAGGAATCCCATGTTCCCCATCTCTGGAAAAAATACATTATCCCTTTATATAAAGGAGGAAATTCAACAGACATAACTAACTTTATGCCTATGCAATTTTATCCCCACCTCTCCAAAATACTTGAAAAATGTATTCAGAAATAATTGCTAAACTATTTCCTGCAGGAAGAACAACCATCCCTCTCACAGCACAGCTTTTGTCTCTCCCACAGTACAAACACTTCACTTTTAACCTATATAGACACTGTCAATAAAGCTAGAGATAATGGCAAACTAGCCTCCTCCTCCTCCTTGTTTCTAGACTAAGCTAAAGCTTTCAACACAGTTTGTTTTGTTACAGCAAACTTCTACTTCAAATGTCCTCAGCAGGTTTATCTCAGCCCATCCTTCTATCATTCAAAAGCTACTTATCCAGTAGGTATCTATCAGTAAAATTGCACCCTCTCTCCATACCTCACAGTCACCACGGGTCTACCACAAGACTCTATCCTTGGTCCCATCTCCTTTAACATACTCACCAAGACTCTTCACACGTTCATATGACAGGCCTCACTAATACAATATACAGATGACTCCACACTCATATGCAAATCAGACAATCTGGCACATCCAAAAAATTACTCAGAAAACTTTAACAGCAACTGAGACATGGCTTTGTAACTCACAACCCATTCTGAATTCAAAATAAAAAAATACTTTTTCCCAAATCCCTCTCTTATGAAAAAACAAAATTTTAAATCTTCTCTCTTACTAATGCAACCAATGAAGTCACTTCTTGTAGCAAATTATTAGGAAATGATTGTTGAGGATAATCTTAAATTTGACCTGCATATACAAAATTGCATAAAAAAACTCACCAAAATAAATGATGCTTTACAGAGCCGAGAATTTTCTCACCAACGGAACTAAAAGTACACTTACCACTACTTACCTCCTCCCCTCACTACTTTATAGCAATCCCATCCTTACTAATCTCCAGGTATCACAAAATGCAAAATTAAAAAAAATTATAATAAATTTGTAGCAAATGCCCCTTTAAGAAGCCATACAACTTCTTACCACCTATAAAATAATCCAGCATCTATCTGCTTGTCCAGTATTAAATACCATTCCACGCAACTATGTTGTCAATTGGTCATCCTCTGTGCTCGCAAACATATCAAATCTACTGGGCATGGGCTGCACTGATACCATGTTGCTAAGGCAAGGAACTTCTTACCTATATCCATGAGGTCAATACCCTCCATCCAGTCTTTTAAAATTATTCTAAAAGACATCTTGAGCAAAAACTGGTTCTGTTCTAGCTCAACACCTAGGATAAACTATATCCTTAAATATGAACAAATAACTATTCGTAACTTACACCTCCTTAATCCCTGTTCTTCACTCACTTCCTTATTTCAATTTCTCCCCTGACTCTCTCTCTGAATGCCATAATGCAATTTTTTTCCTCCCACTTCATATTGCAATTCCTCTTTGTATTATATTAACTTACCTTTACTTTCTCTAAATGGGCTAAAATGCCTCTAAATATTAAATAACTGTCATATAAGTTGCACTGATTCTTAACCAATGTTTTCACATTAAGTCAAATAGGTGTAATTATTTAAATTGTAGATTATTTTATATTATTTTTAAAGACTGTAAAATTATAATTCTTAAAATGTGTTTGTAACACTTTGGAGCTTTTCTCCTCAGGCCTCCACTGAAAATGGAAACCTACTCAGCTGGATTTTTCCAGTATTCAAATGTCACTAAATAAATAAATCAGTAACAGAAGAATGGAAAGCAAACAATCTGCTCTTAACACATTGATCTCTCCTCTTTAGTATTTGTTGTAAAAAGAAACTACAAGAGAAGAATAATTTGACAACTGTCCCAAAGTAACATATCTGTTGATGTGCATTTCTCTTGCAAGAATCAAAAAGGGGTCAATAAATTATAATGAGGGCATCTGCCTGTGCTACAGGTTACCAAGGTTCAAATCACAGCCCATTTGTCAAGCAATGGCTGAGAGTCTGCAGGGAGGAAAAGACGGGCCATGTCCAGTTCTTCTCTTGCAGAGCAGGGGAGAAGGATTATTCAATTCCTGTTACAAAAACAGTAACAGCAACAGCAGCAGGAACAAGCTACATAGAAGCTGGAGTTAAAGCTTTAGTACACTTACAATAGGAAAACAGCTATCTGTGGTCAGAGCACACTTGGTGATAAATGGCTTACAGACCACATAAAAGCTGTACATAGTCACCATGGAAAAGAAAGGATTATGGGAAATTATACAAAAAAAAGTCTTTTTCTCACAGTATGATTTCAACTTGGATCTTGCCAACAAAACCCTCATCCCACTTGGGAAAGAAAGGGTATGAGGGAACATTGCAGAGGGTTAGTCTCTTAGTGGGGTTCTTATTTATATCTTTAATTTATTGACATTTGTTTACTGGGAAAGTCCAACTGGATGATTTTATCCATTATCAGTTGAGGCACAGTGAGAAAAGCTCCACAAATAAAAGAACAGAAAACACATACACATGGGTGAACAATTAAAACATATTACAATATCCTATAAATATTTAGATTAATACAAATATTAACATACATATATGTAGAATAATACACATATATCATCATTAAATCAAGATAAATACAATATCAAGCTGCATTAAAACATGTTGACATGTTATACGTGTGAGAGTTTATTACTTGCTCATAAAGCAAATGTCAAGATTGGAAAATTCAATAACTGGACAAGAAGAGGCAGGAGAAATGCTGAGTAAAAGCAAGATTAGGGGGTAAGGGAAATTCTTCTGTCTTTCGGCTTTTCCCGGTTAGGGGTCGCCACAGCGGAACTCCGGTCCGCTAATGATTGGCAGTAGATTTTTACGTGCTGGCTTGCCGGGCCTAACGCACAACCTTCAGCGAAGGAATGCCCTCCACGCATGTCGATACACAGAAGACGCTCTAACTGAGAATCGAACGTGCAACGTCTAACTGTGAGGTGACATCGCTACCGCAGCACCACCACCGCAGTAGTATTAGGGGTAAGGGAAATAAGAGAAATAAAAAAAACAAGGAAAAGACGTGATAACAATGTACATAGGAATTAGAGGAGAAGGAGAGCAGTAAAAGAAAAGCCAGGAGTCAGAGAGGAAATCTTTTAGTTGCAGCTTAAATAAATGAATGTTAAGTATTGCCTGATTGGTATAGGGATCATATTCCAGACTTTTTGCTACCCAAATGTGAGTACTGACTTTGACTGCTGTTTTTATATGTCTTATAGATGTCAAGCAGATTTTTGTCAGAAGATCAGAGATGATGATTTCGGAGGTAATGGTGGGAAACTGTACTTTAAGCTGGGTAGAAAGTGGGATTAACTATAATTTTTTTGTATTAAAAAAAGTTTGTATAATTTATTTGGTGGGATAATTCTTGCCAATTTAGAGTTTTTTTACTGCAGAACACGGATTTGTGTGAGGTGCAAATCTTGCTACCTTACTGTAGCACTGTTCTAGTTTAGATTTTAGAGTGGCCTGGAAGTCAGTCAAGATAGAAGAATCAAATAATGGAGATGGGGGTAGGTATACAGAGGCAAGAGTGTCTCTGGTGGATGCAATTTTTTTATATCTACATAGCATTCTTAGCTTTTTATGAGTTTTTATTAACATTGTTCTGTATGTGGAAGTTCCAAAAGCTAAGTAATTAAAAAAGCCCCACAACACTGTAACTGGGTAATTACTTCATCTCTTCAGTGTCACAGCCTACCTTAGTTACAGTAAAGGTCACAGAGTGCATATGAGTGGAGATTAGATGCCAAGCTGTTAAAGGTAATATCAGTGGTACTCTACTTCTGCAACATGTTACAGCAGCAGAGAAACTAGTTTTTCTTCCCAACAAGCAACGTTGTTATAATGCATGCAATCTTTCTACCCATGACAATAGGAACACTGGTAGCTGCAGAAATTAGCTAAACAGTGTGGAATGCTAACAAATAATGCAGACAGGGCATATCTGATAAACAAAAAAAATGTTTTTCAGTCCTGAAATAAAACATAAAAAAATAAAACTTTACAAGTATCATTATTAGTCTAATGGCTTATAAATATGAAACTTTGGGAGAGCATGCATGACATATTAAAGAACTCAGTGATGTTAAAAACTGAAAGACATGTTATCAACAAATAAAGCACAACAATATGATACATGCTGAGTTCAAGACTGATGTACATCTTTGGTACTCTTATACAAAGGTGGCTATTACTGGAATCAGGTAACTCAAGCTTTCAATGCGGTATGCCAGTGAATGTAGGCCAAGGTGAAGAATCCTATGTGACAGAGTGGTCTGTATTGTTTCTCACAGCTCTACCATCAACAGCCAAAGCCTCATTCAAAGTTATTGCGTGAATTCTACATTCCTCCTTATGTCCAGCTATGTTGCTTCTTCTCTCACCTTTCAAAGATTTGCATTTTGATAAGTTACTATAAACCTAGAATACAGTTTTCCTTATGAGACTTGGGTTGTATGTTGAAGGGTCTGAAACATCAGACTACTTAAGTACTACATAAATGATTTCAAAATAATAAGGTCACAAAGTTCAACGAATGCAAATTAACTTTATTTTAAGATTGTTGAATCATACATGAACTAAGTAATTAGCTATTAGTCACTTATACAAATGTAAAGCAGGCAGACATGTTTTACTCTGTTAATGCATGATTGACAGAGAGTAGTAATTATGAGCTCAGTATATGTCATGATACAGCAAAAAAAATTATATGAAACTTTGATTTACTCTGGCTTCATGCCTATATGATGAAATGTTGACCTATGTTTCTTGGGAATATAGCTAAATTAACTCTTAGACAGAACATTCATAGCAATCATAAAGATATGGAATTGCAATTCTGAAATGGATTACCAGAAAAATAGATCTAAGTTTTTCTATAAAAGCCAGATAATGTAAAATCACTAAATATTTAACTGTACAAGTCCCTGCTATACTTACATAGTCATTATTGGTTGGACTCACAGTTTATCATATTGCAATTCTTTCATTTGGTAAACTTCATTTTAAGAATTTATGCTTTCTGGGAAGACAGAAATGGTTATTAATAAGGTACTAGAGAAAAAATATTTACTAGATCATTTGCCCAGTGCTTTCCTTTTATTTCATAATGGGTATTTTAAAATGACTGACAGTGTGGCATACTGAGGAAAACTGAAACAGTCTTTGGAAATAACGTTAGAATATCAATGCCTTTTGCCCTTTCAATGTGGTTCAGGACCATCAGTAATATAATAGTAATAATGACAAAATCACAACACTCAGAAATGCTTGACTTTATGTTCAGTACAAACTTATCAGGCGTTGCACAAGAAAATAAGACTGCAAGAACGCGCATGAAGTTTTGATAAGTTAACTTTATTAAATGCATCAATTCAAAACGCATTCCCCTTGAGCCCCTCTACAGAGTTTTGTAAGAGGCATCCTGAGTCAAACATGGGCAAAATAAGAGCTGAACCAGATACGACTAACTTAACAGCATGTAGCAAAAGTTAAACTAAATCACCTCATGCCTCTTCATTTATAGTACAGACTGTAGAATTTTCCAAAGACGTGTTTTATATGGCTGTAAGAAAAAAGAATTGTTTGCACAGACAGTGACATTATTGTATCTGTGGGTTCCATTCACAAATGTATTTCTGAGACTCCCAAGTTTCATATGCTTGTGTAGTAACTACTTAACTTATGTTTTACAAGGGTAAATTATTTTTGTATTTTGAGCAGTTGAACAGGGAGCCAGCCCATCTTTGTACATGAAGATTTTAATGGCAGCACTATGTATTGTACTAATTTGTGGACACAGCTTCATTTTTGTCATAACACTGAAAATAATGGATTATTGCAATCCATCAAACACAATTTCTTTGAAAAGTGATTTGATTGCAAGCTGAAAAATCAATTCAATTTTCAAAATGAGAAATTCTTTCAGAAGACTTCTTAAGTTTATGAAATACAACACAGAAGAAAGAGGTAAAGATGTGAGTTAGCAGGGTAGGGAGCAGGCTGAAGTCACTAAGCTAAAACTACCTGTTGCGAAAGTTTTGGTCTTCTAAATTCTGCCTTCATGATGGTTGAATGAATAATTTTAATGGTTAATTTGCATCTATTAGCAGCTAATGCAGGTGTGGTAGTTTGGTCAGGGCAGTCAGAAGTGGTGGTTAAAATGATCCTGGGAGAAAGAGAGAAGAGCAAGTACTTGGCTTCTGTTGGAATAAAGAGCAGACCCTTGGGGATAAGCCCAAATTATAGGGAATGGGAAGGATACTTCAACTGTGCCATTTGTGGACTCAGGTCAAATGTCACTCAAGGTGAGGGAATCTTTAGCATGACAAATTAGTTTAAAGCATCCACAGTGAATCAAACAAATGGTGAACAGCAGCATATTAAGGTGGAAACAAACAACATCATTTCACTTTAAACTTTGCATTCTTTTAGTCAGCCAGAGAGCAATCTCACCTCTTTGAGAATACTCCTCTTAAACCTCCATTATCCTAAAAGAGAAACTGTGTCAAAAACACTAGAGAGGTTCAGAAGGCTACTTAAGAAATTTCACTTGATCAAGCTACTCTTGACTATATTATACCTGATCAAGAAGTGTAGTGTCTGTACCGTGGCTGGTGGCTGGGCCTAATTTATTTATTTATTTATTTTTGTTAGTGGCAACAATATTTAAACGTATAAAATTATTAAAAAGCCTGCATGGATTTATTTTTTGAGACATTCTCATAGAGATAAAACGATCACAGCTCTACAATGGTTACTTTGTCAACTAAAGAGCCACCCTTATGAAAAGGTACAGTAGTTCCTTTCTTCCAAAAAATGGGACTAGACTTTCAACAGAACTTTTAGTGAGGATAATGACAGAAGTAATATCAAATGCCATCAAGTTTAGAAAATCCAGTGGGAAATTGTTGTGCAGTAAAGAATGACGATCAGTTGGCAAAGGTGGTATTTTTGTTCAAACCATTTGTTTAAGTGACTGAAAAAGCATTCAATAGCACCAATTTTATCTTGCAGAGGAGGTATGGAAAGGTTTGACACTGTCCAGAGTGAAGAGGAATCTTTGAATCTTTTTAGTTTTTTTATGTGTTTCCATGTCCAATTTATTTATTTATTTTAAGTGTTTTTTTTTTTAATTGACAGATAAAATTATTTTTTTCTTGTAAAGACAGCTTTCTTATCTTAATTCTTTCAACTTCACAATTCATAAATTCAGACTCACTTTTATCATATGGAGTACGTGGATGATCTCTGTTAGATGTTATTTCTCTTTCATTCTGCAGTGATTCAGGACAGAATTATGCACCTTGTTTTGCAAACTGGAACAAACTGATTTAGAGTTAGTAGGAAAACTGAGTTAAAGAAGTCTGCTTCATACAATGTGAAAATATTAAGTGGAGGCAAGCCAATCCCACTAAAACTTCAACTGAAGGTGCTTGTATTAAAATATTTCATATTGCATGAAATACAATATCTTAAAATTATTGAATATTTAGTTAGATTCTAAATAAAAGGATGGGCAGGTGATCACTTATTAAGTTGTCCATGATGTAAACAAGAAAGAACTGGCATACACAGACTTCACTAATATGAAAACGTGGAATGATGAATTGCATATAACTGGTTTGTTGGGGGCTGCAATATTCCTCAGTTCCATTAGTCTGATGAAAGCTGAATTCTCCTACAACAATTGGCGCTGATGTCACATGGCCAAAAAGCCAATGTAACACTCTGGTACTGCTTCTGTCTTTGCCTGGGGGGGGTTCATTTTTGCTGCTGAATCTTACAGAGGAAAGTGTAACAGTGTAGGTGTCCTGTGACCCAGAGGGAAAATATTTGCAATGAGTCAAAGGATTTACAAAAATGGTTGTTTACAATGTTCTTGTATAATGTATCAGGACTGTGTCTTTTGTGCGTGTGTGCGTGTGTGTGTGTGTGTGTGTGTGTGTGTGTGTGTGTGTGTGTGTGTGTGTGTGTGTGTAGCTTTCTTCTCGTTCTTTCTCTAGATTCACACTATAACGGAAGCTTGTAAATCTGTTCTGTCTTTTCCCTCCATACTTGCACTGTTCTTTTTCATTCAGAATCCTTTTTACATCTGTTTATTTGCTTCACTCAACATGATGTACAAATACCATTCAATAATTCCTAACACATACTAAGCATTTCATATGAAATGAGTTCAGAAAAAAGCGATCTGATTGGCTAACAGGATGTTTAAAAATATGGACCCTTAAGAAGTTCTTCCAAAGATTACTGCATAACTAAAAAAATATATATATATATATTTGTTGCATACATAATAACGTGGAGAGTTGTAACTTGAAAATGTATTTATGGCATACCCAGACTCATAAGACAGTTGATCTTTGGACTCATGTCTCACATAAAGGAGTATGATCATGTCAGCAATCATGAACAGATTCACTTTGACAGAGAGTGAGACAGGGCCAGAATTTAGGTGAAGTGTAATACAGAAAAAAAGATATACTGTTTGTGCCTATGCATTTTTTTGTACTTCTATTTACTTTCTATGCATTATGGATACTATTAACTAAACATTTAGACAAAGGAAGAAATGATATTTTATTTCCACAATTAAATATCAAATTCTGATTTTCTGAATTTTGGAAAACAATGGATTTTCATAGAATTTTAGATTACAGTACTCCTTCACCATAACCTTTATTTCTTGTCATACTGTCAGATTTATTTCATGGAATATGCTTTAATGATATATATATATATATATATATATATATATATATATATATGCACACACATAACCATAAGAAATAATGAAGTCACAGTAATGTCCAGAAACTATAATTAAAAAAATCATGGGTAGAATTCCTAGATTTCATTTTGTGAAAAAAGGAATTCCACTGTTTTTTGAAAACTATAATTCAAGAGTATAAATAAGGGCCTCTTCTCAGCTCCTACTGGATTTTCTTATACGTAGCTGAGATTACTTGAGATTGAAGCTGGTCACTCAATGGACTACTAAAGATTGTGAACTGGTGGCAGTAACAAAGAAAAAAGGAAGCTCTTACAGTGAGATAAAAGACCATTCTTAAATATTTACCTTTATGGATCACACAATTTGATAGGAGGGTGATATTTCTGGTAAAGATGGAGATGAATATAGTGAGTATATACATGTAAATATAATGAGTGCATGAAGAAAACATAATATGTTAAAAGTGTTGATCGGGGGGTTACATAGATACTGGTATGGATCAGTTGTATCTATCTATAAATAGAGAGAGAGATGGATAGAAATGCAGATAGACAGATAGATATGCAGATAGATAAATAGAGACAGATAAATGAATGGATAGATAGATAGGCAGATGGATAGATAGATAGATAGATAGATAGATAGATAGATAGATAGATAGATAGATAGATATGTATATATGCAGATAGATAGCTACAGTATATACTGGGGCATAACGTTGGCTGCTTCGCATAGACAGCAATGTCTGTGTCTTTAGAGACACAGGAGTAAAGCAGAAAGACAATGGGAATCAGCTGTACCAAAGGGTATTTCAGGCACTTTACCATTCTAGGAGTTATATTCCAGTCCTATGTCCTAAAGGACTTGGAAAAGGATCCTCAAGACGGTTATGCTCCTAAGAATGATAAAGGTGTGTTTGATGTACTTATGTAGAACTACTGGCTTGAAAAGGAACAAAAGTGTAAATTAAACTTAAGAGAAAAGAACTGTTGGTTGTTAAGCCTTGTTTTACATGAAACATTGTGTGAGAAAATTCCAAAATAACTATTGATAATGTTTGGAAGCTCTCTTGTTTTACAAACCCTGTGTGCGAGAATACCTGTTAAAACAGACTAGCGTTTTTCAGTTTTATTGTGTTATAAATTATGTGTTTGAAGGAATCCAAGAACACTGAGGGAACAAAAATCATTTTATTGTATGTTACCCCATGATTTGCTGCAAGAAAGCACTTTTTTGCCATTGTAATGACAGCTTAGCTTAAAGACAGAACATGATGCTATAAACTACTTTGGTAACAGGAAATTAATGTTGATTGCTCATTGCTACTACATATAACTGATATCCTCTGTTCCTTTCACTTCTCCCCCCATTTATAAACCCTCGCCTGCACACTCATCATTCACCTATCAATTTCATTAACTTTCTTTCTAACATAGGACCATAGCAGGTTACTAGGCTATCATTTCAAGCTTAGCCATTTCATCCCAATGTAATACCATAGAAATTGTAGTCAGTACCCAACATTACATTTAGTGATGACTGTCCATGTCCAGGAGGGTTGTGAGCTCTATCCCTGGTAAGAATTTACGGTACCCCATCCACTCATTCAGGTTTCTTTTGAACAGTATCAAAGAGGTGTTCTGCTTCACATGAATTGGTAGCCTGTTCCAAAAACATGGCAGTCACTGGGAGACAAATCTGTCCCTCCAGCATGTCTTATTTAAGTCACTGGGCATATTTAGGTCTCTGGAACAGGTACCTCTAGTCCAGTTTGATTTACTATGTGCAGCAAATTCATTAGGTTTGGATCAAAGATTGCTGTGTAAGCCAGGCATAAGTCTCCTCTAAGAAGTCTGTATGATACTGAGTATAGTGACAGGGACTTTAGTCAGTCTGTGTAAGGCACGTGTTGTAGTCCCTTGATCTTCATAGTTAGAAACCTCTGAGGTCTCTCCAGTTGTTTCAGGTGCTTTGTACAGTACATGCCAAACGTGGTATTATACTCAATTATGGGGCTGATTAAAGACAAGTATAGAGGGGTTATAACCTCCTTTGTTCTAAAGGTGATGCCTTTGCTAATCAAGTGTGCTACATGGTCAAAGCGAAGGCCGCAGTCTACTTGTTATCACTGATCTCTCACCACTTCATAGGTACATAGGGCATTCCTTTAATTTGATATTGTGAATGCACATTGTTTTTACCGAATGGAATGATGGTGCATTTCTTTTCAGTCAGTTTGAGACCGTGACTAAGACACCAGTCACTGGTCTGTGTAAGACCCTCCTGAAGTATACTGACATCAATTGGGGATTGAATAATTGCACCCAGTTTGCACTCATCCAAAAACCTGGTCAGCCACAGGCCCTTAGTTTTGGCCTGGACTTTTGAGAAGTGTATACCAAACAGTAGGGAGCCCAGCACTGACCCTTGTGCACTCTGCTGGTGACAGGTCTGCTGGTTGATGTGGAGTCACTCACTTTGATAGTGTGTGACTAGTTTGTGAGCCATTAAGGGGTTATATTCAGTTTGCTAAGTTTTTTGGTAATGACTGTGTGCGGGATTGTGTCAAAGGCCTTTACCAAGTCGAGGTATGCTGTATGCAAATAGTTGCCCTCGCCAATGGCCTTGGTCACATTTTTGAAGAAATCCACCAGGTTTAAAAGGCAGGATCTGCCCTTCATGAAGCTGAATTGGGTTGGATCCAGGGTTTGGAGGTTGGCTGTCTTTGCTTATTAGGTCCATCATGATAAGTTCCATGGCTTTAAAGATGTGGCTAGTCAAACTTATGGGTCTGTTATTCCCTCGGTCTGTTGCTAAGCCAAGTTTGTGGATGGGAATAACTGTCACTGTTCTCCATTCCACAGGAACAAAGCCTGTAGTTAGGCTGTGAAAGAATAGGGTACTTAATAATGACACAAGTTCATGTTTCAGTTTGTTTAGAAGATAGCCCGGGATGCCATCTGGTCCCATACAGGCTGTGTTTTATTGCATTAGACAAGGCTTTAATGACCTGCTCTTCAGATATGTAGGGAGGGGGGAAGATGAAGGTAATGACTGTCATGGGTTTGGAGTGGATAAGGGAGTGAAATTTTTACCAAATCTGTCTGCTAGCAAGTTTGCTATCACTGCGGGGTTACTGTGTGTGATAACGTTAGTCACTAGTTCACCACATGCTTGGGCCCTACTTTTTAGGCTACGTACATAGCTATAAAAGGCCTTATGGTTATCCTTGGCTGTGACTGCTAAATTTTTCTCAGAGTTACCCTTAGAGGACTTAACATGTTATCTTACTTGCCTGTTGAGGTTGAAGAGGGTGGTTTTCCATTATTGGGGCCTCATCTTATTTTTCTTTGACAGCAACTTTTTGCATTTGTTATAATGTTTGTTGATGCTGGGTGTCCACCAGGGCAGCTTCTAATGCTAAATGCAGCTCCTATAACATGTACCTTCCACTTACAGTCACTGACAAAAATAGTGTCAGTTAACATTTATTATTATTCCTATTGCAACTTAAAATTGTATGGTTGTATAAATTATTCCATCTGAGGGGATTGCTCTCTGAATGTTATTACTTTGTTAGTGTTTATGCAATACATGTATTACTTTTTTTTTTCCTCTTTATGTACTTCATATGAACTATTTGTGGAGTTTTTCTCCTCAGCCCTATGCTGAAATGGGCTTTACCCATTCAGACTTTTCTGATCAATAAAATAAATATATGTGTATGTCTGTGAATGTGTGCAGGTATCTGGGTGCATACGTGCATACATACATACATACGTACATTTATATATTTATGTATTTAGTTATTTATTTATTTGGCAGTAATTTACTGGGGAAGTCCGACTGGTACCCATTTTCAGTGAAGGCCCGGGAAGAAACGTTCCAGATACATATGAAAATATGTAAAACTAAACAGACATAATAAAGTCATAACATTCAAGCACAAATGTGAAAACAACACGTGACACTAGTTTGTCAGAATGAGAACTTAACAGAAATAATAAAGTCATAACATTCAAGCACAAAATTTTGAAAAACTACACATTAGTTTGTCAGAATAAAAACTGAAGCATAAATTACATGGAAAGCCTGATAATAGGAAGATGTAGCATTATTTACATAATAAATGATTATCACAATGATTATTAATATTCTAAAGGTCGTGAAATATGGTAATAGACTATATTGGTGAAGGCATAGGATAGTACAAGTAGAGAAGAGTAGGGTGTGATAGAGGGGATAGTAGGAATAGATGTGGAAAACGTACGACTGTAACCTCAGTGTAGTATGTTTAAAGGAAGGAAGGGCAGGGTACGTTAGTAGTGGGGATAGACAGAGTAGAGGGAGAAAAAGGTACAAGAGTACCTCAGCCTAGTCTTATACAGGAGCAAATCTAAGCTTTGTTGAAGTATTCTTTTATAGAGGTTTTGATGGAGTGCAGGTTACTAGCAGTTTGATAGTTGGAGAAAGGGAGTTCCATTGTTTTGCCACAGAGCAGGAGTAAAGGCTTAGGCATGGGGTTTTGTAAGGTTTATAAGTTGTGATGAGATGTTTGTCTTCAGATTTGAGATGTTTGGAGATGTTTATTTGGGATATAAAAGTTGATTAATGGACTAAGAGCTTAACAAGCTAATGGTCTGTGGATGATTTTGTACACCATAGTAAGTTTTACGTATTGGAGGGGGAGTTCAAGCCATCTGTGGGAATGTAAGGCTTTACAGTGATGAGTTAAAGGGGTTGCATTTATGGCAAATTTGGCAATTTTGTTATAGCATCTTTTTAGTTTTTTTTTTTTTTTTTCCTTAGGGAGGTCTGTAAGTTAGAATTGGGGCCCCATATAACAGTGAGGGCAAGAGGTAGGTTTTGGATAGGGTAATTTTGGTAGCATGCCTAGATTTTGGTGTAGTTTTCTACTGTTTTGTATGTGTAGGTCAAACGAGATTATTGTCAATTGTGACGCCTAACAGATTGGAATGCTGAACCAATTCAATTTCAGTATTGTGGGCTGAAAAGAACTTGAGGTTTGATTTGATGGAGCTATGGGGTCTGTGGGTGAAGAGAAGCAGCCTTGTGTGTGTTTTTTTTTTTTTAATTCAGTAGGAGTGTAGCATTGGAGCATCATGTTTCTATGGAAGGAAACACTTATTGTGTTATGTGCATAGCTCTCAATTGTCCAGATTTTTGCCTCATATTTTTGATCTCTTTTTATACAATTTGCAGTTTTGGAGCAAATCATTGAGGCTTGATGTCACTAACTAATGACATACATTTGCGTTTCTGATTCCATATCCTTCAGAAAATAATTTTTAACTAAAATAGGGTCATAGGTTCATAGGTTCATACTAGGCTATCTGCCCTGGGGCAATTATAAGCCTAGCCCGATTCTGTGTGGCTTACGACACCCCTTGATTTGAGTATACTGTGCCCTTTTTAAGGTTTAGTTTACTGTGCCTCTGTCTAATAGTGACACAGGAGTAATCCCTGGGACAAACCTATGATCCCCCATCCACCTATCGAGATTCTTCTTGAAGAGATTCAGTGAGGTGCTCTGCCTCACATGAACTGGAATTCTATTCCAGAGCGAAGGGAGCCTCTGGGTTATGAACCTATCCCTCCAGCAAGTTCTATTTATTTCTGTGCTGAGGTTCAAGTCCCTCGAGCGTGTGGCTCTAAGGGATTTAGATTTACTGAGGTGGAGCATGTCCATTAATTCTGGATTTGACATAGCTTTGTATGTCAGGCATAGATCGCCTCGAAGTAGGCGGTATGCAACTGAGTAGAGCTGGAGTTTTTTTGGCCGAGCAGCATATGGCATCTGTTTGAGACCCTTGATCCTCTTGGTGAGGTACTTTTGGGGTCTCTCTAATTGCTGCAGGTGTCGGGTAAGGTACATCCCAAAAGGGGCATTGTATTCTATGATGGGCCTGATAAGGGATGAATAAAGGGGCACGATTACCTCTCTTGATCTAGATGTGAAACCCTTCGTGATGAGGTGGGCTATGTAGAAGGTCTTTCTAACCACTTTGGCAATGTGGTTTTCAAAGGAGAGATTGCTATCAACTTGGGTCCCCAGGTCCCTAATAACTTTTTCTGTACTTAATGGGTTTCCGCCTATGTGGTAATTTGTGGGCACATTGTTTTTGCCAAAGGGTATGACTATACATTTTTTGACATTTAGCTTTAAACCTTGGCACTGGCACCAGTTATCTGTCTCTGTGAGACCTTTTTGAAGGATGTTTGTGTCAGCTGGAGAGTCAATTATGGCACCCAGTTTGCAGTCGTCTGCAAACTTGGTGAGCCATAGTCCTTCCATGTTTGCCTGTACCTCGGAAAAGTATATACCGAACAAGAGTGGTCCCAGGACAGAACCCTGTGGGACGCCACTTGTGACCGGTTTTGAGTCTGACATGGCTCCAGCAACTCTCACTCTGTGGGTTCTGTCTTTGAGCCAGTTTGCGACCCATCTTGTGACATAGGGGTTTATATTTAAGCTGGATAGCTTATCTATGATGCCCGAGTGGGGTATTGTGTCAAATGCCTTTGCAAGGTCCAGATAGGCTGTGTGGACTACCTTCCCTTCATCTATGGCTTTGGTGACTGTTTCGAAGAAGTCAGCCGGGTTCAAAAGGCAGGATCTGCCCTTGACAAAGCCGAACTGGGTAGGATCTAGTGTCTGTAGGTCCCCAATGTCTTTGTTTATGAGTTCCATGATGATCCTCTCCATAGTCTTGCAGACTAAGCTTATGGGGCAATAGTTTCCAGGGTCCCTAGAGGCTCCATCTTTGTGGAGTGGGACCACTGTTGCTTTACGCCATTCTGTGGGCACATATCCTGTAGTGAGGCTGAGATTGTATAGCTGTTTTATTTGAGGGATTAGTTCCTCTTGGAGTTCATGTAGGACGCAACCTGGGATGCCATCTGGTCCCATGGAAGCAGTGTTTTTTGCTTTGGAGAGGGCAGCCTTCACCTGAGCATCAGAGATGTTTGGGAGGCAGCCCTCTGCTGGGATAGATACTTGCTCTTTTGGGGGGGGAGGGGGTGGAGAAGTTTGCACTGAATCTGTCTGCCTGGATATTGGCGATGTCTGTGGGTTCAGTGTATTTTTTGTCATTTAGAATCAACTCAGAACAAGTCTGGGAGTTGCACCCCAGGTTCCTAACATAACTGAAAAAAGCCTTATGATTGTCTTTGGTGTCCTGTGCAATTTTTCTCTCAAAGCTGGCCTTGGAGGATTTTATGAGGGATCGTAATTTTTTGCTAGTACTGATCAGAGATGCTTTCCCTATTAGGGATTTTGCTCTATCATGTAGTAGCTTCCTCCTTCTGTTGTACAGATTATTTATGGCAGGGGTCCATCAGACTGGACGCCTGCCTTTGGATGATTGGGTCTTATTTTTGTTTGGGATAGCATGATCCATGCATTCCTGGAAATGTCCGTAGAATGCGTTTATATAGGATTCTGCAGTTTGGGCCGTAGTTTCCACTGGCCCTGGGGCCCTGAAGGATTCCACTTTGGTTTTGAGAAGTGAGAAGTTCGCTTTTGAGAAGTTTTTCACTGTGGTTTTCTGGGCTGGGGGTGGGGTTGGGATGTGGACATCCAGTGAAATTAATTTATGGTCTGATCTTACCAATGAGGGACATACTTCTGGTGTGGAGCATAGAGTCCCCATGTTGCTAATGATCAGGTCTAGTATGTTGTCCCCTCTTGTGGGAGTGGTGACTAGTTGTTCCATAGCATTTGAGTTTATAATTTCCAGGAACCTTTGGGCTAAGGTGCTGGGGCTTGAGTAGTGCTACCAGTCAATGTTTGGGTAGTTGAAGTCACCCAATATAATGGTGTTCGGAGAGATCTTCATGTTCTCCAATGTTTTCAGGAAAGCCAAGTGGGATTCCTGACTTTGAGAGGGTGGTCTGTAGGATGCTATAAACTGAAAAGCAGTCTTGCCCACTGTTAGTTGCACATGGATGGTCTCTGATACTTCGTGCAATGCCACTAACCTGGAGGTGTGGATATCCTTGATAAATATGGAAACTCCCCCTCCTTTTGTGGTTCGGTCCGGGGTTTGGGGCCGAAAAGCATGATATGAGGTATAGCCTGGTAGTGCTGGGGTGCTCTCTGGAGCCTTGAACCAGGTTTCTGTCACTGCACAGATATCGATGTTCTCCATACTGAGGAGAGCTTCGAGTGCGTGCATCTTGAGGTTAAGACTTCTGGCGTTAAGCAGCATTACCCTTAGTTTCTTGTTCCTTGTGCTGTCTATGGGGCTGGGTTTGACTTTTGAGCCTTGCCTAAAAAAGGCACTATGGGGGTGGCAAGAGCCTTTGCCAATATCCGAAAGCCCAGTGGTGACAGGTGCAAGCTGTCCCTAGCGAAGCAACGTGGCTTGTCGAGCATGTCATCCCAGGCTGACAGACACTGGATCCCCTTTGAATGACACCAAAATTTTAGCCAGTTGTTAAAATCGATCATTTTGTCTTTGTACTGCGGCATCATTCTAGGTGAGGGTAAGATGCTGCTCAAGGTCAGGGTCATACCAGCCTGGGCTACATGATCAGAGAGCTCCTCTATGTCTCTTTTCATGTAGTCCAGGGAGGTACGTCTCAGGTCATTCACACCAGCATGTACAATGACTGAGTCATATTTGTATTTGCTTTGGAGTGACCTGAGTGCTTGCATTATGTGGCGGATCCTAGCACCCGACAGGCAGCTCACCATGACCTTCTCTTTATTCAGCCTGGTGAGCGGGACATCAGTGTGTCTGACAATAAAGTCACCTATTACAAGAGTATCAGGTGTGTTATTCAGCTTTAAGGGCTGTGGCTGCTTGGCACACTGACTTTGTGGGCTATGTGTTGTGTGTGTTTTCAGGTAGCGTTTGCTTGGATGTCTGCTTTGGAGGTCTCTGTTGCTTAGGTAGATTTTTATTTAGAGCCTCCGAGTATGTTTTTGTGTATTTATGTGTTTGGTTCGCTGATGTGGTGGGACTATGTGATACTGGAATTGTGTTGTGTGAGGTTACCTTCTCCTCCTGACTGGTTACACCAGTTTTGAGATGAGAGAGCTCAGCCTCCAGTTTGGCTAAATAGTTGCATCTCTCACATATATTTGAACCTGTTTGGAGGAGGAGAGGGTTGTCTATGTACATGAGACAGTTGTAACATTGCCTCAAAATTCCCAGATTCACCAGCTGGACTGGAGAGGAAATCACTGACTGACCTTTGGACATGCTAGAGTAATATAGGGAAACTGAATTTAAGACGGACCAATAGAGGACAGGGTAATCGTAGAGAGTATAAGAGTAAGTAGTGCTTATGGTTTAATAGTGCTAACTTAAGCTTGCTGGAAAGGCAGTAGCATTACCTGTTAGCATCTTCATTAGCAGATCCATAATCATGTTATTTTAGCAACTTTCTAAGTTTATAAGAGAAGTATTTCAAATCTGTCCCTATTTTTGGCCATTTGTCCCACCATTATTTTAGGCTTTGTCTAGCTTTCTTGTGCTAAGAAGTTGATAAATATGGTTATGTGTTGTTGGAAAGTTAATGTGTCTGACATGCAGATGATAGTGGAGTAATCTGCATATTGAATTAGAGTGCCTTCACAGGAGGATATATGTAAGTTATGGATGATGACCTTAAATAATAATGGGCCAAGAATGGATCCTTGAGGCACACATGGGAGTGATAGGATACGGGGAGATAGAGCGCTGCCATTTTACTACTTGCTGCCCATCAGCTAGGTAGTTAGAACACCACTGAAGTAAGGAAGAGGACAGCCCATTGCTGGAAAGTTCTTTAAGGGGTTTAGGGTGAGATACCATGTCAAATGCCTTTGACAAATCTAGAAATACTGCAGATACTAGTTTACCAGTATCACGGACTTTGTTGACAGAGTCCATGAATAAGGCTGTTGAGGTACTATGTGCAGGCCTAAAGCCATGTTGAGTGTGGGAAAGTAGGTTGCTGTGTGTAAGATGGTGGAGAAGTTGTAGGTACACAAAGTCTTCTAGAATCTTATAGAGGGGGTAAGACTGTAATAGGACAAACATTTGTGATGTCAGTAGAGTTGCCTCCCTTATGTGTGATCATTTCCATAGGTTAAGGACATGTGATTCAGTTATGGATCTGCTAATGAAGATGCTAACAGGTAATGCTACTGCCTTTCCAGCAAGCTTAAGTTATTCTGGTGGGAGGTTGTCTACTGAGGTTGAGCAAGGTTTCAGTTTTGTTTTTTCAGGTTCTTTTGGGCCCAAGGGATGGGCTGAAAAGCAACGTGGGGAAGTTTTTTTTTTATAAGTGAGAGGTTGGTTGTATGTGTGTAATGTCTGGGGTGTGTAAGGTTGGTATTGGGGGGTATTATTAGAAGTAGTGAGCTCAGGTGGATGAGATGGGTTAACTTTTAGGTTAGATATGGACTCTATAAAGTATGTGTTGAATTTGTTGGCTGTTTGAAGACGTATGGATTGAGATTATTTTTATTTTCTGGGTTGAATAGTGATGTTACAGAAGACCAGGATTCCTTAGGGATGTTTTTGTGGTTATCTTGAATGTAGGAAAAGTATGATTTTTTTGGCATGCAATATTTTTCTTTTTATCTGATTATGGAGTTATCTGCATAACTTAGGATTTATATCATTTTTATTCTTTAGTCAGGCAGTCCATGCACTGCGGTGGTGGTGCTGCGGTAGCGTTGTCGCCTCATACCAAGACGTTGTCCCGTTCGATTCTCAGCTAGAGCGTCTTCTGTGTGGAGGCATACGTGAATGGGGCGTGCCTTCATTGAAGGTTGTACGTCAGGGCTGGTAAGCCGGTAAGTAAAAATCCACTACCAATCATTAGCGGACCGGAGTTCCGCTGTGGCGACCCCTAACTGGGAAAAATCCAAAAAACACAAACACAAACAAGTCAGGCAGTCCATGCTTTGTCCCTGTCTTTCATTAGAATTTTACATGATTTGGTGAGCCATGGGGTATGGAAAATTAGGGCTATTCCACCACTTTTTTATGTGCTGTGCCTACTCTGATAATGCTGTAAACAGGGGGAAGAATTTCACTATCTTTTATTTCTGGTTTTAGATAGGTCTCTGTAATAGCAAGGATGTATGGGTTAAAGTGAGTCAACCAGGCATGAAACAGTGCAGTTTAATGCACATGCTCCTGATATTAATAGTGATAACTTTTATTTATTTATTTATTTTGCCAGTGTTGTTTTAGGAGTTTTAAATAATTTGGGTATTTGTATTAGTTTTAGGTTGAACTAGTTAATATTGGGGACTTTAGGGTGGGAATAGAAGAAGATCGGTTTAGACATCAGTGTTGGGGTTTGTGACAATGTTAGGGAATGCCAGCTACACCATGAGAAGTAGAGCAGTGGATATGTAACATATGCCAGTGCAGCTAGCTAGAATTTTGTAAAGAATTACATGTCATTTGTATATCAAACTGATTTGTACAGATACTTGCGTTGAAAAATGTATTCGTAAAGCTGCTTGTGTTAAAAATGTATCAACAACACATCCTGCTTCACAGAAAAAGAAATACACTTGATTGGCAGACTGTATTATAACTACTGAAATTAATATTCTAACAGAAGATACTGGAAGAGCCAACTTTGAAAAATAGCATGAAATTTACCTAATTTTGGGCATAAAGTCTGTATCTTACAGTTCTGACTGCAGCCAGAGATGAAATGTCTGTGACAGCGAATTGTTTATTAGCTCCTGTAGGAAGAGTGGAAGTGTTTTATTGCTTTATGACTTCCAGAAACAGCAACAGATCTTTGCAAAGCTCTATGTGTGTGTATCATTGACACATGTGTGCGAGATTCTGGGAAATTTGGTAGGAAAGGGCATAGTATGGGAACCAGAAGTCAGATGACCAGATGTACGTGATGCCATTCTGTAATCCAGGACCAAAAATTATGTTTTAATACTAGATAAGCCTGCAGTCTCATAGCAGACTATTTCTGAAACCTGACAAAGAAGGATAACTCAACTACTTCATCTTGCCTTGCTCTAGTAAGTGACCAAGGAATAGTAATTCTTTAGATCAGTCAGGAAAATATAGTAAGATTAGTTAAGCATTGTTTTTCGGTAAATGTGTGAATCTGTTCGTGTTATTTTTAATATTTCCTGTGAATGAAACTCTGGTGTTTATTGTAAATAGATATTTATTTTTTTTATTTATTATTAAATATATTTAAACTTTTCATTGTGGCCATGGTAGTCATTTAGAGAATATTTTAAACTTTGAGAGTACTTACATCTATTTGGTGACTCTCTGGCCATTCCTGAAAGCCTTATTCATAGGTTCATAGGTTCATACTAGGCTATCTGCCCGAGGGCATTTACAAGCCTAGCCCATAGTTTTGTTACTTACGCCACCCCTTTAGTATGGGGAACTAGACCCAATATTTTGCTGTGCCTCTGTTGAGCAGTGACACTGAGGTAATCCCTGGGGTATATCTGCGATCTCCCATCCATTGGTCAAGATTTCTCTTGAACAAGGCCAGCGAGGTGCTCTGCCTCACATATACCGGGATTTTATTCCACAGCATAGGGAGTCTTTGGGTGATGAATCTATCCCTCCAGCACGTCCTATTAATAGCTGTGTCGAGGTTTAAGTCTCCCGCCCTTGCGGCTCTGATGGATCTAGATTTTTTGAGGTGAAGCATATTCATCAAATCTGGGTTTGACATGGCCTTGTATGCCAGGCAAAGGTCACCTCTGAGCAAGCGGTAAGCGACTGAATAGAGCTGGAGTTCTTTCAGTCGGGCAGCATAGGACAGATGTTTGAGACCCTTTATCCTTTTGGTGAGGAACTTTTGTGGCCTCTCCAGCTGCTGCAAGTGTCGGGTCAGATACATTCCGAATGGGGCATTGTACTCAATCATTGGTCTGATGAGTGATGAGTATAGGGAGACTATGACCTCCCTTGATCTAGATGAGAATCCCTTCATGATAAGGTGGGCAATGTAGAAGGTCTTCCTAACTACTTTAGCTACATGGGTGTCGAATGACAGACTACTATCAACCTGGGTCCCCAGGTCCCTGATAACTTCTTCTGTACTCAGTGGATTGCCACCTATTTGGTAGCTAGGGGTAACCTTGTTTTTCCCGAAGGGTATGACTATGCATTTTTGGCATTTAACTTTAGGCCATGGCTCTGGCACCAGTTATCCGTTTCTGTGAGACCCTTCTGAAGGATATCTGTGTCAGATGTGTTTTCTACTATGGCCAGTTTGCAGTCATCTGCAAACTTTGTCAGCCATAACCCTCCTGTGTTTGCTTGTACTGGAAAAGTAGATGCCAAACAAGAGTGGGCCCAGGACTGAGCCCTGTGGTACACCACTTGTGACAGGCTTTGAGTCTGACATGGCGCCAGCAACTCTGACCCTGTGGGTTCTGTCACTCAGCCAGTTTGCAACCCATCTTGTGATGTATGGGTTAACATTTAAGCTGATGAGTTTTTCAATGATACCCGAGTGGGGTATTGTATCAAAGGCCTTCGCCAGATCGAGGTAGGCTGTATGGACTGCCTTTCCCTCATCAATGGCTTTGGTGACTGTTTCGAAAAAGTCAACCAAGTTTAGAAGGCATGATCTGCCTTTGACAAAGCCAAACTGGGATGGATCCAAAGTCTGCAAATTCCCTATGTCTTTATGGTCTATTACATTGGTCAAACAGTATCATTTGTATTAATATTAATTTCAATCCGTATAATTTGGTACCCTTGTAGGAGCCTTAGAGTAGCTGGCTTTGGAGTGTCTGATCATGGGGTAACTACCCTATTGTCTGGGCGGAAGGAGGCATATCTAGAAAATCTGTGCTAGCCCTTCTCAGGTGTATGTGCATTCCCTTTGTGGTCTTAAGAGAAATTGTGCATGATGCAGAGAGCTGCATCTGGAAATAGTGTGTGTATCTATTTTTGTCCAAGAGAACATTCCCCTCCGGTGTCAGTGTTGAGGATTAAGCCTCCTTGATAACTGCCCCAGAAAGGGGACATCACAGGGTTATTAGGGAGAAGCATATGGTGGAAGGATTGAGTGATGATAATAAGGTAATAGTTGAGTTATGCTTTTTTAGTAGTGTTTCTGGAGGAGGTGTTAGGGTAGGAAGGAGTAGAAGGAAAATAAATAAGAGGCATGAGTAAAACAGCATGATTGGTGTAGAGTGAGACAGCTTAAATGGAAGTAGAGGAAGAATTAGGGCTGTTGGAAGTGAAGCAGTTATAGGGGTAGAGTATAAGTGAAAATACTGTGGGACAGTAGTGTACAAAAAGGGGGTGTGGTTAGACTAATATAGGTGAGAAATGGGAGGGGGATGTTGTGTAGTAGATTGATTAGAGTGTAGGTGGAACTGGAGGAAGTCTGCAGGAGATGGAGCTAAAGGAAGTATAATTGCACATATATAAATACATGGCATAAAGTGTTACTGTAATATGCAGAATGTAGTAGCAGAGAACACTGATTTTAGTACCACCAAATTACTAATGTTAATACACCAAATGAACATAAGGTAAGTGCACCTATGAAAGCAGCAGTATCTCACATCTGTTGACGTTGAGCATGACAGAGATTACCTGGTACAATAAGCAGTACTGCTGAGGTAAAAGGCTGTCTGAAATCATAATAGGAGGTGCCTGCAACTGCAGTAAGATCTAGCACTGAGGTGTGTGTATGAGGACATCTGGCATGAAGAAAGACAGCTTGCCATTAAGCTTTAATATGTGTGTTTGGCTCCAATATACTTATGAATTGATAGTAAAGGACTTGGCTCACCTTCTACCATGGCACACATTTGTGGTTGAAAATTCAAATTAAAGCAGTAGAAATACAAATATCAAAAGACTAAATGTTGTTAAGTTGTAGCCTGCTTAATAAAGTAAAACTAACACTACACTGTTCCGATCTCTGAGTTGTTAAATATAGTGGAGGGGGCTATGTGACCCTAAGCCTAACACACAATGATATTAGTATATGTGATTTTATTGAAATGGAATTTGCCTCTCAACCTTTGGTCTTCAGGACCTGTGATTACAAAGAGTTCCAACTAAGCTGGCAAGATATGTACTTTAAGAGGTGGTATATGGCAATAGACAAGGATATGGAGCATAGAAGGTGAGGCAATGATATTCATTTATTTGTACCACAGGCATAAATTGGTAAGTTTTATTACTAAGAACTTTCAAAGTATTAAAGTTGGAGATCAATGCTGGAGAAATGATGTGAGAGTTATATCTATATTACACATTTACTACTCCTTTGTTACTGGTTATCAGGACAGGTTTTAAACAACACGTATTTCTAGTTCAGCTTTAGAACTTTCTCATATCCACACTGAGAGTTTTCTAGGAATATACCAAGATGTTTAAAAGTAGGGACTGTGTTAATGTTTTGCTGTATGGACACCATACATTGGTAAATGCTTTGACTTTGCTAATCCTCTTGTACACACCATGAAGCACACATTAACTTGATAACAAGGCTGAGGTTTTTATCAGGGGTAGCCTGAAATAAGAAACAGCTTGTAAGAGGTGCCAGAGTATCAGATCACCATTGTAACATTAATTGTGAAAGAGCAGTAATAAGCAAACAGTATTCCAGGTCTATGGAAGGAGGCTATAGGGAGTCTTGTTTGAGTGTGATACAGAGCAGATTGTCATGCCAACTTGGACACTTTAAAGTATATTTTTTAAAAATAATTGATGAAACATTTTAAAATTCTTTGCAAGATGTATGTTATCAAGGACTCTGAAAAGAAAGGAGTGAATACTGTATCAAAGGCCTTTTGAAAAATTGCAAAGGCTGCACCACTTAAGTATTTACTTGTATTATTTGGGCAGGATTTGAAAGCATGTATTGTGCAGTGATTATATTTCTACATGTTCTAAGTTAGCACTCTTGTCTGAAAACATCGATATTTGTCTAGCCCTTCTAACAGCTGAGTAGGTTTAGTCTTGTCCTCAGTCTTTGTCTGGATGACGGAGATTCCACTGGGTCCCATGAACCTTGACAAATGGTACTTTGAATGACATCTGTTTAATTGACCCAGTTTGGTCGAATAAACTGATGGTTGGCAGCTGTGGAGATTGACAATCTTCAATTAAGCGAATATACTCTTTTCCCCATAGACTGTGTGATCTTGGAGCTAGAATACACAATTAGCAGGGGGTGTACATGAGGTTTATTTTTTTATTTTTATTTTTTTTTTTAGGTTTTGCATGCACTGAAAATCAAAACTTAATTCTCTGAACAAACTCAGTAGTGTGTCAATATGCATAATGTCAGTCAATTTGGGTAGACATTATGCATTTTAACAAATGTAGTATTCAATGGATTTAAATAGATCCATTAAAATAGACCTGTAATGATCTGGTATGGAAGGGGTAATAATCTTGTAGTAAGAGTTATGTTTCCAGCCTTCCATACTAAAAGAAAGATGCCTTGAGTGAGGAAGAGGTTAATGGGAAGCTCGACAGAGCACTATTCCTTGAGGTAAAGCATAGAAACCAGATTTCAAAATGGTCACTACTTACAGGACACTTAAGCAATTTTAACAGATGATTTTTTTTTTTTTTGTTAATTACTGCTTCGATATGAAAGGTTTTGATCCATGGGAGATGTGCTAAGATGTTACTGATAAGCAAGCGCTATGGTCAAGGGATAGAAGGAAAAATTAAATTAGATGCATTTATAGAAGCTACTTTATCTGTTTTACAGAGTATACTAAGTCAACAACACAGAATGAATGTCATTTTTCTAGTACCCTCTCAAAAAGGATCCAGTGCTGTTATCTTTCTGGTTTCCCACAACAGTGTGACATTTGTACTTTCTGTGTTTTGTATACCTCTCACAATTATAGCAATTTGTTCTCCATTAGAGCAGTATCTTTGATTTCCCAAGCAGACTAAGCAGGATCTCTCAGCTTGAACTGCTTGATCGCAAGTGTCATCCAGACTTGAATGTTGCACCCCTGTAAACTCTTCTGGTGAGTGAGAATGGGACGTGAGGGCAGACGGATGAAAATTAATACATGCAAAATATGTCTACTGCACTGACGAGGTCTTTAAAGACAAAACAACCATGTTAATCCTTATAGCTTATGTTATCAAGAAAAAAACACAAACTGACAGAGTTTTGCTCCTGGTGATCAAGGTGGGGTAGCGTAGTTCCTTTGCCCCTCTAACAGCAGAGGCTAGATGGGGATCCATTTATTGATGGTAACTGAATAACCATTAGACATTTATATAAGTAGTTGAAATAAACCATCTGCAAGACAGTGACTTGTATTTTTGTAAAGACTGACTTTTTCCTTGGCCACATGAGTAAGTAGGTGGCTGGAATGAAGTTTGTTCTGTTTAATCATTTAACAGATTTTAGTCAAATTCAACCATCAAAATGATAGCTCTTAATGGGTCCAGTGATATATGTGCAGCTTAAAGGATCCTAGTTGGTGTGGTTGGTACATGGAGGCAGATACTCTAGGACTGGCCTCATTTTCAGAATAGGTGCACAGACGTGTTCACTCACATGGAGAAGGTACTGGGTCTATATTATGAGAGCGAAAAGACGTTTGCGCGAATACGTAAACGTCGAACCATATAGCGCGAAGTGGACTTAGAGTGAAAGTCGAAAACCGCGAAAATGGAAATATCGAATTTCCATGGTTGGCCCGTCTGGATTAGCTGCATAAGGTAAGTGTTGGATAGTTACGGAGTTTAGGATAGGGTGCGGGTTAAGGTAAGTGCTTAGATAAGTAATGTATGTTAGATTTAGTGTAGTGCTGGAGGTAGGGTTTTGTTAAATGTATGTATGTGGATTATTTGTTTTGTTTGGGTGTATGTCTGTAGGGGACGTGTGCGGTAGTTATGGACCTTGGGGTTAGGGAGGGGTTAAGGAAAGTGCATAGTTAGCTGTGTATGTGGAGTTTAGTGTCAGGTTAGAAGTAGGGTTTTGTGCTTTACTTTATGTTAGAAGTAGGGTTTGGTTAGTGTATGTATGTGCTTTATTTATTTTACTTGGGTAGGTAGTATATAGGTAGTGGTGGGGTTGGCCGACTATGACAGTTCGATTTTTTTCTTTTCGCTGTTTAGTGCATTCGGGATTTTCATATTTCGCGCTATAGGGGTCGATATTTTGGTATTCACTCATGGGGTTTTTTGCTTTCATAATATAGATCCAAAGGTACTGTGGGCTACTGCAGAAACATGGAACATACTTGCCTTCAGCTAGGAGTAGGGTTATGGCCATTAAACTTCTGGGATGCTGCCAAGTCCACAAAGAACCCCTGGAGCTGTTCGAGTGTCGGTGCCTTTGGGTAATCCCTGCCTTAGAGGTTTGATGTTCGGCAAGCATGGGGGTAAAAAGTATACATACATACATACACAAAAAAGAAATAGATAAATAAATACATAGTACATAAAATATTGTAACAGCCATCTTTCATGGGAAAGTGGCCTGCATCACAGCATAGCCTCAGAGTGTGGATTTAAGCAGGGAAGAAGTTGGGGTACAAAATATCAAGCCACAAATAATGACTGCCATTTGTGTCAGGATACTGTGGCATGCTGGCAATACCTAATTACACTCAAAAGGATAAAATAACCAAGCCTGCTAGGTGAATTACTTCTCAAGCAAGATAAAATATTAATCCAGTATATCTTTGTTCAGATCAGTGGAAAAAATGATATCACAGATAAAGTGGTATAAAGGGTTGGCATAGAAAACTGCAGTTCTAGGAACACTTAGAAAGGGAAGTAGTAATAATATTGAGATGTATTTTAGTGTAGCTACCATGATTCAAATGAACTGCTCCAGTATATAAATGCATAAAAAGGAGGACTAACTGTGGAAGTGTGACATATTTAAGGTTTATATACTGCTAAATTAATAAAACCTTTGAGCGAACCGATATTACTTTTGCCCTTTTTTCTACTAAATATAATTTAGGCAACAAATAGTTTGATTTTCCAGAAAGCAAATGCATATCACTTCACGGTAATGTTAATGTATAAATGGCCATTTTTATACTGGTCACTCTATAGGCAGCTCTGTAGAAGCAACTTTATATACCAGCTCACTAGAGCTGTGAAGTCTAGGCAGTTCAACTACTAAATGTATATCAGTGAAAAGCTTATAACTCATCCAATAATAATAATCCCATAAAAAATGAGTCTGTTAATAACAGCTGACAAGAAATTATCCCAGCAGATATTAAATATGGAGTGGTCTAAAAGGAACATGCCAAGAGGAAAGCAGCTGTTACATATGAACAAAGTCCATTGCCAGGTTTTAATTATTATCAAAAATGTCAAACATTATTTCCCTAGATTAATATTTCAAAACACAAATTTGGTCAGAAATGAAGGTCTGGCTTCTTCACTGACATAAAAAATACGCATTGCACAGGACAAGGTAGTATAAAGGTAATTGTGAAAAGGTTATCTCAAAACAGCACAGTTAGGGCCTATGATTTTATGCAAGCTTACCCTTCATAGATGTGTCCATAAATCAATGCTTGATACCTGTATCAAGAGAAGACAGCACTTCCTGCTTGTTAAAGCAGTTTCTGGCACCTGAAGCTCAAAAGACATAATATCTTTTCTTCTTGCTAAATCCCTTTAGCTGTTTCCATATGTATTTCTGTAAACGTGTCATCTATGACCATGAATGCAAAGAAAGTGATAATTAATATTAGAAATGCCATTTATTTATTTATTTTGGCTGTGTCAACACAGCAAATTCCTGTTATTTAGAGTTGTTTAATGGTAATTTAAAAGTAAGAGTATTTCATCAGTCTTCCAAGACATTTACTATTACAGTAGTTTAGGACACAAATATTGGTATTGTTATACTATACCTAGCCTGTTAAAATGGATAGCATAACATAAGAAGTTCACATCAAATTGCACTGAAACCATACCTGTGAACTATATTTTCTGTTAATTCCATTTATAAAGAGATAAACAGCACTGTCAGTACCTACCCCTTTTAGATCTACCCAAGTAAGGGTTAAGGGGGATTGGCAGCCCCTTACAAACTTCAGTAATGGAAAATGTAGCCTACTGATGTAATTAATAAGGGAAGTCTTTCCTGATATACAAACACTTCATTTTAAAAGTCATGCAACTGGTGAACTGATCTTATTTAACAAATAACTTAGGTGACACAGGGATGGCACAATGACACAGTGAGTAGCACTGTCCCCTTCAGCAACAGGCCCTCCAATTCAGTTTGTCAGCTGCATTACTTTCTATGCAGAGCCTGTATTTCCTCCTTGTGGTCGTGTCTGTTTTCGCTATGTACCTGGTTTACTTAATTTTCCCAACGACACGTAGTAGGTGGATCAGCAACTCAAAAAAGTCTGTAAACGTGGTTGTAGTGTGTGTGTGTGTGTGTGTGTGTGTGTGTGTGTGTGTGTGTGTGTGTGTGTGTGTGTGTGCGTGCCAATCTACTTCCATTTCTTTGTTTGCCAAGTAAACTCAATGGATGTTGTCTGATGTTCATGTCGATGCAAGAAGAATCAGAGGGAACTGAACTTACCAGTACTTGAATGGCGTACAGCAAAATTATGTCAAAACATTATTTTGAAAACAAAATATCTGTGCTGGATTTGTATGCAGTTTCTGATATTCTAGAAAAAATGTTTTCCTAAATAATTTAGTAACTCATAGATTCAAGTCAGTGAAAGAACTGCTCTTTTAATTTTCTGTAGTACTCAGAAGGCTAAAACACCCATAGAAAGCAACTAGTATGTTTTTCAGCAACCTCACCAGAGTTTGAGAATCACAAATTTAACTATATGCTCATCATTAAAATCATAGCAATTTTCTTATTAAAGCATATTTTTCTGAAACAAATTATTATAAAGCAAGGCATTTTAAATAATTTAGCAATAATCCACAACAGGAAGTTGGTAATGCTGCATTTACCTATAAGTGGCACTGTTTGATCACATGAGCAGTGGTCATGATCAAACAAAGCAGGCCATATGTAGATCTAGTATTATTCACACCCAGCCGCACATTATCAGTATTATTTTTTTTCAATGTAATTTTTATTATATTTTCAGATATACAGGACAAGTATAGAAAGATAACTGGCTTTCAACTAAAGTACGTTACATACAATCAAAAACAGGAAAATTTAAAGTATCAGACATATGAATTGCAGTGCTAGTATATCAGTTAGAGATAAACATTAATATAAAACAGTATTTGGTGTTCACTTGCTTTGTACAAGTAGTGATATACTTATTAAATTCTCACACAAAACATAAGTGACTTTATGTCTAGACCTAGCTATTAAACTATATACATTATATACACTCGGTTGTCATTTGTAAATAATGTTGTACAAAAGAATTATTAGAAATGAGATGAACAAGTACAATCAAAAGGTATGCTCAGACAGAAATTACTTATATCTCTGGGGAAACGGGATGGGTCTTCGCAGTCCTCAACTGATAGAGCTCAGGCATTTGGTATATGGAGTTGAAAAGGAAACTTTTAAATTAATATATAGAGAAATGGTTGAAAGATGAGAGTCTAAGCATTTCTACAAGGCTTTTCCAATATTTCTGGATGTATTTTCTTTTCTTTTGACTTATTGTACCTAGTTTGCTTGCAAGAACATATTTAGTAGCAAAGAGTTTAAACTCTTTCCAAGATGTTTTGGTTCTATCTAGCCAATTACGTGTTATATAGGTTTTGAGGAAAGCGTACAGTGTTACAATGATATGTTTGGACTCAAAGTTGTACGAGTTGGCAAATATATTTAGAATTGCCATTTCCCATGAAAGAGTGGATTTCATGTATCCCATTTTCTCGAGTTGTGCTCTCAAAGAGCACCATCATTTATATGTTTTTTTGCAGGACAAGAATATGTGTAATGTATCGGCTACAGAGTTAGAGCATGTATGACAAAGAGGTGATACAGTGGGGTTAATTTTATTCAAAAAGAAAGGTGTGTGGTAGGCATTGTTGTTTATCATAAACTGGTTATAAATTATTTTTTTAAAAGGGGATAGTTTTAGAGATAAATCAATTGCCACTAACTTTTGGTCAGCAGTTAATTCCTTGTTTTGGCTCTCCCAATATTTGGAGTAAAGGATTGTGTCTTGGTGCTTTATTTTTGATACTAAATTATAAGTATTTGATAACATTTTGGTCTTTAGCATAAGCAGAGCTACTAATTGCTAATAGAGTTGTAATTGTAGTGGTGTTATTATAACCTCAGCTGTAAAGAGAGTTATTATATATAATATTTGTTTGATAATTATATAGTATTTTTTATTAACAGCTAAAGATGCTAAGACAGAATCAAGTGACAGATTCTTGACCTTATAAAAATACCAGACTAGGCAGTTCTTGATGAGTGGAAATTTGTCTAAATTTAACATCTTATTATTTAGTCTGAAGTTGGGATTTAAGTGAATTGGTTGAGCCATAATTAAGGAATTCTTTAAGTTTAAGGATGTTATGAGCTTTTGGAAACAAATACTATTTTTCACTAATGTAGGATGAATCTTAAAGTCTTTAAGAGTTTTAGTATTGAGGAAGGGAATGGCTTTTGGATTCAGTTTGGAATCATAGATGTGAGAGTAGTATATTTTTATCCAAAGGGGATGCCAGCATTTATTTGAGGGTTCAGAATTGATTATGCATATGATACGACTGGCATTGATTATGTTATAGTAAGTCTGAAAGTCTAGGAGGCCCATGCCTCCTTTCTCTTTGGGGAGGGTGAGCTTGGAGTAACTGATCCTAGTATTCTTGGGATACCAGATACATTTACCTAGTAAAGTTTCCATTTTTGAGAAAAAGATGCTGGGAATATTCTGGTTAATGACATAGAAATGAAAGAGAATTTTAGGGAGAATGTTCATTTTTATAATTGCTATCTTAGAAAGTGGGGAGAGTTTTAGGTTTTTCCATTTTGTGAGATCTTCCAGGACTTTGCACCATGTTTTATAAAGATTATTTTTAGTTACTTCCTGTTGAGGGTGAGTGAAAGTAATACCTAGATATTTGAGTGAGTAATTTATTTTGATTTTTGTTTCTGGTATGAAGAATTCTTTGTGACTTAAGGGATTTAGTGGATAGATTATTGATTTGTTTGGATTGATGGCTTAATTTGAGAATAATGAGAACTTATCAATGGTGCTTACAATCTTTTCTAAATCCGTTGAGGAAAACTAAAAGTAAATATTTAAATCATCCGTGAAAGCAGTATATCTCACTAGAACCTTGGAGATATATACAGGATGTTGAAATGTTTTTTGACTCAATTTCAGGAGAAGTACTTCTAAATAAAGGTTGAAGAAATAAGGTGAAAGCGGGCATCCCTGCCTTGTGCCATTGGTTATTTGAATTGGGTTTGATTTCTTTTTGTTTATATTTAATGTGGTAGTCGCTTTATTATATAGGGTTCTGACCATATTTATGTATTCATCAGGGAAGTTATAGTGCTTCAGAATCTTGAAGAGAAAGTGTAAGTTGACTCTGTCAAACGCTTTTTGGGCATCTAGAGAGACAGCGTTTTTGGGGGATTTGTCATTTTCTATTATGTTTGTTATAGCTTCTATAGTTAACGTATTATCCCATACGTGCCTATTATTCATGAACCCTAGTTGTTTGGGTGATATAATGTAAGGTATTACTTTATTAAGTCTATAAGCAAGAATTGATGATAGAATTTTTATATCTAGATTAATTAGTGCAATTGGTCGGTAGTCATTGGGGCTGAAATTCTTAGTGTTGGGCTTTTGTATAAAGATAGTTTTGGAATTATTTATATAAAGATCAGTGATGCCAAATTTAATTATATAATTATAAACTTTTAGTAAAATAGGTGCTAACAGTAGCTTAAAGGATTTATAAAATTCTGCTACATATCCATCAGGACCCGGGGCTTTTCCTGGTTTCAACTTGTTTATAGCTAAGAGGATTTCATCAGTAGTTAATGGTGACTTGAGAGTATTTCATTGGGCGTTATTTAGTTTTGGGAATTGTGAGTCTAGGAAGTTTTCAGTGGGTAGATCACCAACTTGTTTTTGGGGACCATAAACTTCTTGATAGATCTCTTCAAAGACCTGAATAATTTCCTTATCAGAGATGAGAGATTTGTTGTTATGGTTAATTTGCTTTATCTTAGAGGGTGAAGGTTTGATATTAATTATCCTAGCCAGCATTCTAGAAGGGATGTGAACCTATTCAGCATAACTGTGAAGGAGCCTAAGTTCCGTAAGAGAGTACTGGTTTAGATAGATTCCATGTAATTGTTTTTGCAGGTAGAACATCTGTTTTTCTATATCTATACAATACTTGGTTTGCAGTTCTAACTCTATCCTTTTTAACTCAGATTTTAATGTAGTTATTTGCAATTTAGCTTGTTTTTTGATTAGGGTGGCATTTTTATTAGAATTCCTCTGAGAGTTGTCTTAGCTGCAGCCTACTGTATGTCATGTGGAATCTCAGAAATGTCCAAGGAACTGATTGTGTGAGTTAATAATTCCTGAACTTGTTGACATACATTTTTATTATTTAGAAGGTTTGAATTAAGGATCCAGTTTGAAAGAAAGTGTTCACATGGGTTGGATCTATTCACACTTATTTTCAAATTTATTTTAGCATGGTCAGAAAGATTTCTAGGATCAATACCGTACTTTGTTTCATAATTTGTGAAAATTGTTGAAATTAGAAGAAAGTCTATTCTAGACCATGACTTATGGTAGGTTGAGAAAAATGTAAACTTACTTATTGAAGGGTCATCTCTATGTAATTCAAACGGATCAAATAGGTTAAAATCATCCATTAATTCATTTATAAGGGTAGTTAGCCCTATAGACTGTTTATTAACCTTGTAAGTTCTATCTAACTCAGGTCTAATAGTCATGTTCCAATCCCCTCCCAATAAAAATAGGCAATTTTGAAATTTTTCTAAAAGTATATACATTTTGTATATAAAGTGGATTGGTACATGCAGGGACTGTATACATTTAGAATTAGAATATCTTTACTGCAGAAGGGTATTGTGCACACTAGGTAACAGCATCTCCCATTTGGATCAAAACCAATGGTTATTACTGTACCACTAAAAGAGTTTTTAACAATTATGGATACCCCTTTAGAGGCTGTGCAGTTTCCTGCAGCTATTATTTGTTTTATCCATTTCCTTCTTGAATCCTTCTCCCATTGTTCTTTTGTCATATGGGTTTCTTGAACAAGGGTTATCTCTGCTTTAGATTTGTAGGTTAAATGCATCACTAAGTTCTTTTTTTATAGTTCTGTAGACCCTTAACATTCCATGACGCAAATGAAATCATTAGATACTTATTTTGGTAATTTAATAGCCATTAGTAAAGTTAAAGAGATGTACAGAGAGGAAGCTTTTGAGTTATAGATAATAGTAATATCAACATTACCAACATTTGTGGACATTCTTGGCAAATCATGTAAACAGTAATAGTACAGACAAATGGCAACCCAACCTTTTAGACCACCCCCGTGCCTAACCACAACTTACTACTATCTGAAAGGGGTAGAAAAAAATTATTTACAATTTGAACTATTTTACAAAAAGTATCTGTCATTCCAAGATCTGTCAGACAACAAGCACAAAAAAAAAACTTCCTGCTCTGTAGTTAACATTTAAATGATTACATACAAATAAAGATAGAGAGTTATAGCAATTTAAAGTGGGTGCTATATATCTAATAGTGCTGGTAGAATGACAGCTTGAGATAAAACCTAACACTGTCATGGAAAGTTATCTGAAATGAATTTTTACAGTTAAAGACAGTTATTGCCATCTCCTAAAATAACTACTTGATGAGATAAGCAGAGCAGTAATGTTAACACAGCATCAATGGGACTTGACAGTATCCCGGGTTGCGTGTTACGTGAACTCCAAGAGGAGCTAAACCCCCACATAAAAATGCTATTTAACCTTAACCTTACTTCGGGATATGTACCTGAACACTGGCGTACAGCAACAGTGGTCCCACTCCACAAAGGGGATGCCTCTACAGACCCTGGAAACTACCGCCCCATAAGCTTAACCAGCCTGGTCTGCAAAGCTATGGAAAGAATCATTATGGAAGTCATAAACAGAGACATAGGGGACCTACAGACACGACCCCACCCAGTTCGGCTTTGTAAAGGGCAGATCCTGCCTTTTGAACCTGGTTGACTTTTTGAAACAGTCACTAGAGCCATTGATGAGGGCAAAGCAGTCCATACAGCCTACCTGGACTTGGCTAAGGCCTTCGACACAATACCCCACTCAGGCATCATAGATAAGCTCAACAGCTTAAACGTAAACCCTTATGTCACTAGATGGGTTGCAAACTGGCTAAAGGACCGAACCCATAAAGTTAAAATCACTGGAGCAATGTCAGACTCAAAGCCAGTCACAAGTGGTGTCCCACAGGGATCTGTCCTGGGACCCCTCTTGTTCGGCATTTATTTCTCAGATGTTAAAGCAAACATGGGAGGGCTGTGGCTGACAAAGTTCGCAGATGACTGCAAACTAGGCACCATAGTTGATACACCAGTGGACACATACATCCTACAAAAAGGCCTCACAGAAACGGACAACTGGTGCCGGAGTCACGGCCTTAAACTAAATGCCAAAAAATGTATAGTCATCCCCTTTGGGAAAAACAAAGTACCCACAAATTATCACATAGACAGCAACCCACTAAGTACGGAAAAAGTAATCAGAGACCTAGGGACCCAAGTCGACAGCGACCTCTCATTTGACACCCACATTGCCAAAGTGGTCAGAAAAACATTCTACCTTGCACACCTCATCATGAAGGGATTCACATCCAGATCCAGGGATGTCATTGTACCCCTGTACTCCTCCCTCATCAGACCCATGATTGAGTACAATGCCCCATTTGGTATGTACCTCACCCGGCATTTGCAACAGCTGGAGAGACCACAAAAGTACCTCACCAAGAGGATCAAGGGTCTCCAACATATGTCTTATTCTGCCAGACTAAAGAAACTTCGGCTCTATTCAGTAGCATACCACCTGCTCAGAGTTGATCTCTGCCTGACGTACAAGGCCATGTCCAATCAGGATCTGATGGACATGCTCCACCTCAAAAAATCCAAATCCATCAGGACCACGAGAGCTAAAGACTTAAACCTCGGCACAAGTTTGAATAGGACATGTTGGAGGGATAGATTCATAACCCAGAGGCTTCCCATGCCTTGGAACAAGATCCCAGTTCATATTAGGCAGAGCCCCTCACTGACTCTCTTCAAGAGAAATCTTGATGAGTGGATGGGAGATTGTAAGTTTACCCCAGGGGTCACATCTGTGTCACTGCTAGACAGGGGCACAGTAAACTAATTCTATTATATAAGGGGACCTTCATTGTGTCACTACTAGACAGAGGCACAGTATTCTAAATTTATTCTGTACATTTTTGTACCATTTCATGAGGTGGCAAAAGCCACATCACTATGGCTAGGCTTACAAATGCCCCAGGGCAGATAGCCTAGTACTATACTATGAAACTATGAAACTATAACAAAAAATTAAAAAAAATGGTTGATTGCACAATAACAGCGTTTTTGAAATTTCTTAGGAACACTAATATTATTTACACTGGCTCCAAAGGAGAAAGAAAAAGGAAAAAAGAAATCATCCATTTTGATAGTCGAGGATAAGGAACAGTGACTTACTTTAAGAGTCAAGTTTAACCTTTGCTTTTCCATCTAATTGTATGCAGGTGCGTATATAGATAAATAACTAGATACATAGATAAGTTTACATATTAATAAGTCAATATATCACCTGCATGAAAATGCCAGTTATTTGTCTAGTTTTCCAGTTTTGCATCAAGCATTGACTATAATATTATGTAAGAGCAACATCACATAACGTATTATTTCAAAAAGGAATGAATCATAAATTAAAAAAATTCTCATATACAAAGTTCGCATGACCACTATCAAATATATCAAAGAACTGGACATAAATTATAAAATTACATCTACACTGAAGCACGTCACATGCAGTATATTCAGACAATCGGAACCCTATTTAGTTTAGTGAAGCCAGATATAGCTGTAATCATTAAGACTCTATACCAGTGGAATCAGAGACTTCATAAATGGATATTCTCAATCTGTCCAAGACAGTGCACATAATGTGCAGTTGGAGATGTAATAATTATTAGTAACAGCAGCAACTCTTACCATTCCAAACTGTAAGTACTACTCTCAAAACACACAGATTTACTTGACCAAATACTTTCCATAAACAAATGAAAGCACTTAATACTCACTAGAGTATGTATCCCTTTCAAACAACACAAGCAGTTAAAAGTATATACCATTTTCTTTGTAGCTGTCAGTTTGTGCACTAGACCATTGTCATGGTTGATTTAAGTTGTGGATGGATGCCAAAACTAGTTGACCAAGATTCCATAATTAGTCGCTAAATATAAGCTGACCAAATCATACTGAATTCCTACAATGCTCCTATATACTAGCATACATATTCAGTCAAAAACCTTTGGAATTATAAGTTGCTCCATGTCACAGAGGGTCAAAAATGTTACATAACAGTACCTTGGGTATCCGGTAGAAGAGAGAGACAGAAAAAAAAAAAAAAAAAAAGGAAACACCTTCACTATTTAAGAAGTCGTTTGTTATGCAGACTCCATTCGTAGATCATCCGACTTCGACTCATGGTGTTATCCTCCCTCGATTTCTTTACCCATTGCTTCAATTAGTAAAGCAAGCCTCCATGATGCTGACGCTCAACGTGTGACGTGACAGCAAGCCTTATCTTCATTGACCTTACTCTTCCTGCATGAAGATGGAAGTTAACTGCGAGGTCAAGGGTGATTTTGTAACTGTACGGTGGATCTATTAGGCCTGTAAATGGAACGTCGGGATGGGAATATGCAATGGAAAGAAACTTTTTACTTAAGGTAGGTCATTTGCCATAATGTCAGTGAATTAAGTGTATGCCATGAAAGATTCCGAATTAAGAGCATTACCAGCACTTCTCAAGTACTTAATTGTATTTTTATTCTGGGATAGTTGGGATTACTCCGAATGCTTTCCTGAAAGCAGATTTAGCCTCATGAATATCTTTATAGTTAATATTATTGTGCGGAAACGAGAGAGTCACTGGGTACTTCATTTGAAATTTAATGTTTTTGTTAATCAGGAACTTGCAGAAAAGTGGGAGGACTTGTCTAGATTGTTTTATAGGAAGGGGTAGGTCTTGCGCTATTGTAATCTTATTTCCCTTCCAAATGATGTTCTTCTTTTTTTTATCCAACATGATGATATCATGGGTATGAGAAGCATTTAAAATTCTGGCGTAAACTTGTCTAGGAGTGTGTGGTACTTGTGACTTTGTTAGGGCACGATGTATTCTTTCAATTGTGATCGACTGAGATAAGTCCTTGTTATCAATAATAAGGTCGAAGATTTCATTTGCAATACTGGTAAGTTATGGTTGATCAAACTTTTCCGGTATCCCTCTGATTAGCACATTGCTACGTCTTTCTCTGGCTTCAAAGTCTGTTATTTCTGCTGCAGGTTTTTGATAGATGTATCATTTGTACAAAGTTTTTTTGTAGCTCCTGTATTTTTACTTCATTGTCCATAATTTTTGATTCATTTTGATCCAGTCTAGACATTATTTGCACTAAGTTGCCTCCGAATTAAGTTAGTTTTGTGGAAAACGTTTGTATCTCAGTCTGAAGTGGGATTAGTGCTGTTTTGAGCTCCTCCATGGTAAAGGTTGTTTGGGTTTAGATTTCTGGATTTGCTTAGAGGCTTCTGTCTGTCATTTGGAAGTTTTTTGTCTCTTCGTTAAAATTTCCTTTGCAGGAGAAGATATTAATGAGAGTCTAGTCTTCGAAGATTGCAATTCCATTTGCTCCATTCTTACAGGATTTTCTATTTTTGCCTCTATAGGGTCTTTTCAAAGCTGTCAGGCCCGAGCACATGTAGCTGGATTCACCGCTGCACCACTGCTACAAAAATGATTTAGCAAACCTTTCATTGCCTTAAAACTAAAAATATATACTTCATTTAGGTGAGAAATAAGATTGACCTAGAATTACTTCGCTTTTTTTGTAAAATTTTTTGCAGTGATGGCAAGTGATTTGAATAGATTAATAGTTGATATTAAGAGCTAACAAGAGTTGGTACTTTCTAGCTTTCGGCCATCTTATTATCAGTATTATACAATGCCATTACTAAAAAAAAGGAATCACTGTTTTTTAAATAATGAGACTGCATTAAGGGTTTTGAATGTTTCTTCATCTCTTCTTTTTTGTATGGTATGTTTAAGGGATACACAGTGTAAACATACTGCAGAGATTTTGCCCCTTGTTTCTTCCTGTCTGATTCTTCTTTAATATAAATGATTTCAGATTTGTTAAAAAATCCCAGGTGAACTGGGTAACCAGATCAAAGTACTTGTACGTCATCTTTCATGCTGTGAAAAAAAAAAACATTCAGATTGTCACACACTCATACACACTCTGGTAAAACTGCATGATCAAAGAGCAAATATTTCCATTTGTAATGCAGAGTTTTCAAAGCTGACATCTAATGGTAAATAGACCACAGAAAAACCCAGCAAACACTGGGAGATGTTTTTGCTTTGCCATGTTTCATACCTTATCAGACATCATCTGGGTTCCTTAGTTCATAATAAGCAGTTACAAGTGCTGGGGATGTAATATATCACAACATAAGAGATGCCTTTCAGTACACTGCTGTGCAAAGTAACTACAAATAAAACTGTAACACAATAATTGCCAAATACTACATTGTACTTCTATACCACAGGATATGACTCTTATGAGAGCACTTACTGATAAAATAACTGCATTTAGTATCATAACAAGAGATGCAGGATTTCACCTCTGTCTCTGCACTCATCATTTGGAAGTGCAATGTCTACTCAATGATGATATGAGAGTATTGAACCACTGCCTGCACACACAGCCCCCCCCCCCCAGCGTACAGTAAGTCAGACTAGATGCAGCTTAGTCCCTAGGGAGTAGTAGCATTCAACTATCCTGCAACCCTGGAATGGATATCAAGCCAGATTTTTGCAGAGCAAGGTCACCACTCAGTTCAGATACTAGATGCTGTAATGGACAACAATGATGTGGTCCAAATTCAAGAACAATAATTTTATATATACAAGAGAAGCTCAGCTGTTGCCTCAGGTAACACAGCACTACAAATGTCTCTATTACTGTTGCACAGTCATTTCAAGCATACAAACACAACACTGCTGGGCAGCATTACTGACTGTAGAGCATGCATTAGCATGTGCTGCCCCCATAAGCGCCACAATGGCTACTATAGCCGTCCTTATCCTCAGCACTCACTCTGTGCAGGACATGGTTAGTAAAGTCATTATCTCGAGGTATCACAGTAACATACCAGTACTATCATCTAGCACTGCAACATAAAGCCTAACTTCAGCAGTATACTGGAACACATAGCAACCCAACATACAGCCTAACCTCACCAGTATTGTGGAACACACAGCAACCCAACATAAAGCCTAACCTCACCAGTATAATGGAACAAACAGCAACCCAACATAAAGCCTAACTTCACCAGTATAATGAAATACACAGCAACCCAACATAAAGCCTAACTTCACCAGTATAATGGAACACACAGCAACCCAACATAAAGCCTAACTTCACCAGTATACTGGAACACATAGCATGCCAACATATAGCCTAACATCACCAGTGTAGTGGAACACATAGCAACCCAACATAAAGCCTAACCTCACCAGTATAGTGGAACACATAGCAACCAAACATAAAGCCTAACTTCACCAGTATAATGGAATACACAACAACCCAACATAAAGCCTAACTTCACCAGTATAATGGAACACACAGCAACCCAACATAAAGCCTAACTTCACCTGTATACTGAAACACATGGCATGTCAACATATAGCCTAACCTCACCAGTATAGTGGAACACATAGCAACCCAACATAAAGCCTAACCTTACCAGTATAGTGGAACACACAGCAACCCAACATAAAGCCTAACTTCACCAGTATAATGGAACACATAGCATGCCAACATATAGCCTAATCTCACCAGTATAGTGGAACACATATCAACCCGACATAAAGCCTAACCTCACCAGTATAATGGAACGAATAGCAACTCAACATAAAGCCTAACGTCACCAGTATAATGGAACACACAGCAACCCAACATAAAGCCTAACTTCACCAGTATAATGGAATATATAGCAACCCAGGCATAAAGCCTACTTTCACCAGTATAACTGAACAAATAGCAACCCAACATAAAGCCTACCCTCACCACTATAATGGAACACATAGCAACCTAGACATAAAGCCTAACTTCACCAGTATAATGGAAAACACAACAACCCAACATAAAGCCTACCCTCAACAGTACAGTGGAATACATAGCAACTCAACAGAAAGCCTAACCTAACCAGTATAATGGAACACACAGAAACCCAACATAAAGCCTAACTTTATCAGTCTAACAGAACAAATAGCAACCCAGACATAAAGCCTAACTTCACCAGTATAATGGAACACAGTAACCAGAACAAGCAAGCAACTTCCATAAGCTTTCATGGGGAATGAGAAAGAAACTAAGACTGCAAAAGTCTAACAAAGAGACCAACAAAATGTAAGCTGTTACAATAGAATTCACTAATGGGGACTGAAGCATGGCAAGTAATGCAGCACTGTTAGAAACTAAGTTATGCATCTCTTATTATGAGAATCTCACGCAGCTAAACTGCCATGAAAAGCAAATACTTACAACTAATTGAAAGGATTCCATCCAACAAAATCATCCTATTAAAAGATTTCATCCAAAAAAATACTCCCACAATCTGTACAGCCTTCCCAAATAATATACTCCCTTAAACAAATGCAAAATAACTCTAAATTCAGATAATATTCTAATGACTATTACCAGCTGGGCACCAATATTCAACGGATCAGTCTAAGAACTAATGTTGCCTAACCAAAAAGACTGTCTAAACATTGTACTGAACCCTAAATAATAAAGCTTCTATTTAGGTAATAAAAAACATTATACCCCATTATATCCCTACAGTGAAATAATAAAAAGTAAATGTTTTATTTATTACCTCACGAAACTCTAAACAAACAAATGAAAATAGCCGTAAAAAGGCAAAATAATAAAAAATGAACAGCTAAAAACACAAAATGACTTTATTACATAAAAATCCAACTGGTAAGCACTTTCATTCCCTTCATGGAACTTCTTCAGACCAAGTTGTAAAATCAAAGGAATAATCAAGAATAATTAGAGATTCTTAATGAATTTTCAAGAAATTAAACATGTTATAGGGGGTGACCCTGTCTGTCTCTAAAAGAGAAAATGTATTTATTTATTTTTCATTTGTTAACAGGGGGTGTCTGACTGAGCCAAAAAGGCCCTTTTTCAGCAGAAGCCCGGGGAGAAAAGCTCCACAAAGAAAAATTACAGACACATTTAGTTATTTAGACATGATCAGTATACACACAAATTACAGGGGACATGTTTTTACAGTGGTATGCGGCACATAAACAGTTACGGTGGAGAGAACAAACAAAAAAATATTAATTTTAAAAATAAAGGTAATTAATAGATTTGTGGTGTACAGCTGAAATTTGGAACATAGGTAGAATACATACATAGTACACAGGTACAGTACATACATTGTAGATTAGCCAGTGTTTGTGAGTAAGATTGAAAACTATTATCAAGTGCTCTAGATTTTGTATGTATGTGTTATCCGCTTTCACTAGCCTGGGGAGCAATCATGGCACTGCCAACTTTCCTTGAGATGTTGCCTGATGAGGTCTTTAAAGGAGGCTTTGGATGATGTGTTTTGAATGCTAGTAGGGACAGAGTTCCATTTTTTTAGCCACTGAACTACTATATAGTGCATCTCCAAAGCTATTGTAGCTGTTGGTGACTTCTAGTAGTAGTTTGCTTGATGATCTAAGAGGCCTTTTGGCTGAGTGATGTTGTACTAGGTTTTTGAGGGCAGGACACTTATTGGGGAGGTAACAGAATGACAAAAAGAGTTTAAAAGAGTTTTTTAAGTAAAGGAATTTATGCTCAAGTATGCCTGCTGTTTTGGAAGTGGGGATGAAAAGATGTAACAGTTGTAAGTGATGCCAATATATGAAAGAAGTTAAAAATTTTGTAGTGACAGCAAGAAGTTTTGAAATTAGTTTGAATAATTTGTATAACTGCAGGTTCAAATATGTGGTATACATGGCTTTGTGTGAATTATGTCCAGCATTTTATATAGGAAGAACCATTAGATAATTCTACATGCGAGTAAATGAACATATAAGAGCAGTAGAGAAGATTGATGTAAGCAATGCCTTGGCAAAACATGTTAAGCAAAAACATGTATTAGAAAAAAATAAGGCATGCTTCAAATTTGTAATAATTGATGAAGCCAATGGTTTTGATCAAAAGTCTGATGCGGAAGACGAAATGGATTGGAAAGAATATTGCTGGCAAATCAGGCTGAATGCATGTGTATACCCTGGTTTAAATGACAGGGAAAACTTTAAAGTAGTTCTTAGAAGGAAAGGGTTAACGCATTAAGTGCTTTGTGTCACATGTTATTGTTATTAAATATTTAAATAAGTTTGTTCATTATACAACTTGGTCTGAAGAAGTTACATGAAGGGAATGAAAGCGCTTACCAGTTGGATTTTTATGTAATACAGTCATTTTATGTTTTTAGCCATTCATTTTTTATTATTTTGCCTTTTTACAGCTATTTTCATTTGTTTGTTTGGAGTTTCATGAGGTATTATTGGATTTTATGGCTTTTACAAACAAAGATATGTCTCCCCAACCTGAGTTAAATTCGAGTTTTTGACACACCTAAGTATTTATTGATGGACAATTGCAGAGGTTTGGTGGAAAAAGTGGGTTCCCAGTCTGAAAGGGTGAATCCTATTAACAACAGTGTGCATGCTCCTGGACATTCGAATTTGGGTGCTATTCCAAAAAGATTTAATAGCACTACAGCTGCGTCTGAGCCCACAGACAACTGTTTGATTCTCTCGGAGGACCACAGAATCCATTTTTATTGGAACCTAATTTGCTGAACAACACTGCTGCTATTGAATTGTCAGAAGATGATGAATTCAACACATTAGAAAAAAATGCATTGAAATATGCGAGACTACAGTTGGACACTTTTATTTTTTGAAGCCTGTTTATCATCAAATAGAGTACCTAGGGGCTTAAGAGTAAAGTGTGCACCTTCAGGATACAATTTTTCTAAAGAGCTCTTAGATGCTTGGCAAGCACTGAATGAAACTACAGGGCTTCACTATGTGAGGCTATTGTTGGAAGAAAACACAAAAACTATGAATACATTGAATAATATTATTATTTTGAGTTATAATAGGCTCAAAAATACTATTTCAGTAATCAACTTTGAAGCTAAATGGTCTAGGATTGTGGATAAAGTTGCAGCTGAAAATAAGAATCAAAAGAAACATAAAATGGAAAAATGTGCTAGAGACAGAAAGGATTATGAAGAAGGGGTGAACTGTTTCTTTAACAATTGCAATGAGTGTCCTGAATCTGCTGACATTCAAACTAATGCAGAGAAAAAAGTGGGTAGAGCTGCAGGAAGTGACAATGATGTTGCTAGGCAGAATAGCACAGCCAAACGCAGGAGAATGAACTCTAAAGTGGAGTCAGTGGATTATGTGACTGAAAACAGTGGAAAACAATTCTCAAAAGAAAGACATGGATAATTATTATAGAAATACAAGCACCAAGTCCAACAAAGGAAATTTTCAAAAGGTAGATGTATATCAAGATGGAGGGACAGGTATGAAATTGTGGGCTCAAGTAGCAGCCCAGAAACCACAGCAACAAGCGGGGAATCAATCAACAAAAGGAAATTTCTTCTGGAAAAAAAGAAGATGGCAAGAGAGATTTCAGGGCAAAAAGAATTACAAAGGAAAGAAGTGGAACAACAGTTACAACCACTTAATCAAGGTACTGTGACTGACTCATTTAAAATTATTAATTTGTCAAATATGGTATTAAACAAACACCATATTATGGTATTAAGCAGGGGACTGACTTTTGTGCCTTCTGCTAGGGCTGAATTGATAAATACCATAAATACACTTAGACAGTTTGTCAAAAAAATAAATTAAAATGCTTATTTAAAGACAGTGACAACTCTAATAAGGTACAAGAAAAAGCATCATTTAGAAAACCTAGTATGTTTAATCAAATTCTTAGGCCAGAATTGGAAGCTTTTTTGGTAACATGTGAGAATGATGTGAGAAAATTATTGTATGACAAAAGTGAACCTGTATTTTATAATTTAGACAAAGAAGAAAAAAATGCATTGTTCGAGTTTAAAAAAATGACACTAAGCTGTATATTACGAAAGCAGATAAAGGCAATGCAGTTCTGGTGCTTAATACATTTTATGTAGAAAAAAATGACCTTAATGCTAAATGATGACAAGTTTTACCAAATAACAAAAATAATAAAAAAAGCATAAGGAGTTGTTGATGCTTGTATAGAAGAATGTGTTTTAGATATTTTGATTGACAAAGAAACAGTGGAGTTTTTTTAGAGTAGAAAAACCAAGTCTGTGAAGGTTTTTTGGACTTCCTAAAAGATAAATATTTACAGAAGTTGGTTGTACAAAGTAAATCTTATATTAAAAATTCCTTTGAATTTAAAAGTTTAGCGAAGAATGTGAAAATAAATGATTCCATGTGGTTGGTTACAGCAGATATTGCCTCATTATATACAGTTATACCAAATGTAGAAGGGTTGGAAATTGTGACTAAGGAGCTTCGTACTTCAGGATTATTTAATACTAGACAAGTGAGATTGTTCACAGAAATGCTGGATGTTATTTTATCATATACTTTTTTTGAGTATAATGATGAAATATACAGACAGAAAAATTGTGTGGCTATGGGGGCTGCTATAGCCCACAGCTATGCAAATATAGTCCTGATGAACTGAATCAGTTTTTGCAAAACATATCATCATGTACAGACGTTTTATTGATGATTTGTTTTTTATTTGGGAGGGTTACGAAGAAGAACTTTTATAGGTTCATAGGTTCATACTAGGCTATCTGCCCGAGGGCATTTATAAGCCTAGCCCATCGTTTTGTGGCTTACGCCACCCCTTTAGTATGGGGAACTATACCCATTATTTTGCTGTGCCTCTGTCGAGCAGTGACACTGAGGTAATTCCTGGGGTATATCTGCGATCTCCCATCCATTGGTCAAGATTTCTCTTGAACAAGGCCAGCGAGGTGCTCTGCCTCACATGTACCGGGATTTTGTTCCACAGCATTGGGAGTCTTTGGGTGATGAATCTATCCCTCCAGCACGTCCTATTAATAGCCGTGTCGAGGTTTAAGTCTCCCGCCCTTGTGGCTCTGATGGATCTAGATTTTTTGAGGTGAAGCATATTCATCAAATCTGGGTTTGACATGGCCTTGTATGTTAGGCAAAGGTCACCTCTGAGCAAGCGGTGGCGACTGAATAGAGCTGGAGTTCTTTCAGTCGGGCAGCATAGGACAGATTTTTGAGACCCTTTATCCTTTTGGTGAGGAACTTTTGTGGCCTCTCCAGCTGCTGCAAGTGTCGGGTCAGATACATTCCGAATGGGGCATTGTACTCAATCATTGGTCTGATGAGTGATGAGTAAAGGGAGACTATGACCTCCCTTGATCTAGATGAGAATCCCTTCATGATAAGGTGGGCAATGTAGAAGGACTTCCTAACTACTTTAGCTACATGGGTGTCGAATGACAGACTACTATCAACCTGGGTCCCCAGGTCCCTGATAACTTCTTCTGTGCTCAGTGGATTGCCACCTATTTGGTAGCTAGGGGTAACCTTGTTTTTCCGAAGGGTATGACTATGCATTTTTGGCATTTAACTTTAGGCCGTGGCTCTGGCACCAGTTATCCGTTTCTGTGAGACCCTTCTGAAGGATATCTGTGTCAGATGTGTTTTCTACTATGGCGCCCAGTTTGCAGTCATCTGCAAACTTTGTCAGCCATAACCCTCCTGTGTTTGCTTGTACTTCGGAAAAGTAGATGCCAAACAAGAGTGGGCCCAGGACTGAGCCCTGTGGGACACCACTTGTGACAGGCTTTGAGTCTGACATGGCGCCAGCAACTCTGACCCTGTGGGTTCTGTCACTCAGCCAGTTTGCAACCCATCTTGTGATGTATGGGTTAACATTTAAGCTGATGAGTTTTTCAATGATACCCGAGTGGGGTATTGTATTTTATTAAACCTGTGAATGAATCCATGAGTTACCTTCAGTTGACATTTAATTATAGGAAGGAAAACATTCATTTTTTGGACTTGAAGTTGTACAGCTCTAGCAATGCTTTTAAAGTTAAGATTTATAAAAAGGAAGTGCAATGTAACATCTATCTCCACTACAATAGCATGCATAAGTTTAGCCTGAAAAAAAAATAGTGAAGGGAAAATTCATTAGAATACGCAGGTTAACAGATGAGGCAGCATTTTTTGAAAAAGAATGTGAAGAACTCAAAAGGAAATTTCAAGAAAGAGGGTACCCCAAGGACATCATTAACAATTCCTGGATGGAAGTATAAAATGTAAGGGAACATAAGGTAGCAAATGTAAATAGCAACTCAAAAGAAAATGAAAAGGATTTTTTTCCTTAACATGTATTTTAGACAATCCAGTAGATGAAAGTAAAATCAAAGGAATAATCAAGAATAATTGGAGATTCTTAATGAATTTTCAAGAAATTAAAAAAGTTATAGGGGAGATCCTGCCTTTGTCTCTAAAAGAGGAAAAGAGTTTAAAAGACTTTTTTAAGAAAAGGAATTTATGCTCAAGTATGCCTGATGTTTTGGAAGTGGGGATGAAAAGATGTAACATTTATAAGTGATGTCAATATATGAAAGAAGTTAAGAATTTTGTAGTGACAGTAAGAAGCTTTGAAATTAGGTTGAATAATAATTGCAGGTCCAAATATGTGATATACATGGCTCTGTGTGAATTATGTCCAGCATTTTATATAGGAAGAACCATTAGAGAATTCTAAATGCGAGTGAATGAACATATAAGAGCAGTAGACAAGACTGATGTAAGCAATGCCTTGGCAAAATATGTTAAGCAAAAACATTAGTTAGAAAAAAAATAAGGCATGCTTCATAATTACTGTTGAAGTCAACAGTTTTGATCATAGGTTTGATGCAGAAGATGACCTGGATTGGAGAGAATATTGTTGGCAAATCAGGCTGAATACATGTGAATACCATGGTTTAAATGATAAGGAAAACTTTTAAGTTGTTCTAAGAAGGAAAGGGTTCAGGCATTAAGTGCTTTGCATCACATGTTATTGTTATTAAGTATATAAATAAGTTTGTTCATTATACAACTTGGTCTGAAGAAGTTCCAAGAAGGGAATGAAAGCGCTTACCAGTTGGATATTTATGTAATAAAGTCATTTTGTGATTTTAGCCGTTCGTTTTTTAAACATTTTATATATATTTATAATATATTAATATTTGTGTATGTGTTTGTAATGTATGTGTGTATATATATATATATGTATATACATATATATTTGTATGGGTCCCCTTCACATCGTCTACTTTTCAGAAAGTCGAAATTCATATGGCCGAGACCATATGATCGACTTTTGAAAAGCTGACTATGGGTAACCGCTATCTCTGTACAGTGCGGAATGAGAAATTTCCCTCTTCCACACTGTAGTGCGATCTCGGAGTTGGTATAATTAAGTTATGGGGGTGGGTGGAGGTGGAGCCCCCCACGGGGGGGTGCAGGAGGGCATAGCCCCCCTGCTAACAGTTTTTAGGTAAGTGTTCATTGTGTTTTAGTGTTTACTTTACATGGTCGGCTTTTTGAAAGTATATATATATATATATATATATATGCACACACACACACACACACACACACACACACACACACTAATATCTCATCTGAAGGATAAGCCCAATCAAGTGTGCTGCACCTTTCCTTATTCTGTGCTGTAGTGTCAGTACTGGAAAATGTCTCTAAGCACCTGGTAGGGAGACAACAACCCACATTTTTTTTTATCAGTCAGTAACTGCTTGAATTATTTCTGGAATATTGGTGTGATACTGAAAAGAAATGGTGTGGACTTTCTCATTTTGGTATTCAACCATTTGATGCAAGGACCACAACCATTAACTGACTACTTAAATGACAGGCATTTTGATTTCTGTCACTGATGTGTTGCAAATTTTGTATATTCTTTTGAGTCAATGCCCTTCTGTAGATCTTGAGAAAAAAAATGACCAAAGCTACTATGACTACTCTACTGAACAAGAGAGACACAAGTCTACTTTTTTGATCGAGCCAAGTCAAAAACATCTCTATTCTGAATCTGTTTGAAAATAAGATCAAAAAGGGGTCACAGACTATGGTATAAATCCATCAGATAAAGCCAACAGGCTAATAGAGCAGCTTCACATCTTTACTAGTCAAATGTTTTCCTGATTAAAGTCAGGGCACAATTCAACTGTCCAAAACAATTTATTAGCATTTTTTTTCACAAGCAAATAACTACTTAAGCTGCTGAAATAACAGTATCAATAAACCTTAAAAAGCTTGAAAATTCTTTCACAGCATCTCTTTTGAAAATGAGAAGCAATTAATAATATTCGTGTTTACTGAATATTGGACATATGATGAAGAAAATGAGCCACTAACGAGCTAAAGATTATCATCAGAAAAGACATTCTGTTTGTTGTTGTTCAAACCAGACTGGGTGGTTTGCATAGTTTAGAGATCTTCTCTAATATCTTGAGCAGGGTAAGGGTGGGAACGTGACCCTAATAGCCACTTATGAGATGACTATTACAAGACATTCATCAAGCCAACAGAAATGCACACTGAGTGCAAGTCCTCATGAAAAGTGAAATAAAATGCATACTGTTCTTCTTTCAACTGATTGGTTAGTGTTTCCTGAACTCCATTTTATAATCATTTCAAATTAGCATGCTTTTTCAGATGCTGGAGTCTAACCTGTGTCATAAAAACAGCTTTTCAAGGCTTTCCTTTCTCCTGGCAGTTGCATTTTCTTCAAGGCCAAATTACATAATACTACAAAAGAGATACTGACCATTGCATTAGGGAAAGGATTAGGGACAGCAATGCAAACTGTATAAACCAAGCAAAGCGCGTTATTGGTGTACCAATAACCTATACATCAGTAGCAAGTAACTAGGAATAAAACAGTTGTGACTTCTACCTAGGGTGAAAAGAAAGAACAAGCTTAGAGTTCCTACTGAAGAAGAAGCTCAGTCTATTGCTATCTGACCTAAGTGGTGAACATGTCCTTCTGGCCAGTTTGAGGAATGCTGTCTTTTGAAATCCTTGCCCCACACACAAAAAGAACCTCTTATAGGCACTTTGTGTAGCAGCACTACAACTAACTAATACGTGGGAATGAAATGTAGCATTTCAGTCACATGTGCTTCTTGATCAGCAAGAGATACCTTTATAAAAACGTATCCATGCTTAGCTTTGAACTGAAGTACTGATCTACGTTTTTCTAAGGCTTGCAGCAGGGGGATCTGAAAGCCTTGCACCATTTGTAAATACAATTGTGTTTTTTAATGGTTTATAGCCCGTGCATTCTCATTATCTCATATGGAAACTTGAGTGAAAGAATCTGTGTATCTGCTATGCTGTGTATGTGCATAGGATCATAGGAGGTTACTAGGCTAATGGCCCTGGGGCCCTTACAAAACTAGCCAAGAGTTTATCCCAAAAAACCCTCAGTCAGCACCTGTTGCCCTGGTCAATGAGGGACAAAGGTGAAACTCCTGGGACAAATTTGTGGTTTCCCATCCACTCATCAAGACTGTGCTTGAAGAGGGTCAGTGAGGTACTCTGTTTGACATGTATGGGAAATCTATTCCAGAGATGGGGCCGCCTCTAGGAGAAAAACCTGTCTCTACAGAAGGTTTTGTTGATGGACAGCGCAGTGGTGCAGTGGTAGCATTGTCACCTCACAGCAAGAGGTTCTTTGGTTCGACCTTCAGCTGGAGTGCCTTCTGTGTGGAGTCTGCATGTTCTCTCTATGCTCGTGTGGGTTTTCTCTGGGTACTGTGGTTTCCTCCAACATTACAAAAACATGCACCTGGAACAGTCCTTCCTGGGCCTCCTCTGAAAATTGGCTTTGTTCCAAGTCGGATTTTCTTGCTAAACAAATTTTAAATAAATAAATAAAATACATGTCGCATATTAGATTTAGACGAGGAGTTAGACTTACGGGTATGGATCATCTCTAGTAGGGCAGGGTCCAATATTGCCTTGTAGGCGAGACACAGATCACCCCTGAACAGTCTGTATGATACCGAGTAGAGCAATATTGATTTGAGCCTGTCTGCATAGGACAGGTGTTGGAGGCCAGGGATTCTCTTTGTGAGGTATTTCAGTGGCCTTTCCAGTTGGTGCAGGTGTTTGAAGAGGTACATACCAAACGGGACATTATACTCAATTATAGGCCTAATGAGGGAGGAGAACAGAGAGGTAATAACCTCCTTTTTCTGGATGCAATCCATTTCCTTATGAGATGAACCAAGTAAAAGGCTTTTTTGACCACTGCCACTACATGATGGTTTAATGTGAGATTATTGTCAACCTGAGTACTCAGGTCTCTCACCATAGGCTGTGTGCTTAGGGGGTTGCCATTGATCTGCTAATCATTAGGGGCCGTGTTTTTGCTGAATGGTATAATGACACATTTGTTTGTGTTTAACTTAAGGCCACAACTTTGGCACCAGTCATTTGTTGCTATGAGACCCTCTTGCAGTATGTTAACATCATTTGGGGAGTCAATGACAGCGCCCAGCTTACAGTCATCCACAAACTTGGTCAGCCACAGGCCCACTTGTCATTACCTGGACTTCTGAAAAGTAGATGCCAAACAGTAGGGGTCCCAGGACAGATCTCTAGGGAATACCACTAGTGACTGGTCTGCTGTTGGAGGTGGTGGTGGTGCCTATTATGACATTGTGGATCCGGTTAGTGAACCAGCTGGCCACCCACATGATGAGGAAGGGATTTACGTCAAGTTGTGTTAACTTTCTGATGATGCCAGAGTGGAGGATTGTGTCAAAGGCCATGGCCATGTCAAGGTGAGCTGTACGTCCTTTCTTTCCCTCATCCAAGGCCTTGGTAACAGTCTCAAAGAAGTCAACCAGGTTCAACAGGCAAGATCTGCCCCTGATGAATCTGAATTGGGTTGAGTCAAGTGCATGTAGATTGCCTATGTCCTTGTTTATGAGATTCATAATAATACACTCCATAGTTTTACAGATCAGACTTGTCAAGCTAATGGAGTGATAGTTTCCAGGGCCAGTAGTGTTACCACCTTTGTGCAAGGGGATGACAATGGCAGTTCTTCACTCTGCTGGAATGAAGCCTGTAATTAGGCTGTGGATGAAGAGGGTACTCAATGGTGAAGCTAGTTCTTGCTGGAGATGGTGCAGAATACAGCCTAGGATACTATCAGGTCCCATGGAAGTTGTGTTCTTTGCCTTGGATAGGGCCTTTAACACCTGATCTATGGAGATGTGAGGTGCAGGATAAGTATCGGATATGTCAAATGGGCCTTTGGGGGGATAGGGGGTGAAGTTTGCACTGAACCTATCACCTAACAGGTTAGCTAAGTCAACAGCATCTGTGTAAGTGATACCGTTAAGTACTAATTCAGAACAAACCTGGGCTTTGCCATGGAAGTTCCTGATGTAACTGAAGAAGTCTTTGTGGTTTCCCTTTGTTTCAGAGGCAAGTTTCAATTCATAATTGGCTTTGGCGGTTTTCATTAGTGATCTAATTTGCTTGTTGAGGCTGAGGAGGGAATTTTTCCAATTTGGAATTTGTTCCTTTTTACTGTTGGACAACAATTTCTTCATTTTGTTGTAAAGCCTGTTGATAGAAGATATCCAACATACAGGTTTATATTTCCTTGGGGATCAGGTTTTAATTTTGTTCGGTATGGCTGAGTCCATGCAGTTGTACAGGTGCTTGCATACTTCACTGGCATATTGTTCAGCATGGTTGTCTCCATCCTCTGAGAGGAGCGATGGTGTGAAGCTATTGATACCCTCCCTTAGGAGGCTGTAGTCAACTTTTGAGAAGTTTTTTAGCCTGGCTATGGCTGGGATTTGGTTGGACAGAAACTTTGAATGAGCAGACCGATGATCTGATCTGACCAGGGAAGAACATACTATGGGAGCGGTGCAGCGTTCACCCATGTTGCTGAGAACCAAGTCCAGAATGTTATCTCCCCTTGTGGGGGATGAGATGAGTTGGTCTAGTGCATTAGAACTGATGAAGTCAAGGAATCGTCGGGTGAGTGCATTAGTGCAGGAATAGTTCACCCAGTCTATGGTGGGGTAGTTGAAGTCACCAAGGATCAGGGTGTTAGGGGGCACCTTGATACAGTCAAGTAGGTCCAGGTAGGAGGAGTGGGTGTCCTGAGTCATGGAAGAGGGTCTATAACTAGCTATAACTTGGATGGGTGTCTTGCCAGATGTCAGCTGCACCTGGACTAATTCCAGTCCATCATGCTGTAAAACCAGTCTGGAGGTGTGCCTGTCCTTAATGAAGATAGAGACTCCACCACCCTCAGTCTTTGCAACCTCATTTTGGGGTCAGAAATTGTGGAATGAGGTATAGCCTGGTAAAGCAGGAGTATTCTCCACAGCCCTGAACCAAGTTTCCGTGACCTCACAGATATTGTCATCTTCCAGTGCGAGGAGAGCCTCCATTGAGTGCATTTTCAGGTTAAGGCTCCTAGCATTAAGCTGCATGACCTTCAATTTGCTTTTTGACAGATCTTTTATTTTGGAAGATCAATGAAAATACATTTGCTCAGGTATGATCATTTTCATTAATTTACTATTCATTGTACTTGTAAAATGAAATAATCTTAATTTCAAAACATAAAGTTATATATCTGAAATACTTAACTACTACTATGCCTTTATAGTAAATGATGACAGCTCTTTCTCTTAGTTACCAAAATTAAGATAAATGTAAATAAGTACTTTGCTTATAGGGGGTAGTACATTTGTAACACAGTGCAAAGCTAACTTTTTTAAATGGCAAAGAGCTATTTAAAATAAATACACTAAACATTTATACAAGATTGGCCCAGTCCTTGCAAACTGATCTACTGAATGAAAGTCTTTCAAGGGAAAGAATGGAGACCAAAACTTTTAAATTTCAGCAAACAAGGGCTGAGATAAAAAAAATAATAACTTTACATTTGCTGGATATATTTCCATATTTTAGATCGTTAACTTGTAGAGATGAAAGCAGCTTTAAATGATCACTCAGACTAGCTCACAACATGTGTCTGCTGCTGATGCTAGATTAAAAGTAGTGAGAGCCTGAACTGTTGATGTAGAGGATAGGGGGTCACAGAATGAACCTTTGTTTTGCTGGTACTCTGGAAAAAAACAGAGTGTTTCAAATGTGCACAGTTTATCAGAATGAACACAGTAGAGCAGACAGGGCAGCTGCTGAAGCAGATTGAAGGGTGCACATAAAGTACTTCCACCCCAGATGCTTCCCTCCAAAATGCCTAGGCCTTTGTAGAAGCAGTTTCAGCATTATAAAACTAGGAAGGAGGTTCTTGCTAAACTGTGGCAATCTGGCAAAATTTTGAAAGTGGGAGAAGCTCATCTTTAGTGTTTTTATTAATACTTTTTGAAGACCAGGAAGAGAAGAACGGTGCTTCAGGAAGCCATAAAATGTGCAGACATATGAATTAAAGGCTGTAAACATTTATATCCTGCCTATCTCAGGATTACCTTACCAACTAACATTGCATGATTTGAAAGATGTTGTAGGCAGATTAGTGGTCGAGAGTGTGCACCAATTTTCAGAACAAGAAACCATCAGCAAATAATACGGAGTGAAATAAGCAGTTCAACCCATTCCTGTTATTTAAAAAAAGGATGATGGACTAGCAGAGGGCTGCTTTAGAATCTGGGAAAAAGGCTAAACCTGAGCCATGGTGATGACTTCTTTAAAACTCTAGGCTACACATGCAGGTTGTGACTTTATTTTCCTGATGCTAGTTAGTTATGTGAACATTTTGGGGCATAAAAATAGAAAAGACATGTTTGGTTGCTTATTCCCTCTATTTAGTTAATAACTTTAGTTAACTTTTAGATAAGTATTTAAAGAGTAACCTGAGACAGTTATGTGAGGCCAGCATATTTATGAAACATATAGAAGATAGCTCTATACTAGTGTACAGTAAGTGATTTAATCAATGCAGTAACGTTTTTAAACATGTTACATAAAGTAAAGGAACACGTCTGAGTTTAATAGTTTACACTGTTAGATATTTGGTGTTGTCATTTTACACTGCAGCACCATTACAAATGAAGAGATGCAAATGGTTTTAGGAAAGAGCTTTTTAAGAGTTTGTGTTTTGCAAGAGTGCGTGTCTCATATTTTCTCCAGGACACAGCTGTAGAATGCAATTGTCTTTTTTATTACCTAGTAAAAGGCTTGTTTTTGAATTATTTTTATAGGTGTTACATAGGGATAACTGGGGTAAATTATGTTCTTCCATAAAGTTGTTTATTAGACCTTTCTATTTTTTATGAGTCATTCAGATGTTTTAAAAGGAAGTTGATAACATTATGTCTCAAAGCATATATTGTTTTTTTCTCTAGAAAATTGCTTACAGTTCAGAACATATTCAAATTTTCTGTTTTAAGTGTATTGTCACATTTTAACAGTGCATCATGACATCAGGAAAGTAAAATGCTGTGCTGCACTATGCCCTAGTCTAGTCTAATTTATTCTGTCCATCTTTTAAAAAAAGTTTTATAAACATTTTATTGATACCATGGACTAAATAAATGTAGTGCTCTCTTTGGTAACATCACCTTAGAGATCATCCATAGGCTACAATGGAGGTATTGCTGTACAGCATACATCCATTAAACTCAAGGGATGCATCTTACATTTTCCCTGAGGTGATGTCACCAAGTTTAAACATTGCTGAAGATTAGTGAGTATAATGTCTGTAGCCAGTGGATACCCTTTACATGGAATCATGGAATGTTAATGGGGTTTCCAACCCCATTAAGAGGAAAAATACTTTTGTTTTTGGTAATAAAAAAAAAAAAGAGCCTCCATTATTTGCTGCAAGAGTACTGTCTGAATAATGCTGAACACAGGAACCTAGATGACTTTTCTTACAAACTTCATTAGGTATTCCTCCCTATTTGTTAGGTGGTCAGAGAGGAAAAGCTACTCTGATTTGGCATAATATCTGTTTTTACTTCCCTGTGGCAAGATGAGATGTGGAGAGAAGTTTTATGCTAGCAAAGGGAATATTGGAAAGTTGTTGTTGCACTTTAATACTATGAATAAAGGGGTATAAGCCCAAGAAGGCTTGACTTTTTGGGCTGCAGATAGGAATACTGTCTTTGCAACCCCATGGCAGGGTTGCCTACAGTTGCACACTGAATATAGGTATCGTAGATATAGTTATGGACTGATTTCAATGTCAGGTAAAAGATTGCTATCTACAGAACAGCTATATCATGTAGAGCGGCACCAGATACCTCAGACTGTAATTTCAGTGCATACTTTTTGTTACTAAATCTTAATATGAACAGAATATGATATGTATCGGACTGTCGGTTTAGACTATTTCACAGCCACATTGTTGAAAACTACAACAGAACGGTTTATTTCAGAGATTCAGACTTGCACATGTTGGACAGAGTTTAGTTGCTTTACAGCTGGAATAAATTTTAACAGGATTTAAAATTGTGTCTGATGGAATTTATTCAGCAAAAAAAAGTCACTAATCATAATTTGGAATTGTTAAAAACAGAATAATTAGGGTGGCAAGTGAATTGTGTTGAGAGTATAAAAGGTACAAGAGTGTTAGACATGAGATGTTAAACAGCAAATGAATATTTTTTTAGAGAATAAAAGTGATTACACAAAGAAAACTTTGAGTTTACAAAAGTTTCACCCCCCCTCCCCCGGGATTAAAACATCTGGCCCTCAGATTGAGGTAACAGTGAGCCATCAGTTTGATTTGCAAAATTAGAGACCATAATTTGGATATTGTGATTTAGAAACACATTACGATACCCAATTATTTTGCCAGTCTTAATGAAAAATTGCACACCTCTGAAGCTGGTAGTCACCTTCATCAGCAAAAGGTTAGGCACTACTGTTCTACAGATAGCAAAATTAGGTGCAGGAGGAACTTTGATTGAGTTTACTGAATAAGTATAAGCACAGAAATGAAGTAAGACCCTTGGTTCTGATTGCTTGCTGATGGAAATATTTATTTTACTGGGAGATATATTTTTCAAGGGCTTACCAAATTGTTTAATCATGTTTGAGTACAAAGGAAGTGGGTTCAGGCTGCTAGGAGCTAAGATATTTCCCTACAGTACAACTGAACGGGGACACATGGCTGAAATAAAATTCACCTGAAGAGACAACTGTTACAGATTCAATGCAGATATAGAAAAGCACGCAGCACCATGGCTACAGTTTTAATGACTAGGTTTACAGGGTGGTGGGTAATATCTATGGCACCCAAGGCAGCTAGAGATCGCAGGCAGAATAATAGACATCAGCAGCAGGATGCCCAGTCATAAGGAAAATGCAGTGTCCAATGTGTGGTGCCTTTATTAATGGCGTGAGCAGAGCATTAAGCCCTTTACAGTATCTAGGGCACATGCCTAAAACACACACTGGAGCATAAGTGTGACTACAGCAGCATGCAGGATTTCCTTCATGTTGTAACACATTTCTACATGTTGCTGTTAGATAAACATGCACTGTACACCAAGCAGAGCATAAATTATTTCCCTTCCCCATGCATTTGGTTAATGAAACTGCTGGCATGGCACTGTGTGCTTCTCTGTACCAGCAATAAACCTGTGACAGGCATTTTCTCTGTAGCCAAATTTCACTTCAGCTATGTGTCCCCAACCACTGTACCACAGGGAAACATACCACCATCTTAGCAGCCTAAAACCCAATGGAAGTTTTACATTTGTGGTACCGGGCTACAATTTCATTGATCTTGAAACCTGATAGAGGTAGGCTCTTTCAATAATGGATGGTGAAAAAGCATTTGAAGAGGTAAACTAGATCTGCATTTATTTTGCTATAGCAGTTGGAGTTTCCATCAGAGTTCATTGGAGTGGTATATTTTCTGTACCACATGGAATCAGCAAAGATAATATCGGGCAATAAACTCTAATGTAGATTCACATTAAGTTGAAAGTCCAGGAAGGGATGCCTACTTTTCCTAAATTTTTTGTAATTTACTTGGATACTTTCACTTTTTAACTAAAACAACCTGAGGTAAGAGGTTTAAATGCCAGGGTTAGTGGGCAATTGCATGAGACACTGTTAAATGCTCTGCCGAAGATGAAAGTGCAACCCTTTGGAAGGGACAACTGTCCCATCTGGGTCAGTTGATGGATCTAGTGTTGGCATTATCTTCATCTTCTATCAAATATCTAAAGATAGGGTAACTGACCTTACCGATAAACTTAGAATAACTTCTGGACATTATTTGGGGCAAGATATTATCCTAAAGATTGGGTTATGGCAAATGTATGTATTTATTTATTTATTTTATTTATTTAACATTTGTTTACCAGGAAAGTCCAACTAGGACAGAGTCTATTTTCAGTGGAGGCCCAGGGAGAAACGCTCCAGACACGTCTTTGGAATGTGGGAGGAACCTTGAGTACCCAGAGGAAACCCACAAAAATGCAGGGAGGTCATGCAAACTCCGCACAGAAGTGCTGCACCACTGCACTGCCCAATTTACCCATTTGGGAGATGTTATACACGGTTAGGCTGTATTATGCTGGATCAATATCTGGAAATTAATTAACCCCTATAGTTCATAGGTTTGGAGAGAGAAATGTTAAAACCACATCTAGAAAGCAATCACCAGAAAATGGAAGACATTGAGGAAGTTAAGGTTACAATGTTACAAATATATGATTTGGAGACAGCAACTAATGAAACAAAGGTGATGGATAAAACATGTTCCATGCAGTTAGCTTGGATAACCCAGGATGGATTCCACATAAATTAAAGTCCATTTTGGTTTGAAAGAAATGGAATTCTGATATGGATAAGATGAGTTTGAATTCCTGCACCCACTCATGCTTTTACATTGGAAGCAACTAAATCTATTTCTGAAGTATAGTTGATCTAAATAAAAAATAGAAAAGGCAGAAAATGGTAGAATAATAGTGACCAAAAGGTTTAAAAAGCAGAAGGGAGGCCTATAGGTATGGTCAACCTCATGTAATGCAGTTCAGCACAATTGGAGGAAGATACAGAAGTCACGATATTACCAAGATGTATTTCTGGTTATTGGACATACAAAAAATGAGCAGTCAGTTGCTAAGTAATATTACAGGAATGACTGGGAACTCACTGAAGTCACTTAAAGTGGTAAATGAATATTCTAATATATTGCAAAACATTATCCAGGAGAATAGCATTACAAAGGCTAAAGTGGCTGCTTCAGAAACTGAGCTAGACTACGTGGAAGTGACCCTTGCTGATCAGGATAAGTGGGAAAGAAGAAAAATATAACAATTCTAGAATTCTAGAAAATTTCTACGAAAAGAACTATAGGAGATTTATTCAGAAACAACTGGCAATAAGGACTCATCCCCAGAAGAGGAAATAATCACTAATCTCACCCATAGAACTGCAAGGATTTCAGCAAGAGTGTCCTAAAGGAATACTCACCCAATTTTTTTTGTTCTTTTTTTTTTTTGCAAAAGAAAAGGTAGACTTACATGTCCATAAACCTAGGCTGAGATTGTCTTGTGATGACGTCCCAGTGTGTATTGATCAAGACAACTCAGCTGTTATAAGAAAGAAATGTGAAGCCTTCATCCTCATTCAGTGGATGTGTAAAATTATGGAACTCAGTTTCAGACTATTACTCCTTAAGATTTTTTTTTCAAACTAAATGATGACCTGAAGGAACTGGAGAAGGTTGATGCTGACTACCTTGAAGAGTCAGTAGGAACAACAGAAGGACAGATGGATGAGCAGCAGGTCTCTAAATCACAGAATTACATCAACAGAGATTTAAATCTCTTGTTCAAAAATATAGGGGGACAGATCAGAAATTATGCAAGCATTGTTTGATCAAAGGGGAAGACAGGAACAGGCAGAAGGATCTGGGTTGGCTCATTCATGTAGGTCCTAATTTATGATTTGTTTGTTGAGGTATCACATCAACAGTGATCATCACCTAGAGACAATGTTGACGCTGACTGCAGACTATACATATACATAATTGAGTGGCCACCAGCAATCCTTTGCACAGCGCTGCACATACCTTTCAAGTCTACCCTTTTCGGCTGTAAATGATGAACTTCAGCCTTGCCACGGAAGCTATAGCGATGTACCAACTGGACCCTTCTAGTACATATTGCATGCTGTTTGCTGGATATTTTTGCCATTGTCAGAGGGTAAGTTCAGCCCATCAACCAGAGAACAGGTGAGTGAATATTTACAAAAAAAAAAAAAACGCCAAGCACAGGTGGTCAGATACAGTCAAGACGAGAAGAGGAGTATGATACTAGAGTTTGTCTACAGTCTGATCACATCATGGTAGGGAAGTCTTGTTTCTTTTCTATTCCTAAAATAGCAGTATAGTCCATTATTATTATGCATGGGAGAGAGAACTTAATTTGTTAATTAATAAGCATGAGAGTAGGGCATCGCCAAGGGACCAATTTATAACTCCATTCCACATCAGGTGAATCTACTTTGTTGTACAGAATAATGACTGTTGTTTAAAAATCCTGTCTGCAATTCCAAGTCAAGTTTTTTTTTTTGCCTTGTATGCAGGATGTAGAAGAGTAGGCATTACATACACACTTAATCAGGTTTGGGTCACAAATTAGGTATTAATTATACCCAATAACTCACCAATCTGAATTCCAAATTTTCTCCAAGATTTAGCATGGACTGTAATTTCATTAACCCCATCTTCTGGAGCATTTTGCAGTTTTCAGTTCAGTAAATGGGAGAGGTACTGTGGATGTAAGCAACTTACCATCTTGTTGTTTGCTTATTTTTATGTATGGCTTTACAATACTAATGTGCATGTGTGAAATTCATTCTGTAATATCAAAGAATGTATCGAACTTTGCCTTCTATTTTTAGCATGTCACTCATATTTATGGTGTTAAGGCAAATCATTGAGGACTGCAGTCACTCAATGATAACAGAAATGTGACTTTTCACACTTCATATCTTTCAAAAGAGGCATGCCAATGTGAATACTTTTATTCAGTCAACATTCTAAGTATATAGTAGCAATATAAGTCTGTCCCTGAACTTGGAATTTTTGTCCCTCATACAATAGCTGTATTTGTGCAAGGTGGGGATTGGGATGTTTGTGGATGAAAGTAGCTTAGCCTTTGGTCATTCACTCAGTTAACCATTTGGCTTTGTGGGACTAATTTGCATTTATGTGAAATAATCTGGAAGACTTGTAGCTTGTAGCTTTTTATATGAAACAGATTTCAGTTGTCCAGGATTTCACAGAATGACCGTAATTCTGCACATTTTTTGGTCTGTTGATCATAAATAAATTGTAGTTTGTGTAAATCACTTAGGGCTGTTGTCACTAAATAATGGCACTGTCTTCAGTTACAGACTTTACATCACTCAGATAATATATGCAAATGAAAAAAAATTTATTTTAGCAACTTTCTAAGTACAATAACAGAAAGCTCTGTTTGCTTTTGGACATTTGTCCCTCATTTTTTGATTTGCTTCTGATTCTTGTACTAAGGTATTGAGAGGTATTTTTATGACAATCAGATGAGGTGTATATAGAGCAAAGTGGCTATAACTGCTAGGTGGGGTGGAGGCTCCCTGTGTATTAAGATGAATTACCCTCCTTTTTGAGTAGTTTAAACAGTTTCTTTTTGCAGGACTAGTGTGCATTTGCATGAAATATGCTTTATTTCTACCAGTGTTAGACATCTGAGGGGTACATTGCCATGAATGTAACTATAGTTGTTGTGTATGAGGGCTGGCTGTTGATGGGAATGGTTGTCTCTCCCTCCTGACTGTTGTCATTAGGTTAAACACTCATTAGGCTTTGCAAGACCAGTGTGCATTTATGTAAACCAAGTTAGGATACTTTACTGTGCCTGTTTTTTCTTTCTTATTTTATCAGTATCAGACATTTAAGATGTATACAGACATGTGGCTGTTATTAAGGGTTAGGAACTTCAGAAGAAATATAACAACAGCAATTTGAATGATCTTAAACTATGAAGGGGAATCCAAAATATTCAAAATGGTATGAGCATTTATGTATGGTCCACGAAATAAAGTGTGTGTGTGTGGGGGGTGGGGGGGTGCAGTCCACCAGTGGAAGTGTGTATAGAGACTGCAGGAGAACTGATGGACAGAAGTAAAATGGGCTAGTGATAGAAGTACAGAAGGGGAAGACAGAATGTGAAGGGGTTAACTAAGAAGTACAGGATGCAAACTCATGATGGAACAGCATGAGTTAGGACACAGAACATATTTACAACTTAATGTCTTTGACTGACATGTGAAAATGAATGGGGAATTAACTGACACTTCATCTGAACAATAAACACAAGATGGTTAATTTGAAAATACAGTCTTGTAATGTGAATGGTTTTATAAACCCAGTAAAGAGGAAAAGAGAAGCATATAGTTTAAAAATGATGTAATAAAAACTGCTTTGCTACAGGAAACGCAACAAGACAGAATATAATAAATTGAATCAGAGGTGTTAGATTTACTATGTTAGGATAGTTATGAATGCAGATGTTGAATAGGGCTGGCGATTCCTCCTGACCCGGCTTACAGGTATCAGGGGAGTATAAAGGAAAGAGCTAGTGGATGAGAACAGCTGACTCTGGCTCCTGATAGAAAGGAAAGTAACATTTGGAGAACATAAACTTATGTTCATATTTTTCCATCTTCCATCAACAGCCAAATCTGGATTTTTTAGAAATGTACTATGTAAAGAAATGCATTCCCAAGAAGGGATACTATTATTAGTGGGGGATAGGAACATGATCATTGGGGAGCAGGAGACAGACCAGAAAAGAAAGGTATTGCATGTGATGAAGGAGTAAAAGGGAATTGGGGTCCTGTTAAAGTTCTTTGGGTTAACAGACTACTGGATGGATGATAACAAACACAGAACTGAGGAAGATTACACCTAGAGTAGCTTTAAATGAAGGAGTTAGTCAAGGAATGGTAAGGTGTACATTTATAGAGAGCATAAGGAGAGTGACATATATGATGAAAGTAGGGTCATTGATGTATTCAGACCTTGCATTTATTCAGTAAGTTTTAAGGCTGAATCAAGTGTATTCACATTGGTGATTTCATATGTAAATGATGGGAAAAGAATGTTTGATAAATGGAATAAGGAGCTTTTGTACCAAAAATGGGAAGCTCTGAAAGTTGCTAGTGGAACAGAATGGGGGCAAGTGAAAGGAAAAGTAAGACAGGAAATGCAGCACTAGTTAAAGTGGATTAAGGAAGAAGAAAGATGGGGAAGGTAACATCAATTTTTTTTCTTTTTTTTTTTCCCTTGTATATCATATAGACTTTTTCATAATATTTTCCTCCTAAACCATAACATTTCACCTAAAAATCTACAATTTCCCTATGATGGTGCAATCTACTTTTATTTGTCAGTTTGCTAATTAGTATTTTTTCCTGCTCAAAATATTATTACTCTACATTGTATGTTTTGTCAGACATCCCTTTGTTTTTGTCAATTAGTTGTTTAGCTTACTTGCTGCCTATATTTCTTATATTACCCTGTAATGTGCTTTCTTGTATTGTAAAATTATTGTGTGTTTCTGGTATTCTATTGCATGAATTTGCATGTCATATTTTTTTATAAAGGAGCTTTTCTCCCCGGCCTCCACTGAAAATGGGCCTCTGGCCCAGTCAGATATCCCTGGTAAACAAATGGAAAATAAATAAATAAATTAATAAACTTAGTTTGATGAGAAAGTTGCAGTTAAGGAGAAGCAGCTTAACAGACGATGGGGTAATTAAAATTAGAAAGATAAAAGAGGAGATTCAAGGAAAGGATGGCAACAGAATTTGGGTCCAAAATTTTTAATAAGCCAAAAGGTGTGATAGCACAAACAACTACATTTAGACAGCAGAAGGTGGAAATATCTGTATTTCAGTTAAGAGATAAGGGAAAAGAGGAACAGGAGAAGACTTTATATGGGATTCACAGGATTCTAAAGGAATTTCTTGAGGGACATTAAAGGGAAGATAGGGAACAGATGATAAATTACAAACCAGGAAGTTAAGTCAGTTATGCATAAATAGAAAGCATGGAGATCTCAAGGACTGGATTGGATCCCACTGGTAATGTATTCGGCATAGGAAACCAAATTAAGACTTGGAATACTCTTGTTTACTTGGGTTACAAAAGGGGGGGGGGTCCACAGTCTTAGAAAGAAGGGGTTATAGTAGCCTTCTCATAGGAAGACAAAGAACATAAGTTGGCCAGCTCCTATAGGCCAATGTATTTATATAAATTTTAATCACTAGACTGATACAGATCATCACTGAGATTATAGATCTGGACTAGTATGGTTTTGTAGGAGGGAGGCAAGAGTTTGAAAATATTCTACAAACAATCATAAAAATACACAATTCGAGGAGGGAGCCGGACATAATGGTTTACTGGCTTAGTTGTTTGTAGTACTTGAAAGGAGGATATTCACCATAGCCAGAGCTTTTATGAAAACATTACCAAGGGGCAAATGCTAAGATAAAGGTATTAGGGAGGACTGTATGATTCATTAATATTAATGACGGGTACAGACAATGATACTTACACTGTTCTTTGACCCTTTGCTATTTATTTGGAACCCTTAGCTATTTGGTTATGTCAATCCAGTATGACAGGGTTTTAACAGGAGCTAAAGAATTAAAAGTAGACCTGTATCCAGATGATGTAATTTTAATTTTACCAATCCTGCAGAGAATATAAATGTACTCTGTAATATGCTGCAGAGATTTGCAGAGGTTTCAGGATACCGAGTGAAGAAAAATGAGAATAATAAGGGCATGAAGGTTAACATTAACTTTTTAGTCAAGCAACCAAGAGAGAATCACTGTAGGTTTCAAACATATTACTTAACCAATAAGAAATATAGTCAATGTACTATAGAACAAGTAGTAGAGCAATTGTAACAGTATCAGCAATGTACAATAGAAAGATGGGAGACATTGAAAAAAATAACAAAGAAGATAGTGAAGAATGACGTGTAACAGAAGGAGGGAGGAAAGGCAAAGGGTCAAAACTTTCTCTGATACACAGAAATTCCCCCAAAGGAAGGTGAAGACAAGGATTCTCAAAGAAAGTATACAGCTATTGGGTATAAAAAGAGATATCCATGAAATACATGATGACAGGGTTAGGCTACAAAGAATAGGTGCAAAAGAGCTGTATTATGCAAACAGTGATAGGGGAAACCTAAGTGTTAGCTGGGAGATTACATCTTCATCATCATCATCATCAGCCCCCTTTTCCCCATTTTTTTTAGATGGGGTCGGGGTATCATTTTAACTGTCGCCAACTCTCTCGATTCAGTGGCACACTCCTGCCTTCTTCAGCACTCATGCCTGACTGTCGCAGATCTTCTTTCACACAATCCGTCCACCTCTTTGCTGGACGTCCTCGCTTCCTCTTACCTTTTTCCTGTCTGTCCCAAACCTTCCTCACCAGATTGTCTTCTGCTTTTCTACACATGTGCCCAAACAACCATAATATGTTGTCTTTGATCTTTTCTGCAATTGGAGCTACTTTGGCTTCTGCCCTTATATCCTCCTTTCTGTCTGTCCAACAATGTGCATCCTACCACCCTTCTCAGGCACTTCATTTCCATCACCTCTAGCTTCTTCAACTGTTCTGCCTTTACTGCCCAGGTTTCTGTACCATATAGTAGTACTGGTCACACCACTGTCTTGCACACCTTACTTTTCAGCTTCTTTGTTAGTCTTCTGTTACAGACTGCACCTGAGACTCTATGGCAGTTGGCTACAGCCCCTTTGATTCTAGCTTTGACCTCTTTATTCAGACTTCCCTTTTCCTCAACCACCCCTCCAGGGACGGCCCATGCTATCGGACTGCCGGACTGCAGCCCCCTCAAATCAAAATTGAATTGAATTTTGCGGACTGTGCGCATGCGCAGTAGTAGTCCCAACTACTGCACGTCTTTGCGCATGCTCCTGGCAGTCCAGCAGGACCCATAGGGGGACACAAGGAGACGTCTGTGTACGGACTCGCTGGGAGAATATGGTGGGGCCGGACTGCAACAGCAGCAGTCAGGATTTACTCGCCGATCTCGGGAAGGAGTTTTGGAATGCAGGGATCTCGCGGGTCTTGCGTGGGCAAGACGTTAGCATGGAGAACAGACAGGACAGGTAAGTGTATGGTACTTATATGGTGTGTGCTTGTATTTACTATCTGAAGTGTGTGTGCTTGTATTTACTATATGAAGTGTGTGTGCTTGTATTTACTATATGAAGTGTGTGGTGCTTGCATACTTGAAAGACTGTGTGGTGCTTGCATACTTGAAAGTGTGTGTGTGTGTGTGTGTGTAAATGCCCCAGGTGCTCATGGTGGTGTGGTAGGGAATACCGCAGGCTTGAACCCTGTACCCTGTATGCAGGTGTTAAAGACTTGAGTTCCCTACCCACCACCATTTGTAAAAAAATTGCAGATTTTTGCCTCATATTTGATCTGATCTGTTCCTCATAATATCTGTGGTTTGTAAATGTTTTAATGCTTGATATTTGATGGTGTAGTAGTAGCATTGTTGCCTCACAGCTGCAGGTTCTCAGGTTTGATTCTTGGCTGGGGTTCCTTCTTTGTGGGGTCTGTATCTTCTCCCTGTGTTTGTGTGGGTTTGCTTTTGTGTCCTCCCATGTTACAAAGACATGTCTGCATTATTAATTCCTGGGCCTCTGCTGAAAATTGTTTTTTTGTTCCAAGTCAGACTGTCCTGATTAACAAATGTTAAATAAAATTGACAGGCATTTGAATTTCAGACTTCAGGTTTCTGAATGTTTAATTCTTTGCATAATTGATGGTGCAGTGGTAGTATTGTTGCCTCACAGCTTATAGGTTTTCTGGTTTGATTCTTGGTTGGGGTGGCTTCTGTGTGGAGTCTGCATCTCCTCCCTGTGTTTGTGTGGATTTGCTCTGGTGCCCTGCCATTTTACAAAGGCGTGTCTGCAGTATTAATCCCTCTGTCTCTGCTGAAAATTGGTTTTGTTCTGTCCGCAGTAAAATTGACAGGCATTTGAATTTCAGACTTCAGGTTTCTGAATGTTTAATTCCTTGCATAATTGATGGTGCAGTGGTAGTATTGTTGCCTCACAGCTATAGGTTTTCTGGTTTAATTCTTGGTTGGGGTGGCTTCTGTGTGGAGTCTGCATCTCCTCCCTGTGTTTGTGTGGATTTGCTCTGGTGCCCTGCCATTTTACAAAGACGTGTCTGCAGTATTAATCCCTGCATCTCTGCTGAAAATTGTTTTTGTTCTGTCCGCAGTAAAATTGACCGGCATTTGAATTTCAAACTTCATCTTCTTCAGAATACATAGTAGCACAACCTTTTTTCTAGCAATTTTCTAAGTTTATAAGATGAACATTTTAAATGTGTCCCTATTTTTGGGACTGTATTCCCCCATTATTGGCTTCGTCCAGGTTTTTGTGCTAAGGTTGGCAGCTATGGCAAGAACTGAATTCACTGAATATGTTTGAGGGCTGTATTCCCTCATTACTGGGTTTGTCCAGGTGTTTTGTACTAAGAGGTTGACAGCTATGGTGAGAACTGAATTCACTAAATGATAGCCATTTAAGTTTCAGTCTTCCTCTCTTTTACAAAGCAGCTGATGTGGCGTAGTGGTATGTTACTCTGACTGTTTTTTGCTCAGGGACCTTGGCAGTGAAATATATGGCGGCAACACAACATTTTATTCTAGCAACTTTCCAAGATTATACAAGCAATGTTTAATGTGTCCCTGGTTTTTGGGCTTTTGACCCCCCCCCCCCCAATACATTTTGGCTTTTTCCAGTTTTCTTGAGCTGCGAAGTTGAGATGCAGTTGAGTATTGAGTAGATTTTACAAGGAGCTGAGAGCTTCAGGGGAATAGAAGTTTAGTGCTTTGCCTAGTTAATATTATAGCACAACAGGTTGTGTACTTGCTTTTGATGCAGAAGGCTGTGGGTTCTACTCCCACAAGGGGTGGATGCTGCCGTACTCAGAATGTTCTCCTTGGTGAAGATACTAACTATGAGTTCGTTATCAGTTTGCCATCCATTTCCTCTTGCAATATTATTACTAGCTTATCATTTTTTAATGTAATATAGGCAATTTATTCCTGAGGGGCAACAGACACTTTATTTTTCGATGAAACCATGAAATATAAAGGTGATTGCTAGCAGCAACCGCTTCATTAGTTACAGATTTCTTTAATGTGGAATTATTTAGATGACTTACTTCAGAGATTGTGCATATTTACTGATAATGGACTGTAGAATTGTGCATATTTACTGATAAAGGTGGACTGTAGAATTGTGCATATTTACTGATAATGGTGGACTGTAGAATTGTGCATATTTACTAATAATGGTGGACTGTGGAATTGTGCATATTTACTAATAATGGTGGACTGTAGAATTGTGTATATTTACTAATAATGGTGGACTGTGGAAGTCTGAGTAGACTTTTATGATAAATGTTCTCAACTGGGCAGTTTTGTCATTATGGGTGCATATGGTTTGTTTCATTGCTTACTGGAAAAATGTTCAAAACAAATTTAAAACACCCTCTAACAAGTGTACTGTATTGTACAAGGAATATAATTTTAGTACAATGAGGAAGGTGTATCAAAGAGCACATATATGTTTCATATGCAAGGGGCCTATGATTCGAAAACAGCCCAAAATTAATCTTTATCTGCCACTGGCAAAATGTATTTTCTTTGAATGTGGGTTTCAATGCTGTTTCAATGAATGTGAGTTTCAAGGGCAGAGAAGTTTTAATGTTAAGTTTTCATTGTGAGACTGCATTGCTTTGTTTAACAGGTGGCTTAGTGTTTGTGCTGTAAAATACAAAATAAAACTTTCAAATGAAGTCCAACTCATCATAGAAGTAAAGCAGTATGCACATTAGTGTTTATGGTAAATGGAGTGAAATAGCCAAGTAATGGTTCATTGGAATGGCTGCAGAGGCTCCATTCAACCATTATTTTGTCGGGGGGGGGAAGGGCAGCAAACTCAGACAGGCCCAGCTGAACTATACCTCCCAACTGTCCAGATTTTCAAAGAATGAATAGATTTTTGCTTCTTATTTTTGGTTTGTTCATAAAATTTGTAGTTTTAATTCCTAAATGATTTGCCAGAAGTCACTAAATAATAAGTTTCAGACTTCATAACCTTCAGAAAAATGCATGTTAAAGTAAGAGCTGTTCTATCAACTGTCTCAATTTATACAAGAGCAATTTTTAGTACTGTTTATATGTGCCCGCAATATATTTGGCCTTGTTCAGATTTACTGCATTAACAGGTTGAGAGGTACATGCAAATAAATTGCTTTATAGAATTAGGCATAGCCAACCTCTCAACTGTCCCCAATATTTGGCTCAAAATGTTGCTCTTCCCCCTAATAATCCCACCGCAAAATAGCAATTTTGGAAGAAAACATGGAGGGTTTACAATTAAGAAATAACTGTAATAATCAAAGTTATAGATTACTTGAAATGCATGTAGATTCTTTTATTTTGTCAGCTGCTCAAGGTAGCAGTACTAATATTAAAGTATCCCTTCTTTGACAGGTAGCAGCTGTATTGTGCGTCTATTTTATATTTTTGCATCACATTTTTGGTCCATTTTTCATAAAATTGTGTTTTTTGGCAAATTAGTGACAAATCACTAAAGACTGAAGTTAGAAAATGACAGACATTTGAGTTTCAGATTTTATACCCTTCAGAAAATTCATACTAATGCAAGACCTATTCTATTATCTTTCTAAGTTTATTAGAGCAATATTTAAAAATTGTCCTTATTGTTGGGCCTTTGTCCCACTTCTGTGTATGGCTTTGTCCAGATTTCTTGCTCTTGAGGTTGAGAGGTATGACAAATGTGTCAGGGCCATCACAGTCAGCCAGAGAGATTTCAAATTGTGACATGCTTGTTGCACCCCACTGCCCATGTAGTGACTCTGGATGTGTCCAAGCAAGGCAAGGAGTAGTTGTATCTACCTTGGATGGGGAGGACACACTGCATAAGTACTACAGTGGCTTTTCATCTGTCCTTGATTTTGCAGAATGGTCTGGTTTCTGTCATATTTTTGTACTGTTGATTTATGCTTATTACTCAGATTTATGCTTATTACTCAAAGTGCCTGTTGCTCTGTGTTTAAGTAGCAATGCTTTAATGACCATAAGGTAAGCTTGTCTGACATCGTAAGATGCAAGTAAGCTTTAATGAGCATACTGTTAAATAATTGCCAACATTGAAAGCCTTTCTGTTGTTGCCATGCAGAGAATACTTGACTAGATAATGTATAAGCCTTGGGTATTAAAGGACAGGATTCCATTATTTTAAAAAGCTCATTACACTTGTTGGAGACTTCCAGTCATCTCTACAGACTTTACCCATAAACTAAACAGAATGCCAATCATGTGTGGTCCATAACCTGTACAGTAATCCTTTAAGCAATGTATCTTGAGCTTGTTTCTTGCTTGCTTTTCATTTTTTACTTTTATCATGTTTTCCCCATGAAACAAGTTGTCAGGCAGCAGGTCTTTTTGGATAAGAAACATTTTTACAAGTGGGGGCATCACATAGATTTCTACTTTCAGCATGTTACTTGGTACTTTAATAAAGCTGAATATATTATAATTAGAACTGCAGTGCAAGGAGAAGTGGTTTGAGTTGAGTGCTTCTGGTTTTCTTATACTTGATTTTGTCTGGCATTCCAGTAATGTATTTAAAACGTAATTTATTTTTTCATGCCTCACAACCTTTTGTTTCCATCTAGATATTAAGTAAGCTGTCATGCAGCCAATGCATTGAAATATTTTTATTCTTCTACACTTATTTTTGTCTTGATTGGACTTTCATAATGATGGTTTGCCACCCAGGGCAGCGTATTTAATTAAAGTTATTTTTTTGTGGTTTTGTGCATAGCTCCTCGCCTTTATGGTTGACCACACCCCTTCCCCTTGACCCCACCCATTCAGCTGTCTCCTGCAGCCCCCCTGTGATTTGAAGTCACCAGCTGCCACTGCACCCCTCCCACATATTTGAAGCTCTTTACCTGTTTCACTATCTCCCCTTCTATCTTTATTCCCAGCTTGTTCTGATTTTCCCCAATTTGCTGCCATTACCATTGTCTTATCTGTCAGGAAAGGCATCCAGTGTAAAACTTTTGCCAAATGACATACGCAGACAACAATACAGATTTCCATACCAGATCGGTTGAGGCCTGGGTTAACAACAACCACCACCAACAGGGTGTTGGTGGAAATTGGGCTACAGTTGGCCAAAGAAGAAGGAGAAGAGGGGGAAGGCATGCCCGAAGGCAGGAAGAGAGGAGGAAGGTTAAGAGTATGGTAGTAAGGGCAGGAACTTTGAATGTTGGCAGTATGAGTGGTATAGAGAGAGAGCTAGCTGATATGATGGAAAGAAGGAAAGTTAATAATATTGTGTGTGCAACAGACCAGATGGAAGGGGAGTAAGCCAGGTGTATTGGAGGTGGGTTCAAATTGATCTATCATGGTGTGGATTGGAGAAGAAATGGGGTAGGGGTTATCTTGAAGGGACAGTATGCCAAGAGTGATTTGGAGGTGAAAAGAATGTCAGATAGAGTGATGTTTATAAAGCTGGAAATTGATGGTGTGATGATGAATATTGTTAGTGCATGTGCTCCGCAAGTTGGGTGTGCAATGGATAAGAAAGAAAATGTTGGAGTGACTTGGATGAAGTGGTGGTGAGTGTGCCCAAGGGTGAGAGAGTGGTGATTGCAGCAGATTTCAATGGGCATGTTGGTGAAGGGAGCAGAGGGGATGAGGAAGTGATGAGTAGGTATGGTGTTAATGAGAGGAATGCAAAAGGTCAGATGGTGGCAGATTTTGTGGAAAGGATGGACATGGCTGCGGTGAATATGTATTTTAAGAAGAGGGAGCAGCATAGGGTGATGTACAAGAGTGGAGGAAGATGTACACAGGTGGATTATATCTTATATAGGAGGGCCAGTCTGAAGGAAATTGGAGACTGTAAAATGGTGGCAGGGGAAAGTGTAGTTAGGCAGCACAGGATGGTGGTCTGTAGGATGACGTTGGTGATCAAGAAGAGTAGGAAGAGTCTGAGTGAAGTGCCAAGGATCAAATGGTGGAAGTTGAAAAAGGGTAATTGTGAGGTGGAGTTCAGGGAAGAGTTACGACAGGCACTGGGTGGCAGTGAAGAGTTACTGAATAGCTGGGTAACTACAGCAGAGCTGGTAAGGAAGACAGCTAGAAAGGTGTTGGTGTGACATCTGGACAGAAGAAGGAGGAGGATAAGGAGACCTGGTGGTAGAACAAGGAAGTACAGGAGAATACAGAGAGAAAGAGGTTGGCGAAGTAGAAGTGGGAGTGTCAGAGAGATGAAGAAAGTAGACAGGAGTATAAGGAGATGAGGTGCATGGCAAAGAGAGAGGTGGCGAAGGCTAAGGATAATGCATATGAAGAGTTGTATCGAAGGTTGGACACTAAGGAGGGAGAAAAGGACCTGTACCGATTAGCTAGACAGAGGGACCGAGCTAGGAAAGATGTGCAGCAGGTAAAGGTGATAAAGGATAATGAGGGAAAAGTACTCACAAGTGAGGAGAGTGTTTTGAGCAGATGGAAAGAGTACTTTGAGGGGCTGATGAATGAAAAGAATGAGAGGGAGAGAAGGTTGGATGATGTTGGGATAGTGAACAGATTAGCAAGGAGGAAGTAAGGATAGCTATGAAGAGGATGAAGAATGAAAAGGTTGTTGGTCCAGATGACATACCTGTGGAAGCATGGAGGTGTTTAGGAGAGATGGCAGTGGAGTTTTTAACCAGATTGTTTAATGAAATCTTGGAAAATGAGAGGATGCCTGAGGAGTGGAAAAGAAGTGTTTTGGCACCAATTTTTAAGAATAAGGGTGATGTGCAGAGCTGTATTAACTACAGAGGTATACAACTGATCAATCACAGCATGAAGTTATGGGAAAGAGTAGTGGAAGCTACGTTAAGAAGAGAGGTCATGATTAGTGTGCATGCAGTATGGTTTCATGCCAGGAAAGACAACTACAGATGTGATGTTTGCTCTGAGAGTGTTGATGGAGAAGTATAGAGAAGATCAGAAGGAGTTGGATTGTGTCTTTGTAAACTTACAGAAACCATATGACAGTGTGCCTAGAGAGGAGTTGTGGTATTGTATGAGGAAGTCGAGAGTGGCAAAGAAGTATGTAAGAGTGGTACAGGATATGTACGAGGGTAGTGTGACAGCGGTGAGGTCTGCTGTGGGAGTGACAGATGCATTTAAGGTGGAGGTGGGATTACATCAAGGATCATCTCTGAGCCCTTTCTTATTTGCAATGGTGATGGACAGGTTGACAGATAAGATCAGACAGGAGTCTCCGTAGACTATTATGTTTGCGGATGACATTGTGATTTGCAGTGAGAGTAGGGAACAGGTTGAGGAGACCCTGAAGAGGTGGACATACACTCTAGATAGGAGAGGAACGAAGGTTAGCAGGACTAAGACAGAATATATGTGTGTGAATGAGATGGAGGACAGAGGAATTCTGAGGATGCAGGGAGTAGAATTGGTGAAGGTGGATGAGTTTAAATACTTGGGATCAACAGTTCAGAGTAATGGCGAGTGTGGAAGAGAGGTGAAGAAGAGACTACAGGCAGGGTGGAGTGGGTGTAGAAGAGTGTCAGGAGTGATTTGTGACAGACGAGTACCAGTAAGAGTGAAAGGGAAGGTCTACAGGAGGGTAGTGAGACCAGCTATGTTATATGGGTTGGAGACAGTGGCATTAACAAAAAGACAGGAGTCAGAGCTGGAGGTGGCAGAGTTAAAGATGTTACGATTTGCATTAGGTGTGATGAGGATGGACAGGATTGGGAATCAGTATGTTAGAGGGTCAGCTCAGGATGGACGGTTTGGAGACAAAGCCAGACAGGTGAGATTGTGTTAGTTTGAACATGTGCTGAGGAGGGATGCTGGGTATATTGGGAAAATGATGCTAAGGATGGAGCTGCCAGGTAAGAGGAAAAGTGGAAGGCCTAAGATAAGGTTTATGGATGTGGTGAGAGAGGACATGCCGGTGGTTGGTATGACACAGCAAGATGGAGAGGACAGGATGAAAGGAAAACAGATGATCCACTGTGGTGACCCCTAATGGGAGCAGCTGAAAGAAGAAGACCACTGTCTTATCTGTGCTTAGTTTCATCCCATGTGCCTATAGATTTGCATTCCATTCTCCTATCCTTTGCTGAAGTTCTTGCTCAGAGTCTGCCTGTAATGCCACATCGTCTGCATACAGTAACTTTGCTGATATGTTCCCTCCGACCTGTTTGCTAATGTAGTCAATCACCAGTATGAACAGTAGTGGGTTCAGAGCTGAACCCTGGTGTACACCCACTCTCTCTGGGAAACCCTCTGTGAGGCTGAACACTGTTCGTACTTGACTCATTAGATCCTTGTACATAGCCTGCACTAATTCTACCACTGTTTCTGGGACTTCAAACCACTGCAGTACTGCCAAGATCAGCTTTCGTGGGACCTTGTCATATGCTTTCTCCAAGTCTAGGAATGCCCAGTTGCACTCTTACCTCATCACTAACTTCTTCTCATGTATCCGTCTCACTGTAAACATTGGGTCAGTTGTACTACAGCCTGATATGGATCCGAACTGCTCATCTCCCATCTTACATTCTATTACTCTGCTTATCCATTTATCAATCACCCTCTCCAGAACTTTCATGCAATGTGACAGGAGTCTGATACCTCTGTACTGCCCACAGTTGTGGATGTCCCCTTTGTTCTTGTACACTGGCATGAGTATGTTTCTCCAGTCATCTGGGATGTGCCTTTCTCTTCACACTGCTGTTAGTAGCCTCAGGAGCCATTTCTTCCCTATCTCACACAGCATCTTCATCATATCTGCTCAACCTCATCTGAGCCTGCTGCTTTCCCTGACTTCATCTTCCTTAGTGCTGTTCTTACTTCTTCCTGCACTCATTCTTTCTTTTGATGACTTCCTGGACTTCTGCATTCCACCAACAGCTTTCCTTATGTACCTTATTTCCATACCTGCTCGGCCACATATCTTTTCTGTAGTCCCAACTCATGCTCTTCTTCTCACATCGTAGGCTATTTCTGTGGGGCAGAACAGCCTCCATGGTGTTTTCTTCATTCAGATGCTGCTGGAAATACTCCCTCCATTTGCCTTTGATGTCCTGTGGACTGGTGAGCATGTTGTTGGTGGCACCCCTTGTGAAGGGTGTCTGACTATCTTCTTTATCTTTCTGTCTTTGCCTTGTAACCTGAGATAGTTTCTTTGTGCCACTTACTGAGTCACTTTCCAGAAGTTGGTAGAGGGCCTCTGATGCCCTATTCTTTGCTATTGCAACTTCTTTCTTAGCTTCTTTGTTAACCAACCAGTAGTCATTCCTAGCTTCGTGAGTCTTTTCTATCTCCCACTTCTTCCTGCACTCCTTTCTTTCTTTTGATGACTTCCTGGACTTCTGCATTCCACCAACAGCTTTCTTTATGTACCTTATTTCCATACCTGCTCGGCCACATATCTTTTCTGTAGTCCCAACTCATGCTGTTCTTAGCCGCTACCATTCTTGTTCAACTCCACTTATTTCCTCCTCTTCTTGTGGTGCTAGAGCCCCAAGTAATTCCTTGAACTGCTGTAGTTTCTCTCCATCAACATCCAGGTCTTCAGCCTGGTCTCTGTTGACCTTAGAGCCTTCTCTGACCACTGCTTGCAGCTGAGTGTGGCAACTAGTGATTTATGCTGTGGGCCGACTGTTTCCCTGGGGATGACTCTGCAATCATGGACTCAACCCCAGTGCCTTTTCCTTACTAGGGCGTAGTCTACCTGAGTTGCATGTTGGCTACTGTTGCGTGTGATCTTGTGACAGTCTGTCTTTTGAACCATGTGTTGGCTGCTATTAAGCCATTTCCCAGACAGAAGTCTAGAATGACTTCTCCTTCTTTATTCCTGTTGCCCCACCCATGTCAACCCAGGCATTCCTCATATCCTGTTCTGTCTGTCCTGATATGTATATTCAAGTCACCCATTATCAACACCAATTCATGTTGTCTTGCTTTATCTGGTAAATCCTGCAACTGCTACCTGAATGCATTCTTTTCCTCACTATCACAACTCTGTTGTGGGGCAAAGGATGAGATGATAAATACTGCCCTATCATTACACTAGAGTGGAGTCTGACTGCCATGAGTCTATCATTAATTCTGATGATATCCCTCACTGCCTTGTGAAGCCTCTCTCTCTCCACAATTCCTACACCATTTCTAGCCTATCCCCTCCTGAGTAATAGAGTCTGGATCCTAAGCCAAGTGGCTTTGCTGCACTGCCCTTCTATCTTGTCTCTTGTATACATAGGATGTCCAGCCTCCTCCATATCATCATGTCATCCACTTCCAAGCTGCATCCTGTCAGTGAACCTACATTAAGCATAGCAATTCTCAGTTCATGTTTGGAAGGTTGGTTGGTTTTACGTCCAGCTTTTGCTCAATAGAGCTATCCCAGGTAACCCAGGCTTGGCAACTAGACACCGGCCGGCCAGTAGCATATTGAATAGGGCTGCTGGGCTTTTTATGGCAGGCACACACTGGCCAATACGGGCACATATACCCCTCCCACCATTAGCATGGGTCCTTGGCATAGGTAGGAGTAGGCCGGGTCCTAAACCCACTTATCACCGGTAGCTACCCATTCCCATTTTGGTGATGTTAGTCAACATGACTGAATCACCTAGAGCCATATTTTACACCATTGAGTGGCTAGCCTGCCACGGCATGCAGTCTGTGATCTGTGTTCTCCTATCTTGAAGATACTGTGCACCACAGTAGATGCCCAAAGTGGTTGGTCTGTACAACTCTTCCCCCTATAGTGCACCATGTACAGTCTGTGCTGCTGTCCACAGCTCCATTCATTGGTGAGTTTGAGATGGAAACACTGTTAGCTGGGAGATTACAATAAGAAAAAAATTGAACAGCTTAGATTTTAGTTAAAGAGAACAGATTCAGAGGAATTAGCAGCAGTTACTGTGCAGATTATACAGGCATTTCAAACATGCTATAAAAATTGTATAAGGTGGACATGAGACAACAAAAGATTAAAGGGATGGTGAGGGGTCATTTAAAGGGTATGGCCCTTCCTTGGCCAACCGAAGAACAATGTCAGGAATAAGAAAAACAGACAACAGAGAAAGAGAGAGAGTTAGCAATACAGAGTTAGACAGAAGTTTGTAAACTAGTGACAGAGAAAACTGTACATGCTTAATTTATATAAATTAATTAATATAATCCTGAGAGTAAGAGTAATGCCAAGGTATTAGAAAAAAGGGGCTAAGGTAGTAATCCCCAAGGAAGGAAAGGAAGCATTACAACCAGGCTCTTGTAGACTGATTACCATCCTCAATCAAGATTATTATAAAGGATTCATGACCATTTCAGTGAAAAGATTGACTAAGTTACCAGATATTATACAACCAGGCCAATGCAAGTTTGTGGGAGGAAGCAAAATGTTTGACACCATTATTCATACATTAGTGATTGTTCAGAATGCAAAGGAAGACAAGAAATATTAATTAAGACACTAAAAAGTCTTTTGACCAGGTAGAATGGGTATTCTTTATTTAAGTCTTGCAGTTTTTAGGATTCTAACATAAATAGTGGCATTAATAGACAGCATATAAATAGAACCAAAAGCTAGAGTTAAAGTGTTGGCAAACTTGTTAGGGGAACTGACCCTGTTGGGGAGAACCAGACAAGGGCTCCACTGTCATCCTTTTGTTTGTAATGTATTTGGAACCTCTGGTGACAGAGATAAGAAACTCACAGACATTGTGATATTGGATAACCATTTGTAATGTCGGGACCTCCTACAGTGAGTCCTGAATCACTGAGACTGAATAGTCAAAAAATGGACTTGCATATATATTAAGTCCTACATGGCCATTTCCTGGAATATTCTCGTTTCTGCAAGGTATGGCAATTTCAGAGTTAGTATATATAAGTTCAGCTTGCCCCCCCCCCCCCCTGCTGTTCTCCTGCATTTTTGGTCATTTTGTCTGTGTATCGGCACTTAGCATTTTCAGGACTTGACATTTCAATAGGAAGATGGGGCAGAATAAATTTCAAATTAGCACTGCATACAGATGCTATCACGTTGAATTTACAAACTCAAAAAAGGAGAGTCAATACGTTAAAGCAAATATTGCAGATATGGGGATATATCAAGATATAGAATTATGGAAAAAACAAAGGTGGTCTTAATAAATTTACAAGCAGATGAATAATTATTAAATTATAATGTAAGCATCCTGATCTAGACTCTTTAGGAAAGATAAGGTACTTAGGATATGGATATAGAACTGTTAAAGAGACCTATAAAGAGATACTGCTCAGAATGCAAAGAAACTTACAAAAATGGAGCCAACTAATTTAGAAATAGCAGTAAAAGCACCCCCTGCCGGTAGGGCATCTGTTCTATGCACTGAAGAAGGCTATCTGTTTTTCAGCCGAAACCGGTTTGCTTTATATTCCCTTTGTTTTGTGCTTTTTAGCACAACATTAATAACAATTTTTTTTCATATTTGCCACAGTCTGCTGGTCTGTGTCCTGTTATTTAGAAATAGACCAAGGAATACAGATGTTGTAATGATACAAATTAAGTCATATTTTATACCTAGGCCAAGTGTTCTTTATCTCCCCAGCAGAGATAAGTTGTTAAGATAACAAACTGGATAAAGAACTTCTTTTAGCAGAATCTGTCCCAAGATTAGCTTGAGAAAACCTAACTTTATCCAATGTACAGGGTTGGATGGCTACCCGCAAACATTCCAAAACATCTGAAGGCAGTGCAATTTAATTTTGTTAAGAGATGCCAAGTGATGTAATGTAGGTACAAGTGATAAAGACAAAATAAATACATAAATAAATGAGTAGGGAGAAAAAATATTTTTGAAGATTTCTTGGGGAGCACAGGCAGAGATGATTGAACAACCTACAATGGTGACATTTAAAAAGGAAATGAGAAAAGAGATAGATAAAATGCTCATGAAGGGTTGGAGGCAGGATCTTTTACCAACAGGTAGCACTTGAGGGTTAAGACGAGGTAACATGAAAATGGAGGCAGAAGGTAAAACAAACCAATCTCAAACCAACTGGAACAAATGATAAAAAGGGAAAGTAATAGAATGGGTAGAAATGGTGAGAACACACAAGATAAATCAATAGGAAAGAGAAGACTAAATGGAGATGAGAACAAAAATAAAAAAAAGAAAATGTGTTGCAATTAAAGAAAAGGACAAACCAGGTTTTGTAACATGGAATGTAAAGCTCAGAGATAGTAAACAACAAGGAAACATTTATAAAATTTCAAGCTGCACTAGATTTTTGGGAGCTAGGCAGTAGAAGACATATATATATATATATATATATATAAGGGTGCCTTAAAATGATATTAGAGGAGATATAAATTTCATGAAAAAGATCATAACAGGAAGTAAAATAATTGATATGTGTAGTAGTTCTAGTTTAAAAAAAGTGTTAACTAGGAAATGGATACCAAAGGAATCACCTAAACAACAAGAGGTAATACAGATAGTAGAAACACTTCAACAGAAACAGGAAAAGGATCAAGGGAGAAGGTACTTAGGTTCATCGGTAGACGGTTGCCCTGGGTGCAATATATGGAATATATATTTGAAGCAGCAGATCATCATAGAGAAGAGGGGAGTAGGAAAGTTAACACAGACTTGCATGTGAAATGATGGGAGCTTATCTTTCAAATACAGGAATGCATTGAGCTTAAGAAAATTTAAAATACTTGCATGGAAGTGCCTGCACAAGTACTTTTATACATCAGAAAGTTATACAAGATATTTTTATCAGTACATTAGAAAGGGGATTGGAAGCATAGTTTTGGGACTACAAAGGGATGCTTCGGTTTGTAAAACAGTTGAAAAAGATGTTAGAAAATTAGAAGTTAAACTAGATGAAGGAAGCTTTGTATTAGCCACAGGAAGTGAGGGTGGAGAAAAAAAATGAGTAAGCAGGAACTGATTTGGTTCATACTGCTGCTGGATAGAAAGACAATTAAAAAATGGAAGCAAGTAGATAACACAACAGTACGACAGGCAGTGGAACTGATGGAGAGGGTGAGAGGAGAGAAGAAGGAGCAGTTGGGAGGGAAGAATCAGGCTCTTGTAGACAGGTGGCTCATTTGTTTAAAATATATAGAAGGAGAAACTTAGAAAGAAAAAGGAAAGAGGAAGGTTCATGTTTAACATAGACTACCACTGTTGGAACATGTGTAAGTAATGTGATTGGGTATTGTGGAGTAGATACATAGGCTGGTATAAGGTAGATTAGACAGAGGTTTAGTAAGTGATTAAGTTTCATAGCATTCAAAAAGGGTAGGGAGGGGTGTGTGTCATGCTTTCACTAGTGGGTATGGTATGAATGGGTTTTGTCAAAAAAATACAGAGGGAGTAACATGGGTTAGATACGAGGGGGAAAGCATAAACTAGATGCTAAGGAAAAAACAGAAAGAAGCACAACTCTCAAATGTCCCTGATTTTGACTCACATTTTAACTTTGTCCCTTTTAATCTCTCCACAAATTGGTGACTTTTGGAGAAAAGGTAGTAAATTACATTTACTAGATAATGTCAATAATTATAGATAGACTGTTTTTACTTCAGAAAATGTATATAAATTCACATTCTTTAATTATGTTAATGTCTAAAGTTAATGGTACTAATATTTTAAAATTGTCCCTGATTATTCCTGCATTTGCTTCTGATTCTGTTGACATTTGTCCTTGACTGGTTAAGAGCTATGGAAAGAAGGAATTTAAATTATTAAGCTTTTATAATAAGGGGGATATTCAAGGGGTATGAATTATTAAGTTTTTGTAATAAGGGAGATATTCAAGTCATCCAGGCTGAAATAGTGTACTTAGAGTATATCAACATTTGATATGGGAATGTAATTCTAATGATGTTTAGACTAGAAAATCACTTGGTTTGCACCATAAATGGTTCTTTGGGAGAAAAGAAATGGACCTTAAACTAACGTTTACTATGTTGTGTTAAGTATGTGTGAAGCTAGAAGGTGTCAAACATTGTTTAGCCTTTAGTTTTGGGTTGACTCGTCTGGGATATTTTAAGAGATTTACAAGGATTAGTAACCCATGAGTAGTCAGTGGACAAAGAAAGCTTGTTCCATGCATAAGGACTGTGATGTATGTTTTGTTTATAACTAGTTTAATAATTTGCCTCAACTCCCAAAGTCTATTTTGGTTTGAATAGGTGTTGGCACTGCCAGGTGTGCTAACATTTGTCAGCAGGATTTTGATCAGTGGCATGGCCCACTAGGGTGAAGCTTGGTCAACAATACTGATTTTTTTTCACATGTTTACATTGACTGAGGCACTAATTTTATTAGATTTATGAACATAATAACAGTTGTATATGTTTGTTTATTTTTTCTTTATTTATTTTCTCTCTTGTTTGCATTACAGTTGAAGTTTAATAAAACAACATGTCAACAAAAAAAGTAAGTTCCCCCTCTAAAATCCCACGGTATGTATTTTTGAGACAGACTCTTCTACCATAACAGACATGTAGAAATGCAAGCTTTCCTGGTATCATACTATATGGTGTAACACTAAATGGGAAGGTCCTTAGTGGATGAAAGAATTTTATTTACTGGAAACCATGAAAGGAAAATATATTTTGCAACATTTCATTAATTCTGGAAACATTCTGCCACAAAAAGTAAATTCCAGAAAACATACTTGGCATACATAAGTGATGCTAACAAGAAACCATTTATTACTATATTTGAAACATTATGTTTACACTAGATAAATAACATATTAGGAATATAATTTGAATGCAAAATCCAAAATTAATAACTAAGTGATACTCTAAAGCATGTAATACAATGGAAAAATATGCACATGAGTACTAAAAACATTATTTTGTATTAAGTATACTGAGGATGTACTTATGAATACATATATTTTAGCTGGAATGGTATAGGGAAATAATACTTTTATGGAAAAAACAGTTATCAGAAGCTGAATGTGCAGACACATTGTGGCACAAAAACAGCAAAAAGAAAATACACCGCAATAAGCTTTGGGGGGATGGTATATGTAAGGGCATGCCTAAGGGGAATTGGTCAGGCAAAGACTACTCCACACTACATAACCTTTAAGCTGTCTTCTTTCAATTAAAAAGAGAACCTCACCTGGAACACAACATGGGAGATCATCTCTGGATCAAGGGACTGGGGATGATATTCACTAGTGAGTGCTGAGTGAGCAAATAATACACATTGCCTAACCAGACACAGGCAGAAAAAGATGCATTAAGTAACATTGCTGGATCATTACCTGCTAGCCAAAGAGTAGGGGAAGTCATGCATGTTGTCAGTCAACTGGTAGATAGACATGATAGAGATTACGAAGGACTAAACCCTGGAAACTGGAAATGTCACTTGGTACACAGAATGTCACTTCACTACTAGGGAAATAGCAAGATCTTGTGTAGGAGTTTGAAAACATGCAGCTAGACATAGCTGATTTCATCTTTGCACATGGCATTTATTCAAGGACCAAACTTCTCATTGAAAGTGGCCCCTTTCTGGTTCTGGATTTGCCCCTTAGCCAACACCCTTGCTGGGTATAATGATACTCACCATCCATTAGCACGGTGCTGTGTAGCTGTAGTCTGTGCCAGTATATAATAGGGTCACCTCAATGAGACCCTGCATTATACAAAGAAAAGCCCACTGCTTGTGCGCCTGCAGCTGACAGCTATTTGGAGTTTTTGCTTCTTGCAGACCACAAAATGGCACTTGATAGGGTACCATCAACTGAAAGTATAACTCCACTGGGAGACTTCAATTATAATGTTGAATAGCATGGATATACCTGAAGGAGCACAGCTGGAAGAAATTATTTACTTGATCTAAACCCAAAGGTGCTTGTCACTGTCCATAATGAACAACATGTTCAAAGACAAGGTCACTCATAAGTGTACATGGTGTCACAACACCCTCAGTCAAAGGTCAATAACTTTTTGGAAGCTTTGGCATGAGACCTGAGGCTGATTCTGAATATTCAGATCAAAAGAAGTGTTTAGCCACCACCTGATCACCATTTGTAGGTGAGAGGAGTCAGTCAGCATGGTCCTTGGCTGGACAGACCTGGGAAGTCCAAGCATGTAGTGGGAGTACCCACTAAATGTCTAGTGTGTTTCTGTATGGGAAGAGTCGAACTCCCACATCTGGAACAGGTTCTTATCAAATAATGAGGGATGTCAGGCATGTGATGTCTGAATGTTCAAGAACTCAGTATTTAAGGTGTTGGCAAGAGATGTGGGTGAATGGCAGCTAGTGTGCATCATAGCTGTAAGTGAGTGACCTGTTGCTTGATTCTAGCAGTAATGGGAGCTATCAAGATAAAGAGAGAAACATACCTTCCTTATAATACTGGCAAGGAGTCTCAGATTTGACTGAGACATTGAAAGGCCAAGAGGACAGCAGCTGCAGTGTCACTGAATGAATAGATAGGTGTGGGGGATGTTCGGTGAGGGCACTAGGAATTACTTCAGATGGTCTCAGAGAGGGTTGTATCAATAATCCTGTGGTTCAGGACAGTGAGAGTGGATCAAACAAGGCAATACCCTAGACATCAGCATTTGGGGGGATACTGAACAGTACAACAAAAAAACCTTGACAGCTTGTGACCATAATTGCAACTGCTTATTAGACAGCTTGCAATGTGTGTATCATTTGATCTTACTTTGGTAAAGGAAACCTTTAAAAACACAAAAATGTGGAACAAACCTTTTCAATTTTGCTTGGAAGGTGGCACAGTATCTCTAGGAGGCAAGATGTGAAGGTGATCTCCATTTTATAAACGTGGACAGAAAGGTGATTTCTAATTAAAAGGGGATTACATTACTCAGTCTTTCTGGAAAAAGCTTTTCCAAGGTACTGCAAAGGAGAACCTTTTCATTAGCTGAGCCTCTGATTCAGGAAGAGCAATGCAGGTTCCCTTGTCATGGAAGAGTGCAGCAACTTGTTGTTTTTAACTAGGGTTGAGGGGTGAGCTCTCAAGTATAGTCTACATGTATACAGTGACCCAGTAAAGGCATGTGATGGTGCTCCCTAGTATGTACTATGCAAGTTGTAGTAACAGTATGTTATCCTAAGCTAGCTGCTGTGACATTTGATCTCTGAGCTTGTGGAGTTAGACTTGTATCTGCATTCTTTGTGTAAAGCTGAGTACATTCAACATGGCCCCTGGACTGTACCAAAAGAGGATATCTCATTTGCCATGTGAAGTTTTGTGGGGAAGATATCAAAGAGTAATCAAGCCTGAATTTTATCCAGTCTAAGGATGATGCAGCTGCATGTTTGCTTTTGATAAACAATATTATCTTCTTAGCCTCAACTGCTTTACCTCCAGGGTGCATTGCTGTGACTCTTTGCTTAGTATAAAGAGGCTGGGATGAAAAATCATCATCTCAAAATCACAAATCATGCTCTTCTCCTTGAAAATAGTGAATGCTGTCTGTAAATGAATAAAAGCAGCTGACCAAGATGAAAGATTTTAAGTATCTTAGGGTCTAGCTCATGAGTAACAGTAGAGGGAATTGGGAGAGTTACTAAAGGCTGGGTCATTAACAGCAGTACTGCAGTCATTTTACCAGACTGTGGTAATGAAATGAAAGGTGAGTCAAATGATGAAGTTCTCAGTATACAGGTAATCTATGATCCCACCTTCATCTATGGTCACAAGCTTCAGTACTGAATGAAAGTGTGAGATTTGAGATAATACATACATGTTGCAGAAATTAGGTTCTTTTACAGGTTTGCTAGAAGATTATCAGCCCAGAAGATTCTCAGAGTACATTTACTGCTTTTCACGGCTGGGAGATATCAGCTAAGGCTGTCTGGAAACCTAATGGAGATACAGTGGACATAGCACACATTCAGGAAGTGTGCAGCTGACTCAAGAAATGCATATTATATCACTGGCTTGAGAATCCTGTAGGCTGAATTGAGAATTTTTTTGATAGAAATGGGGACGAACAAAAGCATAAAAGAAAGAAAAATGTAAGATTTTGCAATGAATGTCATGGAAGTAAGATACAGAGGCCATGCTGGGTGTAATGCCTATACTCAGTCCACCCCATACCTCTCAACTATCTAGATTTTTACAGAATGTCCAGATTTTTGCCTGATATTTTTGGTCTATTCCTCAAAAACGCTGTGGTTTTCTGGCAAGTCATCTAGGATTGAAGTCATTTAATAATGGCAGACATTTGAGTTTCAGACTTCATGCCTTTCAGAAAATACATATCAGCACAAAACCTGTTATTCTAGCAACTTTCTAAGTTTGTAAGAGCAAAAATCTGTCCTTATTTTTGTTTTTTTGTCCCACATTATATTTGGCTTTGTCTAGATTCCTTGAACTGAGTGGTTGAGAAGAACAGTCCGCCCTACAGAAGGAGCTCCCATGCTTCTCTGCCTCAGAGCCACACAGTTCCAGCAGTTATGATTGGACTGATATTGTAGGCAAGCCCCCTGTCTGCAATTCCAGGTTTAACATATAGGTGGAGCTGCTGTGGAAGAGAACTTTAGCCAGGCAACTCAAACCCAGAGTCCTCAGGTATTTTTATGACAGGTTTACAACAGGTAATGAAATTCGTTAACATAGTATGTTATAGAGTCTCATTGCTTAACTGTTCCTGCTTTAGCAATGCCCCATTCAATTCAATACCTTGAGTTATGAGGTAATAAACTGGATAAACCTTGCCCAACCAGGGTTGGAAGGATTTGACTGTTCAGAGTTGTGAGAGCTGGATAGTAGCAACTGCCATGTCTTGCTATGCCACTTTTTTTTTGTTTTTGTGGAATCTGGACCAATATCTATTCTATTTTACAACTGTGAATTGCTTCTAGAAAGAAAAAGCATGATAATATAACAGTGGCCTGGCTTTGAAATTTAAATGCAAGGGTTATAAAACTTCACTATTATTAAGCTATGATGGACAGTTGCCTACTTGTTTTAGAGATCCCAAAAACCTGACACCTTTCCAAGGCCCCTTACATACAAGCATCATTTTATATTTATCTTTACATGTTTCTGTCCCGTGTCACTAGCTTTCTAAGACCACAATATGCTTAGCTTTTCAAATTACACTTCTCAAAAGGGTTGATTAAAGGCAAGAGTCCAGAATGCATGCCAATATATATATTTTTTTTACACTGAATGAGGAATGTTTTCGGGTGAAAAAAAATTATTCTTGATGAGTTTGAATGGAGTTTCTAAGCTGCATCCTAAAAATGCTTGCAATCTATACTGACAGTAGCCTTAGGTTAATTATACTAAATGTACAGAGAGGATTTACAGTACATAAGGAAGCTAGACTTAACTTTCATCTGGGGCTTGCTCAAGAGCGTTACTAAACCCTCCTGCCTACATTAGTTAACAGCAACAGCAAGAGACAAAAAGTCTATGATACCAGAGCATATATACCCTCAGTGAGGCCCGGCTACAGAAGAAGAAGAAGAAATATTGCTTAAATATGTAGCAAAATGGCGGTAGGTTTCAACAGCAGGATGCCTCAGCAGTTTATGATCAAAGGTATTAAACTCATGTTCAGTTTCTCTAATAACATGCATAGAATGCTTATCTCAAGAAATCCCATTTAAGAACTGAATTTTGTGAATTTGTACTGTACCTGGACCTAAAATGCCTGTTTATACAAGATCTTTGCTCTGATATGAAAAGATCCTGTTGTATGATGGTGACAGTAGAAGCCAAATTATGAATTATTTCCATTATTTAGGAAGTTTTAAAATGACTAATTACATGTTATACTAGAAATATTATACTAGAAAAGGAGAGTTAAAGCAAATGTTTTAGGAAAAGGATTGCCACAAACGATTGTGGACATATGAAACAAAATTACAAATATTCACTAAACTCCTTTGTTATGTTAGTAGACACTATTGTTCAGCATAGAAAGAGGTAACAACCCTCAAACATATAAAAAGCTCATAATGACCTTTAATCACTTTCAGTTAGCAGTATAATTAAATTCTCAACATTTTACCAAAAGAAGACTGCATCACTCCATTACATTTACACTCACCCCCCATGCCTTTCAACAGCACAACTTTTTGCAGAACATCCAGATTATTGCTTCATATTTTTGGTCTGTTCCTCATAAAATCTGTAGTCTTTGGATAAACCACTGAAGCTTGAATTCACTAAATAACGACATACATTTGATTTTTGGGGCATGTGTTCTTCAGAAAATGGACACCAACACATCCTGAAATTCTAGCAGCTAAGTTTATTTCAGGAAGATGGAACATGTTACAAGTATGGACAGCAGGCAGAAACTAATCTTTTATTTCTGCTGCTGTCATTTGCTGGTGAGTCCTAGTTGATTTTACTGCCTGGCACTAGATCCGAGCTTAACAACTTCAGCAGGGGGTGCTTAACATTTGTTAAGGTCAGGTCTCACTACTGCATACCTGATCTGTCTTTTTCTGCATATTGGAGGGTAATCACCGTACTGTATGTACTACAAAATCCTTATTAATAAAATAAACTAGGCTAATAAAAGATAATTTGTTGAACTGGCCCTAGTATGCTGACCAAAAAGCATGACTGTTTTTATACTACACTCATTGTGATCAGGTTGTGGAATAAAATAAAAACTGTATTTCCCATTATACATGTCACAAACCATTATTTCCCTTCTACTCCTTGATGCAATATTTTCTTGACTATGTATATGCTTGTACAAGTTTTTCCAGCTTCAGATAATTTATATAATATTTTATTTATTTATTTAACATTTGTTGACCGGGAAGGTCCGACTAGGTTCCACAGAGCCTGTTTTCAGCGGAGGCCCGGGGAGAAATGCTCCAGATGCATGTCTTTGGAATGTGGGAGGAAACCAGAGTACCTGGAGGAAACCCACACGAACACAGGGAGAACATGCAAACTCCACACAGAAGGCACCCCAGCTGAGAATCGAACCGGAGAACCTCTCGCTGTGAGGTGACAACGTTAACCGCTGCACCACTGTGCCGCCGAATATAAGGCCTATTATGACTTCATTCTTTCATCTTTGGTGTAACATGATTTTCTTAGGAGTCTCAGATACACGTTTTTCACATTTTAATGCAGTGTACTTCTTAAGTCTCTTAACACTCAAAGGGGAAATGGTTGTTACCTACTCACTAGAGATATAAATCATGCCCTTCCACTATACCTACAGACTAGAAAATACTCACACTCTAATATTTCTTCATATTTATAAACCACTTTCCCTTTCATTGTCTGTAATATTTTATGTTTTATGTATATATTTAATCATTAATTGATGTATTCATTCATTCACTCATTAAAATGTGTGAATGGTCCATAAAGATCCATGTTTTGAAGGAGAAATGCATAAAGTATACACACTGTGACAGGATTCTCACAGAAAATGTGTATGCACCTTTAAATTATAGTCAGACTGTATGCTGTGGTAATGAGTGTGGGAGTATTTTCACTGCAGTTAACAATTCCACAAAGTCTTAATTGCCAGTTACAAAAGTATAAAGGGCAGAAGCCTGCAAAGCTACATTCAGGAAGTTAGTTCCTTACACAGAGGTTCATCCCTGAAAATGTGGATTGAAAAAGGTCTCAGTCAGGCCTAACCTATGGATCATGACTCATAGTAGTTGCATTTTACCTTGTGGAAGGACTTGTTTCTAAAGCAAGAAGTTGAAGATGACCTCATATTCCCTAAAGAAAAGAAATAAATTCTGTACCGATTACTAGTGTCCAAATCTTATAGGACACTGGTAATGAAGCCAGGCCATAAGCATGTGTTGGAAGGTCTGTAAGAAATGGGCAAAACTAAGGCAAGAGTGCTGCCCAGATTTTATGAACGACACAGACTGATAACTTCTGTGTTTTTATCCTGTGTGGCAGAAAACTGCACCCCCATCAAGAATATAAAGTCCTTTGATGCCAGTGCTATCATAGACCTCCTGTTTGATTATATAGCTATTGGCATAACTGGGCCATTACTAAAATATTTAGCAAGGGACAGCAGTACATATTAGTCATTTTGGACTATGCTACCAACATTTCAGAATGGCTGCTGCTACGCAGAACTAATGCTAAAGCTCTTGCCAGGACATTTGTACTGTTATTCTCGGGTGTAGGCCTCCTTAAGGGCTGTGTTACTGAACAAGGCTCTCCTTTTATGTCAAAGGTGCTGCATTGTTTATAACAGAGCTTTAAATTTAAAAAGGTAAAAACAACAATTTTAACAAATCTGATTAATTTACAGAAACGTTCGATAAAGCACTGAAGTTCAAGTTGAGAAAAGTTGTTGATGCAGATGGTAAAAGTTGAAGTCATTTCTTAAATTACTTATTCTTTATAATCAAGAAGGTGCCATAGACTTCAGATGAATTTACCCATTTGAAATTCTGTACTGCATGAGTCTGAGAATGCTAAATCAACATTGCTAAGGAAATGTAGGAAGAGGAAAAGGAACCATTTAAAAGTGCGACAGAACACTATGTTAGTTTGTAGGATATATTAAACCTGGTAATGCCCATAGTATGGGAGCACATGCAAAGGGCCCGGCAAATGCAACTGTGAGTTCATAATGTTTATAATTAAGACATCAGTCTTGGAGAATTTAACACAAGTGACCAGGTACTAGTGCTGTAATCTCTTACTAACAACAGGTACAGTTCCTCCTGCATTCAAGCATTCAAATATTATTCCTTTACCTGAAGTTTACATCCCTCAAACCTGAAGGATTATACACCAGTCTCAACCCCCTGCGCTATGAATAGGATCTTAAAAAAAACTTAACATATAAACAGACTGCTCTGTGATCAACAAAATGGCTTCAGAAACTCTTTCCATACTCTTGACTATACTTCTGTCAACTACTGATTGCATCTACAGTGACATTAATGGAGGTGACATTACTACCGGTGTGTTTGTATACAAGACTCAAGCCTTCAAGATAGTGAACAATAGTCATAAATGTGACACACTAAATAGGTTCATAGGTTGGTACTGGGCTATCTGCCCGAAGGCATATATTAGCCCAGCCACGTTGTGCGGTATTCACCGCCCCTTTAGTAGTTCCCTAGACCCTTGTACTAGCAGCTAGTACCCTTGGCCCCTATCTAGTAGTGCTGTTGGTGTGATCCCCAGTGTGAACTTTCTGTTACCCATCCACTCATCAAGGTTCCTCTTGAAGAGTGATAGTGAGGGGCTCTAACTTATGTAGATCGGGACCCTGTTCCATAGTAAGGGAAGTCTCTGCGAAGGGAATCTATCCCTCCAGCATGTTCTATTCATTGTTGTGTTGAGGTTTATATCCCTAGAGCGTGTAGCTCAAGTAGATTTGGTTTTGCTAAGATGGAGCATGTTCAACAATTCTGGGTTGGACATGGCTTTGTACGTTAGTCAGAGATCGCTTCTGAGAAAGCGGTATGCAACAGAGAACAGTCTTAGCTTTTTCAATCGTGCTGCACAGGGCAACTGTTTGAGGCCAGTAATCCTCTTGGTTAGGTACCTCTGTGGTCTCTCCAGCTGCTGGAGATGTCTAGCCAGGTACATTCCAATTGGTGCACTGTACTCAATAATGGGTCTGATGAGGGAAGAGTGGAGGGGCACCATTACATCCTTAGATCTTGATGCGAACCCTTTCGTGATCAGATGGGTCACATAGAAGGATTTTCTAACCACTTTGGCAACATGGTTATCAAAGGAAAGCTGACTATCTACTTTGGTCCCTAGATCCCTTATTTCTTCTTCAGATTTCAGGGGATTACCTCCTATGTTGTAGTTTGCGGGTACTCTGTTTTTTCCAAAGGGGATTACTACGCATTTTTTTGCATTTAGCTTGAGACCATGGCTTTGACACCATGCATCAGTCTCATTTAGGTCCTTCTGGAGGATTTCCATGTCGGCCGGAGACTCTATTATAGCACCCAGTTTGCAGTCATCCACAAACTTAGTCAGCCACAGCCCTTCTGTGTTTGCCTGTACTTCTGAGAAGTATATGCCAAACAGGAGGGGCCCCAGGACAGAGCCCTGAGGCACTCCACTCGTTACTGGTCTGGATTCAGACATAGATCCCGCTACTCTTACTTTATGGGATCTGTCTGAGAGCCAGTTTGCGATCCATCTTGTGACATAAGGGTTTATGCCCAGGCTGGGGAGCTTATCAATAATACCTGAATGGGGAATGGTGTCAAATGCTTTAGCAAGGTCAAGGTAAGCTGTGTGTACCTCCTTTCCCTTATCTATAGCCTGAGTAACTGTCTCAAAGAAATCCACCAGGTTCAGGAGGCATGATCTGCCCTTGATGAAGCCGAACTGTGTGGGGTCTAGCGAATAGAGGTTCCCAATCTCTCCATTTATGAGTTTCATAATGATTCGCTCCATAGCCTTACAAATCAGACTGGTCAGGCTTATTGTTTGGTAGTTGCCAGGGTCAGTTGTGGCCCCACCCTTGTGTAGCGGGACCACCGTTGCCGTGCGCCATTCTATGGGCACATATCCTGTGGAGAGGCTGAGACTGAACAGGGTATTAAGATGCGGGGTTAATTCCTTTTGGAGCTCGCTTATGACACAGCCTGGGACACCATCTGGTCCCATGGAGGCAGTGTTTTTAGCTTTAGATAGAGCCTTGTTAACCAATGTATCAGTAATAATTGGACTTACACAATCCCCTGGAATGGTAATAGGCCCTGTAGGTTGGGGGGGGGGGGGTTTGCACTGAACCTGTCAGCCAAGATGTTGGCAATGTGAGGAGGGTCAGTGTATTTTGTTCCATTTTGTACTAGCTCAGAACAGACCTGAGCATTGCCATTTAGGTTTTGACGTAGCCATAGAAGGCCTTATGGTTATCCTTGGCATCCTTGGCAACTTTATTTTCAAAATTAGCTTTAGTTGACTTGATGAGGGCCCTCAATTTCTTACTAATGCTGATCAGGGATGATTTTTCTACTTGAGATTTGGCCTTTTTTGTATAAGTCTCCTCCTTTTATTGTAAAGTTTGCTTATGGCCGGGGTCCACAAGACTGGTTTCTTCTTGCTTGAGGAAGGAGTCTTGGTTTTAACTTTGGTGAAAACAACTTAACTTTGGTGAAAAAAAAAGCTTTGGTTCAAAAACCTATTTGCAAGACAGATTCTTTCAAATATACACTATCCAAAGGGGAAAAACAACATTGGAGTACCTCAAGCCTCTGTCCTAGATCCCCTTTTAGACTTCCCTCTCTATTTCTTAATGATACTACACTTGACTTACCTAACCACAGATGATGTACCCCTGACACAAGCCAGCAAAACCCAAGAAGCCCTACAGCAAAACATACAATCTCAATTTAGAGACCTGTGTATCTGGTCCCACACAAATAGTCTTCAAAGTAGCAGTACAAAGGCAAATGTCATGCTTTTCTGTTCCACAAAGAAAGTGGCATCCCTAACTACAATATAAAATGCTCAAAAATGGAACATTATACAAAATGTTACACTGCAGAAATACATGTGGTTGGCACTGCATACATTATCAAGCTTCAATAATCATTATTCCCATCAAAGTTTTGACAACTAAAATTGTATAATAGGCTGTATCAAGTCTTCTCTCCCCTGAAGCACAAGTGGCCTTACTTTATTATTTTCTGAATTTATTAACTGGTGTAGAAAACTGATCCCACTGGACCTATTCCAGTCGCAGTCCAGTGGTAAATAAAATAGATACATCACTTATATGCATAGTGAATGACAAAACACAATATGCATGTGTATTATATACAAACTGAATATCAAAGTCAAAAGTGTTCAAATTCCAGTGCCTGTTACCCCTTTACTCAGCACATAACATGTAAACATCTAAAAAATAAAGTAACTGAAAATAAAATAGTAAGATTTGTTTTCTTTGCAGATATGAATTGTCACCACTGCAGCTTATATCATGAGATACACTATCTATTACCAGTAGCATAGCTAGGGTGGGGCAAGTTTGCCATGTTTTGGGAGTGCAGTCAGCTGATCTCAATCTCTCTTCAGTGCAAAACCAGCTTTTAAAAGCCTGTATTGCATTTGCAGTCAGACTCCATGTGTGGGCTAAACTGTAGTTTGCTACGTTTTTTGTTTTTTTTATTTTTAAACTAAAACATGAGCACTGTAGCACTCCATGCAAGCAGGCTGTAAATTGTAGCAAGCAGTTTGCTATAGTTTAAAAAGAAGAACTTTTTTAAATTAAAATTAAAACATGAGCACTAAATTTGTAGCAGTTTGTTACAGTTTAAAAATATTTTTTTTATTACAAGTTCTATAACACTGTGTGCAGGCAGGGTATAAACGGCAGCAACAGACTGCAACTTTCTTCAAGCCTCTCTGAAAGTGACTCTCCTCATATTCTGCTCCTCTGGTAGCGCAAACCATCTTCAACAAATAATAGAAGAAGCCTTTAACGCTGGCTTCAGCATGCTCACTTACTGCTCAACCCTAAATAAAATAAGCAACTCCTGCTTTTCCCAACTCATACAGCCTTGACAAAAGTTACTAAAAATCATCTCCCTAAACAACACTGACATTGAAGTAGTATCTCATAATAAATTGCTTGGCATGACCTTAAATGACAGCCTACAATTCAACCAACATATAATAAATACAATTAAAAACACACCAAAAGTTAGGAATGCTCTACAAAACAAAACACATCCTCAGAACTAATGCTAAAATAATCCTAGCTAAAACTCGGCTACTAGCATCAGTTCTATATGGAGCATTCATCGTTACAAACTTCCAGATCTTCCCAAAAATTAAACTTGAGCAGTATCATAACAAGACTTTATTCTGTGCCACAAACAAACCCAGCCAAAGCCACAGGTGTACTGCAATAAATGAGCTAAATTGGTTCAAACTACCTCACTGTCTTACATGCACCCAGTTTAATCACAGCACAAAAAATAATAAATCATCATTCAGACTACTCACTTCTTAGCAAAATTCTACAACTCCTCACATGCAAATCCAAAAATAAGTCCGTAGGACACCCTACTTTTAACATAGTAGTAAAAACCTAGAACTAACTCCCTGTAACAATCATGACATCATCATCCACTTGTTCAAAACTTCTTTAAAAAAATTCATAACTAGTTCCTGGCTTTGCCCATGCTTCACTCCAGGCTAGCTTTTACCTTCAAAGAACAGTTTTATATTTATATTTATATCCATTGTTTTACCGCAATCTTGCCTTTTCCCTTCCTCTGTTTAAAATTACCTTTAAATTTTTCTGACCTACTATCCCTTTATACAACCATACTACTATCTGCTGTTCCACTACTGAAAATTGTATTCACTTACTGTGCTGCCAATGTAAATACATAGTAATTTGTAATCATACATTTCTCTTTCTCTTATAACTTTATGCATATACTTTCTCTCATCTTGTATTAACATATTTCTTACTCTACTAAAAAAATTCACTCACTCTCTCATATCTGTCACTATGTCAACTTCATTAAAAATCATTATTTTCAACTAACAACTATCTCGCTTTCTCTTTGGAATTCATGTTTTCCCTACTTATCTAACCTTTAAACAAATTAAGCTTAGTTCTCTCACTAGATAATCTTGCTATTTCTTATGTTACTCTGTAATATACTTGTATGAATAATAACCTTTACAAATCATTATTTTATATTGTGCTTATATATATATATATATATATATATATATATATATATATATATATATATATATATATATATATATATATACCTACCACAGAAGGCACACATACACACACTCACTCACACCTAGGGCCAATTTAGAGTGTCCAATCCACCTACAGCATGTCTTTGGGATGTGGGAGGAAACCGGAGCACCCGGAGGAAACCTACGCAACCATGGACATGCAGATTCCGCACAGAAGGCATCCCAGCTGAGGATCGAACCAGAGAACCTCTTGCTGTGAGGCGGCAATGCGAACCACTGCACCACCGTGGCCGCCTATATATATATCTATATCTCTCTCTCTCTCTATATATATATATATATATATATATATATATATATAGATATATATATATATATATATATATATATATATATATATATAAATATATATATATATATATATATATATATATATGGGTCTACTACGGTTGATTGAAAACTCACTTGACTGAAAATGAAATTACTAGGACCACTTCACTGAAAACTCATTTCTTTGAAACTCATTTCATTGAAAGTCATAAATGGCCTTTTCCCCACTGTAGTGCGACTCGGGAGTTAGTATATAAATTAAGAGGGGGGGCTGTGGGGGGGTGTAGCCCACCCCCACATATTATAAACATTTTAAACTATGCACAGTGATACTTACAAGTGCAATAAATAACGGTTTCCAAAAGAGAATATATAACCAAGATATGTGGGGGGCGAACCCTCAATGTGGGGGGCTGTGTGCCCTACACCCCCTTACTTTATATACTAACTCCTGGGTCGCACTAAAGTGAGGAAAAGGCCATTTATGACTTTCAATGAAATGAGTTTCAGTTAAGTGAGTTTTCAGTGAAGTGAGCTTTCAGTGAAGTGGTCCTAGTAATTTCATTTTCAATCAATTGAGTTTTCAATCAACCGTAGTAGACCCATATATATATGTATATATATACATATATATATATATATATATATATATATATATATATATATACATATATATATATATATATATATATATATATATATATATGAATAGTAATTATATTGCGCTTATATATATATATATATATATATATATATATATATATATATATATGAGTCCCCTACACATGGTCAAAATGCCACAAAGTCAAAACCCATATAGCCGAGACCATATGTTCAACTTTTGTAATCCCAACCATGTGTAATGGACATCACCGTGCTGTGCAGAATGGAAATATTTCCATTTTCGCACTGTAGTGTGATCTCAGAATTGGTTACGGGGGGTGCAGCGTGGCATAGCCCCCCCCCCTGCTAACACTTAGAAAGTGAGTTACTGTTGTGTATTTTTATTATTTTTACATGTTTGAAATTGCGGAAGTCAAACATATGGTCTCAGCCATATGGGTTTCGTCTTTCTGCAATTTCGATCATGTATAGTAGACCCATACAGATATATATATATGTGTGTGTGTGTGTGTGTGTGTGTGTGTAGTAATGAAAAAAATTCGACCTTCTTATTTACTGTTATTTATTTCATGTTAGTTCTTTATTGTTTCTATTGAAAGCATTTACAATGTTAATCACTGTTTTTTTTTTTTTTTTTAATGTTTGAACTTTACTCCTTGGGTCTATGCTGAAAAAGTGTCTCTACCCAGTCAGGTTAACACTGTTAACAAATGTCAAATACATAAATAATAAATAAACATAAATGACAATCCATATCAAATGTTTTTGTTTGCTATGTTGTACTTTTTTTTTTTGTTCATGTAAGCCATTGGAACTGCTCTCCAAGAGGTTATTGCTCAGTCAGACTTTTCTGGTAAACAAATATCAATACATAAAAATAAATAAATAATTATTACTATCATATCTGAGGGATTTTTCTTCCTATACGGCATACCAATTTATTGCAGACTTGAGCATGCTCAAGTCTTCAATGAATTGGTATATAAAATAAAATCTAAATATCTGTCCTGTCATCTAGCAGCATTCTTTGCAGACCTATTCTCAAAGAGAACAGCAATATATTTGACCATTCCAAACATTTGCCATCATAAATCTCAATGTACATATCTTTGCCAGCATTCAGGGAAATTCTCAACAAGGTAAAAAAAAAAAAGACCTGTACCAAGTCCCCCGGAATGATGTTTAGCTTATTAAAGAAATTACCCATTATGGTTATTAATCCTAATTCTCCAGAATCTGTTCTAACACAGGACTTAAAATATTTCAGCGCAAGCTTTTATATGAGGACAATTTGTTAACCTACAGTCTGCAAGCAATGTCCTGAGGCCCCAGGTATCAATAAGATCTTCTTACACATTACTATCTCTCTCTCTCTCTCTCTCTATATATATATATATATATATATATATAGAGAGAGAGAGAGAGAGAGAGAAAGACAGAAAAGAAGAGAGAAATATATGGCTCACCACTAGCATTCCCATCAGACATCAGAATATATATATATACATATATATATATATATATATATATATATATATATATATATATATATATATATATATATATATATATATATATATATACATACAGACAGACAGATATATACATACATACATATAGATATATACATGTAGATACTGATATAGATATATATGGCACACTGCTAGCATTCCCATCAGTACTATATATCTATATATATCTTCTCTGTTGTTTATATTACTTCTGACATTTGTATAAATGACCTTTAATCTATTTTTTTCTTTTCCCCTGACACCTTCTATAGTTTTTTTTTTATTAATTATCACTCTTGAGAGCTTGGTATGAGTTACCAGTTCAACTGCAGTACTGTTGGATGAAGAGATGATGAACTAGTTTTGGGCAGCTAGTGGCTTGGTGAGAAAAGGATTAGTTTTATTTTCTTTGGGTTAAGTACAAGGTGGGAGTATGATGATGATGATTTAACTGAGAAAAGTGATCCCTGGGTAAGCTGTTGCATTTTATCCAAGCATTTCGCACAGCACATGAGGGTTGTGCCATCTGTGTACATAATGAAGGATAAGTGCCTGGTTGCAGTGTGCAGGTCTTTAATGAAGATATTAAATAGCAGAGGACACAGAATGGATCCTTGGGGGATTAAAACTGTTAATGAGAGAAATGGGAAATGTTATTTTGCAATTTAACTGTTTGTACTCTATCTGGCACTTAACTATTAAACCTAGTGGTTACTGATGGTGCAAGTCCTAGTGCAGACAGTCTTTGGAGGAGTTTGGGATGCAAGACTGTGTCAGAGGCTTTCAACGGATTAAGAAAGCTAGCAGATACTGTGTTACCATAATTCCTGTTCTGCTTAACTGTTGTCATAAAGTTAATAAGGGCAGTCGCAGTGCTGTGGTGCAGACAGAAGCTGTTGGGGATGAGGGTATTAAATTATTATCAGAAATAAAGGTAAGAACTTGTCTGTGTATGAAACTTTATAGTACATTTGAGAGTGGAAATAAAATTGCTATTGGTCAGTCATTGGTAATGTCATTCAAACTCCCATGATTGGGCAGGGGTAAGATGTATGATTTTTTCCAAAGGATGGGAACATGAGTTTCATGTAAGTGAGCAATTGATTAGTATGGAGATAGGAGCAAGCATTGGCATCTGTTACTACTTTCACAAATTCTACTGGTATGTTATATGATGTGAGTGCTGCTAGTTTTAATCTAAAGAGTATTTTATTATGGTGGATGCGGACACTGGTTGGAAGAAGAATAACTTTTTGTTGTTTATTGTTTCAGATGATACAGCTGTGGGGTAGCAGCTATGGGAGTTGAGTTATTCATACGTGAATGTATGAATTGAATGAGGTGGGCATTAAATCGAGTGACAACGTTATAATTTTGGTTATTAAGATTGGGAAAAGTTGTGTAATTTGGCTAGTGTGCAGTAGCAGGTTTACTTCTGTCCAGAAAGCTTTTGGGTTATCTTAGTTGTTATTTTGCATCTTGGAATAGAAGACTTTTTTGTCACATATTATCCTATTTTAATGATGGTTTTAAAGTATCTATACTGCTGTTGATTTTCTTTTTATTAAACAAGAAGCATCTTTATTAAATTATCATTTATGACAGGGACAATCATACATTTATAATGAAAACAAATCATAGCGACATAATTTTAGTTGCAAACATTATACATCACTTTTAATCTATCCAGTCACATCAATCAAACATTATATAGCTCATTCAGATCCTGCCTTCCTTTAAACCTCATTCCTCATGCGTGTGTATTGTTCCCACAATTTCCATTTTTTTCTATTTGCTCCTACCCATTTCTAAAGATCCCATTTCCAGTTGTTTTAACTATGTTACTATATTTACTATTTCTAGTACAGTTGGTTTAGACTTTTGATTTCCAATTCCTAGTAACTGCATTTTTGTTCGCCACCATAATTAGACTCAGCAAGGCCTTACTATGTCTAAGGAATTCTGATTCTGTATCATAGATCAAAAAATCATTTCCTTTGTCAAACTAATTGGCTCGCTCAGTATTTCTGATAGAGTAGTCTAAAGGGAATTTTTAAAGTCTGCCATAGTCTAAAGGGAATTTTTAAAGTCTGCCATCTCATTACACTCCCAAAAAATATGTTCCCAATTACCTCTTTCTTCCTTATCACACCTCCAACATTTGTTATCCCCCTAAGGAAAAATTCTTCAGAGTCTACTTGGGGTATAAAATACCTATGTAAACACTTCCAAGAAAATATCCTAAAGCTTCTAGAATTTGTTGCATATTTTTAGATATACATATATCCCCCCCCATTGTTTCTTTGTGAAGTGATTATCCAATTATCTTCCCAATCCGTTCTAACATCATCTAATTGATTCTTGTAGTTATCATGCAATATTTATACATTTTACTAATTATTCCTTTTTATTATCAGCTTTTGTTTTAGATTCTACTAAAAACTCTACCAGAACTAAATCTTTCACTTTGGATCCCCAATTTCTTTCCCTCTGCCTATACTCTGATATTAATCCTTGTTAGGGAAGGGAATCTTTAGCCTGCTGTCCAGATAAATTCTTGGCCTATTTCCACGCTATAATATTTTTCTCTCTAATTATTTGCTCCCAATACCTTGATTCTTTTGCCAGTTTTCTCCAATAAATCCCAGCCCCTTCTTGCCTACTGTCTGTATCCCTAATTGCAGTTATCCCTATCAGCAGAATCTCCTTTCTCCATTCCTGTTTTGGCTTAGTTCTTAGAATACCGGCTGCTATGAATAAAATATTATGTATGGTTATTGTTATTCTCCTTAAGGATCTGCATCCAAACTCCCAGTCTCTCCTTGTTTCTTGAGCTTCCCCCCTGTTTTGTCATCATCATTTTCCACTTTGAATTATAGGTTTCTGCTTGAGATATCTATAGGAGCCTTAACTGTGTATCTCTGAAATACCCCATCCAATTGGGTGATCTCAGACAACCTTGTTCTATTGGAAGAATTAGCTTATCCCACTTGACTCCTGCCAGATTCCCCAACAAAATACAATCTTTCGGCTGTTTATTCACTGCTATCCACAACTTCTCTTCTGTTTGATAAAAATATGTTTTGTCTGTGTATAAAACTAAAGTTCATAGTTTGGTACTAGGCTATTGGCCCTAGGGCCTATACAAGCCTAGCCATAACAATTCCCTGGATATTTCTTCCCACAATATTTACTTCTCTGGACCCCTGTCTAGCAGGGTGACTGACATGATCCCCGGGGTGAATTTCCTATCTCCCATCCAATCATCAAGGTTCCTTTTGAAGAGGGCCAAGGAGGCACTCTGCTTGACATGTATGGGCAGTCTATTCCAGAGTCTGGGGAGTCTCTGGGTCAGGAACCTATCCCTCCAGCATGTTTTGTTCATTATTATGACAAGGTTTAGATCCCAGGAATATGTAGCTCTGAGGGATTGGAATTTCTTTAAGTGGAGCATGTCCAACAGCTCAGGGTTTGACATGGCCTTGTATGTTAAGCAGAGATCACCTTTGAGTAGATGATATGCCACAGAGTATAGCTGGAGTTTTTTTCAAATAAAAAAAAAAGAAGTGACTAAAATGTTTTAACTGCTTGTATCTTGCTATCCATTTTCATAAAAAACATCTTCCAATTTCTCAGTTTTTATATTATTTTTTGTTAAGTCTCTTTCCACATATCCTTAGCTGCCACGCCAGAATACTTTTTAACCCATACTCCTAAGTACTTCATTTTATCATGTCCCCATAAATATGGATATTGCTGAACTAGTTTGTGTGTAGGTACCTTATTTATAGCTATTGCCTTTGTTTTAGCTTCATTAATTTTGTATCTCAAAAAGATATGAAACTGTCTCAAAATGTTCCACAGCACTGGTATAAAATAATATCATCTGCAAATGTAGTCAACTTTTCTTGGCTACCATACCAATTATATCCTTGAATTTCTTATTTTCTTTGCCAGTGGTTCTAAATATAATGTAAATAACAAACGGGAAAGAGGACATTCTTGCCCGGTTCCTGCACTCACACAGAAATTATCAGACAGGAACCCCAACCATTTTAATTTTCATCTCTGATCCCTCATATATCCTCCTAATCATCATTGTAATTTTATCAGGAAATTCAAGCACTTCCACAGCCCTGCTCATAAACTCACAGCTTACTCTGTCAAATGCTTTCTCTGCATCAAGACCTATCAACAGCAATGGTATTTTGCACATTCTGCTTCCCTCTGGATCATCAGTGTTCTGTTAATGCTGTCAAATGTTGCCTCCCCTCTATAAAACCACACTGATCCATATCTATCAATTTTGTCATCACCTTTGCCATTCTCTTAGCCATTATACACATAAACACTTTATAATCATGGTTTAGGATTGGAATGGGCCTCTATGAAGCTGGATCTGATGTTTTTTTTTTCCCTTTATTATGTATGACAGCCACCACCGCTTTCTTCCAGGATGTTAGTGCTTCTCCTCCTCTTAAAATACAGTTAAACAAAACCTTCCAGATTTTTATCAGTTTTTTTGCCCTCCTAGCTTCCCAACTTCCACAGAAATACCATCTTTTCTGGAAGACTTTCCTGTGGATGGGTTATGCATCACCATTTTTACCTCATCACCTCCTATCCTGTTTTTTTTTAACAAGAAACATCTTTATTAAATTATCATGTATGACACAGGCAATCTTACATTTATATAAATGAAAATAAACCATACCAACATAATCTCAGTTGCAAACATTAAACATTACAAATCATGCCGACACAATTGTAGCTGCAAACATTAAATATCACATATCAATCACTGTCAGTCAGCCATTACATAGCTCATTCAATTCCTGCCTTCCTTTAAACCTCATTCCTCCTCTGCATGTACTGATCCCACACTTCCCATTTTTTTAATGTGTAATTTGTAATTCCAGTTGTTTTGTCTCTTTTACTATCTTCACTCCTTCTAGTAAAGTTGGTTTAGACTTTGATTTCCATTTTCTATTAATTGTGCCTCATCAACTGAGATAACCGTGGCATATTTAATTCTTCCATAAACATTTCCATTTGTACCTTTTCTTGATTTCCATATTTCACTTCTTTATACAGACTTTCATAAAATTTTCAAAATATTTTAGTGACTCTAAAGATCTAATGTTATCCTCCTTGTTGATCTAATGTTATCCTCCTTGTTATAGGCTCCCTATGCTTGGCGAAAAATCTTTCTACTTGCTCTTGTCTAAGCCATTCTGCTTAAAGTTTTTGTACTCTGGAGTTATTATCAAAAACAGTTGCTTAACAGCAATCTTTCTAAACTCATGCATATTATTAAGGTAACCCCGTATTTCCTGTTTAGCATTCTGTAATTGTTCCTCTTCTTGTTCTATGAGATTTCTCTGTTCTGTAATACTTTAACCTTTGTCAGTCCCTCTAAATAATTATTGTTACTTCTTAATCATATCTCTCTGTTTCATTTCCACCCTATTTTTAAACTCCACTTTAATTTCATCCCACTCTCTAGCTATAGTTTCAGAAGAAATGTCTATCTTTTCTAATAACTCCCTAAAAATGTCCACTACCCATTCCTTAAATTTCTCTCTTTTTAACAGATAGGTGGGAAAGTCCAGTGTCTTATTTTGATTGCCTTACCCTGTGTTTTTATTTTAGTTATTGTTAGCATGTGATCTGAAATAGTTAATGGATGCATATCAAAACTTTCAAATAAATACAGATGTCAATGTGAAATATATATTCTGCCTAGTCTAGACCATCTTGGGGGATAATATGTAAATTCACTCCAAACTCCTACTACTGAATTCACATCTTCCATGCCCAATATTTTCATAAATTTCTTCAAAAGTTTACTCTCCCTTGCTATATTTTTCCATCTGTCCCTTAACACTACTTCTGCAAATCAAATTCCATTCCTCACCTATAAAGTAATATTCCCTTGCTGAAAGCTAATTATTTCTCCCAGAACTTTCTTTAGCTCTATTATAGCAGTTTTCAGAGGAACATAAAGTCATGCCAGTGTAATCCTCCTCCATTGCCAGTAGCTCCTTAGTACTACATATCTGTCATTGTTATCTTTTTTATCTTCTTCTATTAATATTGGAGCTCCTCTTGCAATTAATATAAGTAGGTATTCCACTGAATAACCATCCTGAAAACCTTTATCAAATTCACATGTTCACTTATTTCCAAATGTGTCTCCTGCAGAATAGCTATTTGCACTCTACATTTTAATATAGTTCACTACTCTTTCTATTTTGTATACATCTGTGAGACTATTTAATTGAAATATAGAAAGTATCATTATGTTAAAAAGTTAATATTCCCACCTTTTATGTGTAACAGCTTCTTGCTGTGTCCAGTTCCAGATTTTGTGTTACATGCACATACTAATATATAGCAGGTTGATCTTTTATTCAGCTATTTCTTGACATATCTTACAAAACTTTTTGTTTTATTGAAAGCACTCAAACAAAACAAAAAACACCCCAAATATACCCCTTACACCTATTAACTTAACACTAATACACACACACAATTATGTACATCTTCAAATATTGAACTTTTACCCTTCATATAGGAATTACTGTCCCAGACTGACAGCCACACTCATAGACTTGGATTAACCTAAAAGGACATATGGTACAGCCATTGCTTCTACTAAGTGCTGTTTGGTTTTATGATATCTTTATTACTGCCCCATTTTGAGAAAATATGTGAATGCTTTATTCTGTTTTTATTGCTCATTATCAGACTGTCTCCACTGAGACATGAGAACCCGATAGAGTTCTTTCTATAAGCACTCATTTATTTGCTGGACAATATTCTTTTTATTTATTTGCTTTCTCTTAAAACTTGCTACTAGATCAAACCAAGGACTTTGATTCTGCCACTCCCTTATACAAAAGTGGAAATTAAAAAAAAATTTTTTTTTCTTGTATCCTGCTCTTTTGAACAGACTTTTCTTCTTTTTGTTTATTTACACTGCAGTGCATACATTTCTTAAAACTGAACAAGGAGAAAGAAAGAAAGAAGTAGGAAAAAAACAGTCACCTATTTTAGTATCCCCATTACACTTGAAAGTAACCACGAAAATGAGAAAACTGAGAAACCTTTACTTTATAGCAAACAGATTATATCATGAATTACAAAAAACACTACTACGATCAAAATTTTGTTTTACTTACAGTTAAATCTTTCCTTCTGCTCCCCCAAGTGTTCTTCCAAATAGTAATGGCATGAAGAAGGGCATATGCTTTACAGACCCCGGTAAGTTTAACAGTCCCAAAGTCCAAAATGTCCAGGTTTTCTTGCTTTGTCATGTTTTACAAATACAATTAATGCTTTCTAATCCCATATTTATTTGTTAATTTCTGAGTTGCTAGTTTTATTTCTGTTGATCTCCATCTTCCAAAATCTATTCTCTGTTTCATTTCCACTGTACTCCAGGTTCTTCTAGTCAACTCTTGGGATTTGTTTCTGTCTCTCAAGCATTTTCCATTGAAAGAATGGAAAAGGTTTCACAGGCACAGTCTCTCTGTGATCTTTATCACCAGAAGAACAAGAAGCAGAATCTCTTTCTGTTTCATAACTCACTATTTGGAGGGCACGCTTTTATATTTCTTGAAAACAAAAATGAAAAAACAATAAAAACAAGAAACCTGCAGGCCACAGAGACTCGGACAGGTACAACAGCCATTGAAAGTGCAATAAAATACAAAACAGTACAGAAATTGTGGATTTTACTGCACATTTAGTGGATGTTGTACCTGTTGGAGTCTTTGTGGCCTGCGGGTTTCTTATTTATATAAACCTTTATATGTCCTCCTTAGCATGCTCTACATCAAAAAATGAGTTCATCCCTCCAAGGAGGAATATTCAAAAAATAGATGGGTAAAGCAGCTTGAATCTTATGCCTGCTTCTTGAAATTCCCTGATTATTGGAATATATTTACTCTTCTTCTGCCTGGTGTACAGTGAGAAATCATTTTCTACAAATACTCTATACTGTCTCCCACTTTTAATACTTTGCTCTTCTGCTGCAGTTTTGTCAGAATCAGCTCCTTCCACTGATAAGATTGCATCTTTACTATTAAAGTTATAGTTTGCTTTCTCATGGCCAGATTTGGAGCATACACTTGATGTACCCTTTCAATTAACAAGTGCTGCTGTGGAATATAAGTCCAGCTGCTTATTTGTGCTTTCATAAAATTAATGCAGTCTATTCCTTCCAGCATCTCTAGTACAGCAGAAAATCTCAGGTTTTCCCTACTTGCTCTGCCCTCTCATTCTATTATTATTTTTTGAAACATCTCTTCTTGAACAGTCGTATATTCAGCCAGCCTTTTCTTCACTTTGACACCTGATTTTTGCAGTTTTATCACATTATCTGAATACCTTTTTAAAAGTTTCCTCCATTTTTTTCTATACTTTTGTTATTTGAGTCGATATATTCCATCAGTGTTTTATTTATTTTAATCAATTCTTAATATATTTGACTTATTTGTTTTTCCTCTAGGTTACTGGAAGTCATGTCTTGCACCAAAGCTGGAGCTTGCACTGCATTTTGCTGAACAGCTGCAGAATTCTTCCCAGTCAGTGTTTTTCCTCACCTTTTGTGTTCCAGACAATTCACCTAGTAGACAGTTACTGAAATTTACCCAAAAATACTTGTCTACTGCCTCTCTCTTCTGAGTTTCTGTTTACACACTGGGGAGAGCTGAAATTAAGCTGTTACTGAATGTGTAACCATCTTGGAAGTCATATACTGCTGTTCACTGACACTGATAGGGTTTTGTTTCCAGGCTAACCATGCTTTGACGTTTTTTTTATTAATTGTTTTGTCTCCCTTAGATAGCCAGGGTGATGGTTTGGTTTTGATTCTTTTTGTTCTTCTGAGGGTGTGGTTGTTTTGAATTGTGGGGAATTTAAAGTTAAAGTGCATAACAGCTTTATCTAGATTATATCTTTCTAATACTTTCCATTTAACAGCTTTTAGTTCTGAGAATGAGAAGTCTGGGTTGAAAGAGGATAGGTTCCATGCAGTGTTGTAGTGGTAGAAGTTTTGTATAGGGTTATATTTTCTTATTGCAAAGGTTCGTAATGATTGCTAAGCACATCTGGTAAAATACCAATAGTGAAAATATATTTGTGAGATTTGGTCAATGACAGTCAATAACTGTTAACTTGTTTGCTGCTTTGTTATATCTAGCTGGGGTAGAGATTACTTCAGTGAAGCTGTACAAGTTTTTGACATTGAAAGGGGAATCAGATGCAATGGTATACCAGTCACCTAGTATAATAGTTTCTAGTGGGATGTTTTTTAAAGTCCAGGATAAGAGTTCTGTTGGATTTACATTATTGCTGGTTGAGTTCTTGCACTATTTATGCACATATATTTTAGCTACAGTTGTCTTGTGTTATATATATCACATACTGTCTCCACAAAAGCCATATTAGCACATTTTAAATAATTTAGAATGTCCCTACCTCCATCAGACAGAAGGATGATGAAGCCTTGACTGTGACCCAGATAACACAGATTCAGCTATTTATTCTCACACTGATGGCACCATTATGAACTATGTCTGCGAGGAGCTGATACTGGATGGGATTGCATGTTTACTCAATGCAGTGATGAGGCACTCAGCACAGGCAGGTATCCAGGACCACCAGTGCCAGTATCCAGGAATTAGTGCACACCAATCAGCAAACACACTGTAGCACATACTGTGATATGAGCAGAAGTTTGAATACCACAGAGAGATGAATTGTAGGAATACTTTTTGCTCTGGCTGCTGCAAGGACAGGTGATTTAATGAAAAATCCTTATGCACCATGCCTCATGCCAACAACATAACAGCAGGAAAGTGGAACATGCCATGCGTTTTCCAGCCTGTACACACTCAACCTCTAAATGCAGGAAGCCCTGGGAAGTTTAACCTAATCCTTCAGGATACTAGGATAAGAAAGTTCCCCTGAACTTGGTTGATGCCGAATGAAAGATCCATTTTCATGGAGCAAATCACCTCCATGGCTGCCTGAGTGATAGGTCTCTCTGACTGGCTTTTGTCCTGGTATGAGCAATGGGAGAACTGAATGGTATTGAAATGTAGGGGGGAAAAGATGAGTGGTTGCAGGCATACAGATACAAAACTCAAAGACAAAGAGTATGTATTTGTCTCATCATTTATATAAGAGTCTGCACTTTTGTATATAATCCCCTACACAAACAGCACACCTTTTGGTTCACAGTATCTAATGAAAGTTCCATTTAATCTCTTATTAGTATCACTGCCTGGATTCTTCCTCACAGTCTAGCAACATATCAACAAGTCTGCACTAGCCTTTATGTTCCCTAAACCGATATACAATGCTCTTCCCAATTTTAGTTTTCTTGTTCAGTTCTCTTAAAATAGCTATACTGTCATCTGGCAATCTAACTGCATGTTTATAATTCTCTGCCACACACTGATTTCCCTATCCTCAGTAGCCTTAACCATATAATTTTTTAGTCAAACAGGGAATTCATTATATCCCTACATAACTAAACAATGCATCATACATTGCAGCATCACCTTCTTTGTCATTGCTTTGCTTCTGTAAATGCTGCTTGCAGACCATCTTTATGTTTGCAATTTTTCAGTAATTATTAATTCTTAACTACAGACAACCAATTCTTTTTCTCATTTGTGTTGCTTGCTACACCAGTATAGTTACTGTTAGCAACCTGGCCTTACACTCCTCTTACTTTTTTCTATGTTCATATCATCTATACCACTAAGAGTTTTATAGTGGAAATAATATTACATTAGACTTTAAATTTCCTTTATGGTCAGACTCAAAAACTAAGTGACCTTATGTTATGTCTTGACTTATTTACATATTATTTACTGAATGTTACAAGATGATGCTTGTGTGTATCTCTGATTTCTCATGGCATCACTACAGCTCTTTTTATAGCACAAGGTACGAGTTCTAATGACATCAGTGTTGTTCTTATCTAAGACCAGGCTTAAATGGATGTACCGTGTGAATTCTAATAACAACAATATTGCTTTTATCTAACATAAGTCATGTGTACCTGTGAGTTCTCGTGATATCACTATTGCTTTTATGGCATGTGTACCTGTGTGTTCTCATTACATCACTATTGTTCTTATGTTATCTCTGTTAACAAAGCATATGAACCTGTGAGTTTTTATCACATCAGAACTGCTTTTATCTCAGACAAGGCATGTGTACCTGTGAGTTCTAATGATATCACTGTTGCTTTCATCACAGACAATTTATATGTACTTGTGAGTTCTAATGGCATCTGTATTGCTTCTAAAACAATGTACAGCTGGCTGCATTTACCACATATTCCAAACATCACGGGAGCCTGAGTATACAATGTTGCACATGTCATACATAATAAAACGGCCATTTTTAATCTTAACCTGCAAATATGCAATGACTATCTGTATATAATTTGTTCACCACTTACCATATTATTCAAACACTGCAGGATTTATATTAAATTTACAAGTACAGTTCTCCATTCATGACACTTTCCTAAGAAGAAACAGTATTTCTTCAGATTAAGTCATAATAGTTAATATAAGGTTAGAGCTGATTAACACTAAAAATACTTAAGAACCAGTAGTTATAATTTTCTAAAATATCAGCTCTGCAGTACTATTTTTTGATAAACTAGCTGTCAAGTGTAGTCAGATTTGCATTTAGCTAATTATTAAGAATGCCACACCACCCCAGCATTACAATGACAGCTTTTACAAGATAATAACATTTGTGTTACTTTAAGATGGTGCAGGTAATTAATATCCAATAAAAGAAGAAGCAGCTTGAACAATGACATATCCCTTCAAAAACACAAATCCTCTAGCAATGTTCACTGGACCAGATGAACCCCATGAATGTTTCCTTTTAACAGCTGAAGAATACTGAAAGGGAAGACTATCCTAGCCCATTTGCTGCAGTTTACCCATAAACATATTTTGATGCAGTGCAGTAGCTGCTTTTGTTAGGTCAAGAAAAGGAACACAGAGTGTTGTACTGCCCTGTCAATGTAAACTTTCTAATGTTATCCAGCTGCTAGTAGTACTGTACTGCTTATCCTGTAGTTTTTTTATTTTCAAAGTATTGCGGCCATTACAATACACCAGATTATACTGATCTAACTATGCTGTTGGGTAATTAACTCCTAAAAGAACTTCTGTTTCACTTTGTGATTCATGCTAGGTTTTCTAAAGCAGGTTAGTTTATGTCCCTCTGTGAGAGCATTGCTTTTATTTCTGATATTCAATAACAGCTCTTCAGTCCCAGTAATCACTGAATACACAATTTGGTGGCTGTTGAGTCTGTTTCTAATTCTGAGCTGTCCCAGTTGTCAAGCCAAGAGAAATAACTAGACACTAGTCTTATACCTATTTGTTCGTGAAGGGCTGAATTTTTAATCATTTGTGGAAGGGATACCATAGGGATGCTGTGTTTGTTGTAGCGGGTAGCAATAGTTTATCCTCTCAGCTCTCTATCTTATTTGGACCAGGATTCAAGGGGTGAGCAAGTGAGGTTTATTAGACAACAAAGAGCACTTGATAACATGGCAAACGTTTCTGTAAGGCACCCAAAAAGAAGATGTGTACTCTTTGCCTGCTGGCACAAAGACAAGCGATCCTCCTATATAGACTATAGACAGGGCCTAAGAATTAACAAATGGTGTGATGAACCCATACAAGGAACAGAACAATAACACATTTTATGATGGTTTCTATCATAGGATAATAGAATCATAGGAAATTACTACGCAGAGGTAATTTTAAGCCTAGCCATTTCAACCCAATGTAATACCGTATACATACTAGTCAATACCCAAGACTGCATTTAGTGATGACTGCCCATATACAGGAGGATTGTGGGTGCTATCACCAGTAAAAATTTATGGAGCCCCATCCACTCATCCAGGCTCCTCTTGAACAGTGTCATAGAGGTGCTCTGTTTCATATGAAATGCTAGCCTGTTCCAAAAATGTGGCAGTCGCTGAGAGTAAATCTGTCCCTGCAGCATGTCCTATTTAAGTCACAGGCCATATTTAAGTCCCTGGAATGGGTAGCCTTATACCCATTTGACTTACAGATATGTAGTAAGTTTATTAGATTTGGGTCTTGGGTTGCTCTGTAGGCCAGGCATAAGTCTCCATTAAGAAGTCTATATGATACATAGTATAGTGACAGGGATTTTAGTTCGTCCATGTAAGGCACATGCTGGAGGCCCTTGATCTTCTTTGTTAGAAACCTCTGAGGTGTCTCTAATTGCTGCAGGCGCTTCGAATGGTACATACCGAATGGAAGTGTTTTACTCAATTATGAGCCGGATAAGTGCAAAGTATAGGGGGTTATAGCTTCTTTTGCTCTTGAAGCAATAGACACGTGGTGGTCAAAGTTAAGGTCACTGTCAACCTGTGATCTCAGTACCCTTACCACTTCATGGATACTTAGGGTATTGTTATTGATTTGATATTGTGAAGGGACATTGTTTGTGCCAAAGGGAATGATGATGCATTTCTTTGCATTCAGTTTGAGACCTTGACTATTACACTAGTCGCTGGTCTGTGTGAGGCCATTCTGGAGTATACTGACATAATTTGGGGATTCAATGATTGCGCCTAGTTTGCAGTCGTCTACAAACTTGGTCAGCCACAATCCCTTAGTTTTGACCTGAATATACCAAACAGTAGGGGACCCAGCACTAACCCCTGTGGGACTCCACTGGTAACAGGTCTGCTGGTTGATGTGGTGTCACCCACTTTGATAGCGTGTGTCCGGTTTGTGAGCCAGCTGGCAACCCATCTTACAATGAGGGGGTTTACATTCAGTTTGCTAAGTTTATCGCTAATCCCTGAATGTGGGATTGTGTCAAAAGCCTTTGCCAAGTTGAGGTAGGCTATATGCAGAGATTTGTCCTCATCAATGGCCTTGGTCACACTTTCAAAGAAATCCACCAGATTTAACAGGCAGGATCTGCCCTTCACGAAGCCAAATTGGGTAGGATACAGGGTTTGGAAATCACCTATATTTTTATTTATGAGGTCCATAATAATACTTTCCATGGCCTTACAAATGAGACTGATCAGGTTTATGGGTCTGTAATTCCCTGGGTCTGTTGCTAGGCCATTTTGTGCTGGGGAATAACTGTAGCTTTTCGCTATTCTGCAGGAACAAAGCCTGTGGCTAGACTATGATTGAAAAGAGTACTTAGTGGTGATGCTAGTTCATGTTTTAGTCTGTTTAGGAGACAGCCTGGGATGTCACCTGGTCCCAAAGAGGCCATGTTCTTTGCCGTGGGCAGGGCTTTGAGGACCTGCTCTTCAGATATGTATGCTGGGGGGGGGGGGTTCGTCGTAAGTTAAGACGGAATAAGGGAGCAAATTTTTCACCAAACCTATCTGCTAGCAGGTTCACTATCTCTGTAGGGTCAGGGTGTGTTATACCATTGGCCACCAGTTCTACACATGCTTGGGTCCTACCCTTTAGGTTATGTACATAGCTGTAAAAAGCCTAATGGTTATCCTTCACAGTACTTGATAGGTTTCTCTCAAAGGCACTCTTGGAGGATTTCACAAGTTGTCTTATTTGCCTGTTAAGGCTGAGGAGAGTGTTTTTCCATTGTTGGGACCTTGTCTCTGATTTCTTTGACAGCATTTATTGTAGACTTTGTTAATGCTGGAAGTCCACCATGGCAGCTTGATTTTACTTGGGGCTCTGGCTTTGATTATGTCTGGTACAGCCGAGCTTATACACTTATGCAAGTGACTGTACAGGGCTTTAGTTTAAGCTTCACATACTTACCACTTTCAGCTTGGGGTGGGGCTTGGAATGCATTTATACCTTCACCTAACAGGTTGTAGTTTGCCTTGGTGAAGATCACCCTGAGTTCAGGTGTTAGTGTGAGATCAAAGGTGAGTGATTTGTAGTAAGTTTTAACTAATGAAGGTCCAACAATTGTAGCAGTGCACCTGTCTGACATGTTGTGATTCAGCCAGTCAGCTGCCGAGAAATCAGTCTAAGGCTAGATATAAAGTCCTTGCAGCAATGAGAGGAACAAGATAGATACGTGTCATGATTCAGTGGTAAACCTCACTCCACATCCCTTTCTAATATGAGAATTAGTGCTTTCTCAGGTAGAGCAGCAAGATGAAAGCTTCTGTTGAGATGGTTCAAGATTACCGCATTAGCCTGAAATAACTGCTGCCAACATCAATCAGGCTATTAATACACAGTCAGGCAAATGCATAGACTTTTTTTGTTGGAGATGAACCATCCCAAAATGAAAGGTTTGCATTTTATCCTGAGATAGCTGAACTTTAAGGTTTGTTCTGGAGGGTCTAGGGGGATTACATTCATATAACCTATGAACATAATCCCTCTAGACCTCCAGAACTAACCTTAACATTCATTTGTCTCAGGATAATGTGCAAACCTTTTGTTGTGGTGAGGAATTTTTTACTTTAGGTAAACTTTTAATATTTTTATAAATGTGGGTGAGTATATGTATGTATATGTGTGTGTGTGTGTGTGTGTGTGTGTGTGTGTGTGTGTGTGTGTGTGTGTATATATATATATATATATATATATATATATGGGTCTATATGACTTGGTCGACAGTTCATTTGATTGACACTCATTTGGTCGACAGTTCATTTGGTCGACAAGCAGATTTGCCCCCTTCCCCAATGTTGTGCAACCCTGGAGTTGATAATAAATAGTTAGGGGGGATGTGGGGGGCACAGCCTGTCGACCAAATGAACTGTTGACCAAATGAGTGTCAATCAAATGAACTGTCGACCAAGTTATATATATATATATATATATATATATATATATATATATATATATATATATATACACACACACACACACACACACACACACACACACACACAAAAGCACAATCTATTTATGTATAGAGACAGATGAAATAGTATTTATTAGCACATTTTGGCATATTAGCTGAAGCCAGATTATCCTCAGGTAAGGTATACTATTTTATAATACATCTTATGTTGAGCAGACTTTTGTATTATTATTTATTATAGAAATTTACCAAGAATGTTGGCTAATTGATTATGGAGTATCATTCTCAGTATGTTTTTCACCTCAGTTGGGATTTGCTATCTGCAGGCAAAAATTAATTTTCCATTGACTTTTAAATATTAAATATTGGAGAGTATAAATTAAAAATAGTGTTTTTAAGTAAGTATTCCATAGATACAGAAAAGGCCTTTAACATGATTGCAACAAGATTTTATTTAATATTTTTCAAAAGTTTAAATTTCTAGTTATTTTATTTGTGCTATTAAAATGTTATGCAGAAGTTTTAATTTTATTCAAAGGCCAAAAATATAGCTACAGATAGACCTTAATCATACTAAAGACAGGGATATTTTGCAAAGATGTACAGTATCCTCTTTCCTTTTAATTTATAAATGAAAACATATTTTGTAATATTATAAATAACATTTCTGTTAACTTAAATATATATTCCTTGCTAAAATATCAGCTCTCAGCCTGTTTGTTAAAGAATCAGGTTCAAACCAAAAAATGATGGTCAGAATTGGGTCCAGTTTTAAATATTACTTTAATCCAATTAGAAAGTTAACAAAGGTGTTGCGTCAACATGCCTTTTCTGAAAAATAATTAAGACACTCTGGTGTCTGCTGTTACTGACTGACTATAATCCTCAGAGACTTTTGAGAATGTTGAAAATATTATGAGGATAGTGACAAAGAGATCAGGCAAAAATCAGAGATGCTCTATAAATTCAGGAACAGTTAAGGTGTATACCTACAAGAATATATAGTCACTGGCATAGAATGTATGATAGGTACACCACCTTTAGCCAATCTCCAGCGTGTATAAACTGTATACATTCACATTCTACCTGAACATGCAAAACTCACTGTAGAAAATGCCTTGTAACAATTAAATGATCTATTAATTCTGAAGTAATACTTCTAGAAAATAAAAACACTGAATGGGATATGTACAACAATGATATTTAGTTTAGCCTCAGCGCATTTTTATTACTTTGCACAAATTAGAAGATATCACAAGAGCTCCCAAGAACTGAATTGTCAAGGCTGGAGACAGAATATTCCATGTTCTGTTACTAACAGCACTTAGGCAGTAAGTACACCATCATTGTCTTCTTATTTTTCTTCCTTTAGTGGTCACATTCCTAATGTGTCTTATTATTTATCCATTAGCTCTGCTGGGCAATGCCCACATTCAGATGGAACAGAAAGAGAGAAGCTCTAAGTAAAAACATGCTTACAAGTTTACAAAATTCAAAATTAAATAAGCTTAACTACAGTCATATACAGGAAACCAAAAATATTTATTCAAGCAAAAAGTTACAGAAAAACATAAGGGATACCCATTTCCATGGCATACAGGATGAAACCCTGTCTATGGCTCAAATATCCTGCTTCGGAATGCTGGTTTGTGCAGTGGAGGTGCCAATAAGGAGCTAGGTGGGGGAGGGTGGCTGAACGGGTTGCAAATTCTGTGTGAGACCAGAGGCAGGGACTATCAAGCTGGTGATGGTATATGTGGAAACACACTTGACTACAGGAAAGGCATGGGAGACCCTCTTAGTGAAATAAGCACCCATATCAGCTACCACAGTCCACTATAGGACCTAAAATGCAAACACCCTCAGAAACTGATCTGAAGATAGAGAAAAAGGCAAAGTGCCTCCGTGGCTGCCTGACTGACAAACCACTTCAGTTCAATTTTCCCTGTGTGCTGCAGACAACTCATGACCTAGGGAATTTAGTGAATTCAGAACTGATAGTAACAGGAAACTGATGATTAGCAAGAACAGAGAGAGGAAAAAGTACACACAAAAAGTACCAAGAGTAAAGTTTGAAAACATATACTCATATGGACATGTAAAGCTGTATATTAATACACTGAATACTTCTACACTAAGTACAAGTTTGGATATAAATGTGCGAAAAAGAAAAAAAATACAAAATATAATCCGTAGCTAATAGAGTAAAGAGACTGTAAATTAAATATAAAAAATAATTACAACAGTATTGCAGATATAAAGTAATGCATGGTGTATATAAAGTAGCAAATCATATACAGGTGGGGCAGAGGTTTAAAAACATTACAGTAATGAAAAGCACACCCAAAATAATACAGTTAATGAAATAATTATAAAAATAGATGCCACCTGTACAAAAAGTACTCTATGCAGTACATAAATAAAACCAGGTACGTATGTGGTAGATGATACAATAGCAGATGAAAAATACAAGCTGACATGTAATTATATATACTGTGTGAGTAGCTTAAAATCATCTCACATTTCCAGCATGGTATATAGCATACCTTCATTAAGGGTTCTCTGAGAACAATAATAGGTATTGTGACCTGCCCCTTGTGTGCAAGGTCTAAAGAACAAGACCCATAATCTTGTTTACGGTCAAAAACGATTGCATAAAATGTGTACGGAAATGTTTATACCAACTGGAATGAGAAGTAAGGCTGTAGAAGAGAGCTGAGGTTAGGCAATTGCAAACTCATGCAAGTGTTGGGAGGGGGTCTAAAAATGTGTAGGCCAGTGATCCAGATACTGGCAGCTTCTTCTACCCATGCCACTGTGGAGATGGTGAGTGTCTTGTGTGGCCTGTAGAAAGATATGCAACATCTATATGCCTGTGTGTTAACAACCAACACCTGTAGAGTGAAATGGACTGTAGAGACAGGCAGAAAATGGTATTACTGTATAGATTGTAGTGGTTAATACTACATCCACTGGTGCATCCATGTGGCAGATGGTAACTTCTCTGTTTTTTTTCCTATTAGCATTGCTGTTAATGGCTGTGGTGGGGTCTGGACGTGAGGTGCCCAGTCATAGGCCAGGTGTACCCAGATGACACTGAACATGCCTGACACAGCATCAGTGTTGACTCTGGCTTTGCCATAACCTGCATCAAGCTCTGCCCTAAGACCACAGGTTATCAAGGTAAACATCAACAATGTCTGTGGCATAGCTGTTCCACCCTACCACTGATGGATGTGATCCCTGACTCCCTAAAAACTGCTACCAGACTTTTCTGCCTACCACATCCACCTCCCATGACAATGGCTGATATGATGACACTGCAGTCACCTCTGTTCTGTCCCACCAGCTGTGCGAACAATGTTGATTATGCCCTGCTCACCCTCTAAACTCTATGGGTAATGGAAGGTCCGAGATACAGTTTGGTCATTAATTGCACTGTCTTGCATAGATTTGACTTGTTGTCATGAATCACTACATTCTGTGTCATCTGTGTTATGGCTCATATCTCTGGATAAGCTGCTGCCTTTTTGCCACTGTCATGGTGTATGGTGACTGCTTCTGCTTTGTAGAGGGTCCCAATGTTGTCTGCTCCTCATCTACTTCTATGCCTGTATGCCAAGTCCCTGCAAGGATTACTCCCTAATACTGTAGCTGTTCCTCCACAATTATGTTATACAACATGGTGGACACTACAAATATTTGGTTGCAGGTCACAGGGGTAAAAACTGCAGAACCATATCAATTGCATTAAGGTAGTAGTGTCCCTTAAGCTGGCCAAAACTAAGTACCACTCCGTTCTGGGTCTCAGCATGCAAAACAATATATGCGATGCCCTCCCTGGTCTAGTGACTGTGGAAGGAGGTCATCAACCAGATTTTAAATCTAAAACTGACATTCTAGAGATATACAACATAGGATCATAGGAAGTTACTAGGCTAATGGCACTGAGGCCCTTATAAGCCTAGCCAAGAGTTTAGCCCATCCTTAGACAAATCAGCAACAATGCCCTTGTCCAGCAGGGACACGGGTGGAATTCCAGGGATGTATTTTCTATTTCCCATCCAGTTAACCGGATTGTGCTTAAAATGGGGTAAAGAGGTACACTGCTTGACATGGAGAAGGTGTTTATTCCATAGATGGGGAAGTCTCTGGGACACAAATCTGTCCCGCCAGCAAGTCCTATTGATGTCACAAACCAGGTTGAAGCTGCATGTGTAGTGGAGCTTGACTTGCAGATATGCAGCAGTCCCATCAAGGCAGGGTCCGAGATCACCTTGTATGCCAGACAGAGGTCACCTCTGAGGAGTCTGTATGAAACAGAGTAGAAGCAAAGGGCTTTTAGCCTATCTGTGTATGGTAGATTTTTGAGGCCTTGCATTCTCATGATGAGGAACCTCTGTAGTCTCCCCATCTGCTGCATGTGCTTTGCGAGGTACATGCCGAATGGGGTGTTGTACTCAATCATGGGCCTTATAAGGGAAAAATACAGGGATGTCATGACCTCCTTGTCCCTGGATGAAATACCCTAACTTATGAGGTGGGCCATGTAGAAAGCTTTCCTTACAATGGAAGCAACATGGTGGTCAAAAGTCAGACTGCTATCAATCTGCGTGCCAAAATCCCTCACAACTGACTGTGTGCTTAGAACGCTGTTATTAATGTGATGATTTGTGGGTACATCTCTCTTCCCAAAGGGGATGATGACGCATTTTTTTTTATTCAGCTTGAGGCCATGTTTCTGGCACCAGTCATTTGTTTGGATGACACCCTCTTGGAGGATGTTCATAGGTTCATAGGTAGGTATTAGGCTATTGGCCCAAGGGCCTGTATAAGCCTAACCAACAAAATTCTCTGGCTTTCGCCACCCAAGAAAGTTATTTTCCTGTGCCCCTGTTGAGCAGAGCCACAGAAGTGATCCCCGGGGTGAATTTCCTATTTTCCATCCACTCATCAAGATTTTTCTTGACATAGATGGGTAGCTTGTTCCACAGTATGGGAAGTCTCTGGGACAGGAATCTATCCCTCCAACATGTTCTGTTTATTGTGGTGACAACGTTTAGGTCCCTAGAGCATGTAGCTTGGAGGGATTGGGATTTCTTTAGGTATAGCATGACCAACAGCTCTGGGTTTGACATAGCTTTGTATGTTAGGCAGAGATCACCTCAGAGTAAGCGATATGCTACGGAGTAAAGCTGGAGTTTTTTGAGACGGTTAGCGTAGGGCATCTGTTTGAGTCTGGTAATCCTCTTTGTGAGGTACTACTCTGGCCTTTCCAGCTGCTGCAGTTGTCTTGTGAGGTACATTCCAACAGTGGTGTTGTACTCTATAATGAGTCTAATGATAGCTGAGTAGAGGGGAACAATGACCTCTTTTTTCCTGGATGAGAACCCTTTTGTGATGGGGTGTGCCACATAGAAGGGTTTCCTGACTACTGTGGCGATGTGATTATCAAAGGAGAGACTACTGTCCACCTGAGTCTAAAGATCTCTTCTCACATATTCAGCATTAAGCACCTATGTGGTAGTTCATGGGTACAGAGTTTTTACCAAAGGGGATGACAATGCACTTTTTGGCATTGAGCTTGAGGCCATGGCTCTGACACCAGGCATCTATCTCTGTAAAGCCCTTCTGTAGGATGTCCATGTCATTTAGGGACTTGACTATGGCACCTAATTTACAGTCATCTGTGAACTTCATTAGCCAGACACCTTTTGTGTTAGCCTGTACTTCAGAGAAGTAGATATCAAACAGGGGAGGAGCCAGGACTGAACCCTGTAGTACTCCACATGTCACTAGTTTGAAGTCAGATTTGGAGTCTGCAACTTTTACAGTGTGGGTTCTGTCAGTGAGCCAGTTGGCAACCCATCTTGTGTACAGGCGCCGCAAGCTGTTAAAGACTGGGGGAGCAGAGGGTGACAGGGGCACTTACTGAACTAAAAAGGGACATTTTTTATAACTATTTGCTACCACAACATAGGTTCACTTGGAGGACATTTTAAGCTTAGCCAATTCCCTTTTGGTGTTTGAATTAACATTTTCTGATTGGTCTTAGCTATCCCCATGGCTGATAATTGTATATTAGCCCTAGTGAGAACAACTGTGATCATACCATAGATACTTTGAGGGGGCCATCAAACGGATGCAGCATTTAGGAACTGTCACTATCCATTAGTGGCATGTGGGGAAATCCTGGAGTACATTTTCTATTACCAATCCTTAGATCCAAGTTGCATTTGAATATGGATGGATGAGCTTTGCTTTATTTTTATGGATAGTCTGTTCCGGAACAGTGGTAGCCTCTGTGATATTTATCCATCTCTCCACAACATTCAGTTTAGATACCTGTCCATCTGTATTATGTCGGAGGATGCTCTGTATGCCAGGCATGTCACCTCTAAGCACTCTGTAGGATACTAAGTATAGTAATAAATCTTTGAGGTGGTCCATGCAAGACCTATTGTTTAGGACTTGTATCCTTTTAGTAAGGTATCTCTGAAGGTATTCCAATTGTTGCATGGGGCTGGACAGATACATGCCAGCCAAAGTGGGCATTATACAAATTGATTGACATAATGAGAGCTTTGTAAAGGGGGCAACAACATCTCTAGATCTAGTCACAATCAATTTGTTTACAAACTGTGCAATATAGAAAGGCTTTCCTATGACTCTGGACACATGTTGGGCAAAAGTTAGGTCACTGTACACACAAATTCCCAAATGCCAAACAATTGTATCAGTTCTCAGAGGGCATTGTCATGATTTTGACACCAGTTTTTATTTGGGACAAACCTTCCTGCATGATGGTTAAGTCATTTGGGGATTCAATACCTTCTCCTAGCTTGCAGTCATCTCAAACTTAGCTGGCAAAAGCTCTTTGGTATTTCCTTTTACTTTTGAGATGTATATACCAAACAGAAAAAGTCTCAGCACCGAACCCTGGGGGACTCCATTGGTGACTGGTCTTTTCCCCTGTTTTGATCTCCTGCATCCTGTGAGCCAAGGTGGCAATACAGCTGGTAATGTAAGTGTTTGGTCCTACCTTATTCATCTTTTGTACTACACCTGAGTAGGGGGTTGGGTCAAAAGGCTTGGCCAGGTCAAGGTAATGTGGTGTGAACTGTTTTACCTTCATCCTTTGCTTTGGTAACAAGAGTAAAGCTTAAAATTTGCCCATGATTTTGAGCCTTTCACACTTTCCTCTGGGCTGTTTTCAAACACATTTTTAGGGCCATGCATACATGTATGCATTCCTTGATTCACTTTCCTGAGTGTATTAAATTATATTCCTTGTATAATACAGCACACTTGTTACACTTAAGTTAGAGCGCATTTTAAATTTATTGTTTAAACATTTTTCCAGTAGGCAATGAAACAAAAATGCATTAACCAATAATGACAAAACTGCCCTATTCAGAACATTTCCATCATAAAGGTCTACTTCCACACACAACTGCGTTTTAAATTTATTGTTTGAACATATTTCCAGTAGGCAATGAAGCAAAATGCATGCACCAATAATGACAAAACTGCCCTATTCAGAACATTTCCATGATAACAGTCTACTTCTACACACAATATATATATATACACACATACAAATACAGAATCACAGTAGTGTAAGCCATAGGCATGTTGCACAGCTTCTTGAACTTATTTTCAATTGGGGGGGGGGGGCAAAAGGCCAAAAACCAGAGACACATTTTAAACATTGCGTGTGTAATTTTGGAAAGTTGCTTGCATAAAGTGTTGTTACCACCATGCATTTCACTGCCAAGTCTTGAACCCAGAACCTTGTGCACTACAGTCCGAGCAAAATACCACTAAGCTAAACCAGCAGTTTCTTGAAAGACAAACTTAAATGGCTATCAAATGAGTTAGTGAATTCATTTCTCACTTCTCACCACAGATCTCAACCTCTTAGCACAAAAATACAGAACAAAGACAATAATGGGGAAATACAGCCCCAAAATAGGGACACATTTCAAATACTGATTTTATAACCTTAGAAAATTGCTAGAATAAATGGTTTGGTTTTACCAGTCCTTCACAAGTGATGGTGGCTAGGGACTTTAGGCTCTTTTTACCTGTACCCAAGGTACAGGGTTTGAGCCTGTGTACCTGTATCCTGCTGGGGGCAGTAACACACACACACACACACACACACACACACACACACACACACACACACACACACACACACACACACACACACCCCTCTGCAACATATACAGTGTACTCACTCTACAACAGACTCCATCCTCCGGTAGCATTCAGCTTCTGTTCCCGCTCCACTCTGCAATTAAATCAGAACGCCGCTCCATTACCGGCTTCCAGATGCTAACCCACTCCATCTCAGGTTTCTGAGACTAAATCCATTTCTACATTCCAGATGCTAACCCAGCACAGCTTTGAATCTGTGTTCCTGCTCACAAAACAACCGGAAATGCATGCACTGACATCATCGCTGTGTGGAAAATGAAAGGGCAGAGGTATGGATGATCTGCAAATGTGGGGGGGGGGGGCTCCCCTCCCCCCACGCTCTATGGTTCCGGCACCCATGATCTTGTGATGTAGGGATTTATACCCAGTTTAGTGACTTTATCTATAATTCCAGAATGGGGGATGGTGTCGAAAGCCTTGGCAAGGTCAAGATAGGCTGTGTGAACCACCTTACCCTTGTCTACGGCCTTGGTGACTGTTTCAAAGAAGTCAATCAGGTTCAGGAGGCATGATCTGCCTTTCACAAACCCGAACTGGATTGGGTCCAGAGTTTGGATGTTATCAATGTCTTTGTTTATGAGTTCCATGATGATACATTCCATGGCCTTGCAGACCATGTTCGTCAGGCTAATAGGGCGATAGTTCCCATGGTCCATGGTGGCTACCCCTTTGTGGAGAGGGATAATTGTTGCTGTGTACCATTCAGTGGGCACAAAGCCTGATGTGAGACTATGATTGAACATGGTGCTTAGATGGGGAGCCAGTTTGTTCTGAAGTTCATGTAAAATGCAGCCAGGGATGTTGTCCGGTCCCATAGATGCTGTGTTCTTGGCTTTAGAGAGTGCAGTTCTTACCTGCGTATTTGTAATTACAGGGGATCTGCATTATTTCGGTATAGATATGGACGCTTTAGGGGGTGAGAGGGGGGTAAAGTTAGCATTGTACCTATCAACCAGGATGTTGGCAATATCAGTTAGTTCTATAATTTTCGTGCCGTTGTGCTGTAACTCAGAGCAGATGTGGGTGTTGCCATTGAGATTCTTGACACAGCTATAGAATGCTTTGTGGTTGTCCTTAGAATCAGTAGCAGTCTTGTTTTCATAGCTAGCTTTGGAGGATTTTATGAGGGATCTCAGCTTCTTACTGAGGCTGACCAGGGAGCTCCTCCACTCATGGGATTTTACTCTCTTTTGCAACAGTTTCTTCCTTCTGTTGTAGAGTTTGTTTATAGCAGGGGACAACCAGATTGGCTTCCTTTTTTGCAGGATAGAGTCTTGGTTCTGTTAGGGATAGTACGATCCATGCACTTGTGTAAGTGTTTATAGATTGCATTTGTGTAGGATTCAGCAGTCATAACTGTATTGTCCATCTGCATGGGTGTTGTGAAGTTCACCACTTCTGCCTTGAGAAGCATGAAGTTGGCTTTGGACACATTTTTTACAGTGGTTTCCTTAATGGGGGGTGGGGTGGGATGTAGATATCTGTGGTGATTAGCTTATGGTCGGATCTGACCAATGAGGAGTTGACTTCAGGTGTGGAACACCAGTCACTTATGTTGGTCATGACTAGGTCTAGGGTATTGTTGCCCCTGGTGGGGGTATAGATAAGTTGATCCAGGGCATTGGAGTTTATGAATTCTAGCAAGCATTAAGCAGAGGAGTTGGTGCATGAGTAGTTTTCCGAGTTAATGGTGAGGTAGTTGAAATTGCCCATTATTAGGGTGTTTGAACCCTAATATTTTCAAGTACATCAAAAAAAGAGGAGTGTGAATCCTGGGGCATGATGGGGGATCTGTAGCAAGCTACAATTTGGATTAGATTTGGATTGCAGTTTTGCCCAGAGTTAGTTGCACTTGGACAATCTCAGATGCATTATGTTGGGCAACTAGCCTGGAGGTGTGGATATCCTTAATGAATATGGACACACCTCTGCCTTTGGTGTTTTGGTCCAGGTTAGATGGCCAAAACGTGTGGTATGAGTTAGAGCCTGGTAATGCAGGGGTGCTCTCTGGAGCCTTGACCAGGTCTCAGTCACTGCATAGATATCGATATTCTCCATTTTAAGGAGTGCCTCGAGTGAGTTCATCTGGAATCCCAGGGGCGACAGGTGCAGGCCATCTCTGGAAAAGCATCGTGGCCTGTCGTCCCAGGCAGACAGATACTGGATTCCCTTAGAATGACACCAGAAGCTTAGCCAACTGTTGAAGTCAATCACTTTGTCCTTGTACTGCAGTATCATTCTGGGTGGTGGCAGGATGCTTCTTAGGGCTAGGGTCATACCTGCCTGGACTACAAGATCGGAGAGCTCTTCCATGTCTTTTTTCATGTAGTCCATGGAGATATGTCTCAGGTTATTCACACCAACATGTACAATGACAGAGTCATATTTGTACTTGTTGTGGAGTGACCTGAGTGCATGGGTTATGTGGTGGATCCTGGCTCCTGACAGGTGGCTGATAGTAACCTTCTCCTTGTTTAGCCTGGTGAGTGGAACATCAGTGTGCTTGACTACAGAGTCACCTATGATGTGTGTTTGGTACATTGTTTTGCCTTATGGGCTGTGGTTGAGAGGCACACTCAGTCTGTGGGCTATGTGTCATTTGGGTTGTGTTGGAGGGTGGAGGTTGCTTGTGTTTCTGTTTTGGAGGTCTCTGTTGCTTGGGCACATTATTATTGAGAGCTCCTGTGAATGTTTTTGTGTTTCTATGTGTGGATTTTGGTGGTGTAGGTTTAGTGGGATTATGTAATGAGTGTGGTGTGGTGCAAGTGTTTACCTTCTCCTCTTGACTGTCACGTTTAATCTTGGTTGGAGAGAGCTTTGCCTCCAGTTTGGCTAGATAAGTGCATCTCTCACAGGTTGTAGTGTTGGGTGGTGATAGGAGAGTGTTGTCTGTGTACATGAGGCAATTGCTACATTGCCCCAAGATGCCCAGATTCATCAGGTAGACAGGGGAGAACACCAGGAGCTGTCCCCTGGACATGTCTGGATAAACACTATTTCCTCTAGACAAGTGAGGAAGTTAAGTACAAGAGCTGTTTTCCTCTAAGCAAATGAGGAAGATAAGTACAAAAACTGTTTTCCTCTAGATAATGAGGAAGGCTAAGTGTTGTAGTAATTTGTAACTTATTTTGTGCTTACAACAAGTTCTGAACCAGTGCTCAGCTCGAATAAGCAAATTCAAGTGCTAAAACTAAGAATCTGGCTATTTCTAAGGGAAAAACTGAAGAGCAGACTTTATGGGGCCGGGAATAGTTTAACCTTAGCAAAGCAGTGCTGTGCAATCTCATGCAAACCCACACAAGCACGGGTTTTTAACTCAGAAAGTTGAAAGGAATAGAAATCAGCCCTAAACAGCCAATAAGGTTAATTTTAAAGATGGAAACCACTCCTCTTGTGACAGATAGGCTGCTCAATGCTTACCACTCTCACTGATAAGCAGAAAGACTTTCCACTACCACAACCAGGTCTGTACAACTCAGAAACACAAACTAAAGTCCAGAAACCAGCAGATCTGGGATCCGAACTATTCTAGCATAGGAAAGGGCAGGAAATAAGCAGTACAGATAGTATATTTTTTTTTTGTTTGTTTTTTTATGAAATTAAACAGAAAAAAAGCAATTTAAACAGTGAATATGCCCAGAAAAGGCTGTTGCACTTGACACCTCACTAGGGAAAGTGATGACAGATCCCAACTTGCAGTCATCTGCAAACTTAGTCAGCCATAGCCTACTGGTTTTGGCCTGTACCTCAGAAAAGTATATCCCAAATAACAGAGGCCCCAAGACCAAACCCTGGGGTATGCCACTCGATATGGGTCTACTGCTTGAGGTGGCTTCCCCTATTTTGACTGGGTGGGCTCTATCAGTGAGCCAGTTGGCTACCCATCTGGTAACATATGGATTGATGACTAGTTGAGAGAGTTTATCTATTATGCCTGAGTGGGTAATAGTGTTGAAGGCTTTGGCCAGGTCAAGGTAGGCAGTGTGCACTGTCTTCCCCTCATCCATGGCTTTGGTGACTGTCTCAAAAATGTCGACCAGATTTAATAGACATGACCTCCCCTTGACGAAGCCAAACAGTGTGAGATTGAGTGTCTGGAGGTTGCCAATGTCCTTGTTTATGAGGTCCATGATAATCCATTCCATGGCCTTGCAGATCATGCTAGTTAGGCTTATGGGTCTATAATTTCCGGGATCAGTGGACACTCCACATTTGTGTAAAGGGATGACAATGGCTGTCCTCCACTCAGCTGGACAAAACCGGTACTCAGCTTTGGTTGAATAGGGTGCCTAATGGTGCTGCAAGTTCCTGCCTGAGTTCATGTAGGATGCAGCCAGGGATGTTACCAGGTCCCATGGAGGCTGTATTTTTTGCCTTTGAGAGAAGAGTGATGACCTGATCCCTACATATAATGGCAAGGGGGCAGGTAGTGGGAATGTCCTGATTTACTGAAGGGGGGGGGGGCAGAGAGGTGACATTTTTGCTGAATCTGTCAACCAGCAAGTTTGCTATATCTATAGCATTTGTACGTGGGGTATCCTTAACCATTAGTTCTGAACAGATTTGGGTGTTACCTTTGAGATTATGAACATATGTGAAGAAGGCCTTATGATTGTCTCTAGCAGATATAGCCAATTTGGACCCAAAGTTTGCTTTGGAGGATTTCACTAGTGCTCTTATTGGCTTGTTTGGGCTCAGGAGAGATTACTTCCAATTGGGCACCTGCTCTTTCTTGATCCTGGTCAGCAATTTTTGTCTTCTGTTATAGTTTATTTATTGCAGATGTCCACCAGACAGGTTTACTCTTCCTTGCAGAGGATGATTTAGTCCTGTCAGGTATTCCTGATTCTATGCATCTATATAAATGTTTGTATAGCAATTTGGTATAGTTTTGGATACTGGTGCCAGTTCCTAGTGAGGGGGAGGGGGCTGTGAAGCTGTTTATACCATCCATCAGGAGGTCGTAATCAGCTTTGGAGAAGTTTTTTGATTGACCTTAGCTAGAAGGGGGTTGGGAGAGATGGCGACTTCAAATGTGACTGCTTTATGATTGGATCTTACAAGGGAGGATGATGCTGCAGGGATGCTGCAGTGTTTACTCATGTTGGTTAAAACCAAGTCCAAGATATGATCACCTCTTGTGGGGGTATCGACTAGCTGGTACAAAGCATTTGCATTTACAAAATCGAGGAATCTCTGGTGTTTGTGTTCTGGCAAGAGTAGTTCTTCCAGTCTATGTTTGGGTAGTTAAAGTCACCCAGGATCAGGGTAAAGGGTTGAATCTTGAAAGATTCAAAGAGGTCTAGATAGGCAGTTTAGGCATCTTGGGTCAGATTTGGGGCCAGTAGCTAGTTATTATTTGTATAGGGGTCTTGTCAATAGTTAACTGCACCTGGAGTATCTCCTGTGCGTCATACTGTTTGACCAGCCTGGAGGTGTGTATGTCTTTAATATATACTGAAACTCCACCTCCTTTGGCTTTACTACCCACAGTTTGGGGTCTGAATGTATGATAGTAATATAAATGTATAGATGAGTAACCAGGTAAAGCTGGGGTGCTCTCCGCAGCTTTGAACCAGGTTTCTGTGACCACACAGATGTCAGCATTTTCCAGGGTTAGGAATGCTTGCAATGAGTGCAGCTTCATGTTTAGACTCCTAGCATTTAGTAGCATGACCTTTAATTTGTGTTTTGTTGCAATTTTTATGTTGATAGTTTTAGCCTCATCACTTTTCCTAAAAAATGCACTATAAGGGAGGCAAGAGCCATTGACAGAATCCTGAAGCCCAGATGAAACAGATACAGGCCATCTCTGGCAAAGCATCATGGTCTGTCGATCATATCTTCCCAGGCACTGGATCCCTCCTGGAATGACACCAGAATCTAAGCCAAGTGTTAAAGTCAATCATTTTCTGTTTGTATTCAAGCATCATTCTGGGTGACGGTAGAATGCTGCTTAAGTCTAGGGACATACCTGCCTGGACAAATATTCACCGAGTTCAATCATGTCTCTCTTCATATAGTCCAGGGAGGTACATCTCAAGTCATTCACACCAACATGGACTATGACAGAGTAATATCAGTACCTGTTGTTGAGAGACTTGACTGCATGTGTAATATGGAGGATTCTGGCCCAACCGTGACTTTCTCCTTATCCTGCCTGGTGAGAGGCACATGTGTGTCTTACAATGGAGTCACCTATGACTAATATGTTGCATGTGGCTTCCTACCTGATTGCATGGAAATTATATACACTGGCCTCTGTGCCTTCCTACATGGGCACCTATCCAGTAGATGAGCATATGGTAAGTCATCCTGCATGGTTAGAAGTGTACCAGACATGAGAATCATGGGAATTGCCTGGGTACATTATGAATTATACCCTTGGTATTGCAAATCACCTCACAGTTGAGGTTACGGAAGCCCTTCTTGCTGATGTATCTGACACACTATGGACCAGCTGTAGACTTGAAGGCAATACATGTGCAAAATGTAGTTTCCAAGACCTCAGGAAAATGGGCAGTGACATAAAAATACCCACACAGTGGTCACTCTCTTCCCTTCAGTCCTTGGGAACCAAACATGTTCCTTGGCATGCTGCAGCATAAAGTCAAGTATGTGGTGCTGGATATGCAAGGCTTACACCTAAAAATTCCTAGCATGTTCCAGTGAGTTTGGTGAAACATCTCCATAGCTAGGATGCTTAGAGTTACACATACCTTAGTGCCCACAGGGACATGCTGTCCCTATATGCCCTTTGATTTTGTATGTGAAGAGTATAATTTCACAAGGATTTGTGCAGTATTCCTATCTACAAGGAAGGGGGCCATGATCTGCTGTTTCGCTAAGTAGTGGTATGTTAGAAACTGACAGTACCACCATGTAAAATGGTAACTCCCTTCATTCAAAACATGTGACTGCTGTATGGAGCATGCCTGTTTTATTTCTCTTTGAATCACTTGACCATGTTTGATGGTGTCATCTGCATAATCATGGCCCTTTATTTTTAGTGACACCTCATTTCCATATCACTTTACAGTCATTTGAATATGATGCCTGCCACTCTGTTTTTACCTTAGTACAGCTGCGTCTCAATTTTCTTCTTCCTGTGGCTTCCACATTGCATTGTGCAGCATTATGCACTATCTATGACTACTGACCTTAATCTTTTATAAGAAAAGCTTCAGTATCTTTCAATTCTATGGGCTATTTATAATGTGATCTTCTGCAATTCAACATTTCAAATACTTAAAAAAATATGACTGGACCCCCATGAAATTGGCTTACCAGCATCACTTTTCTGTATTTTCTGCTTAAATATTTAAAATGTTGCTGCCATTTATAACCTCACTAACATGAAAACCTAAGTAACTTACCTTCCCCAGCAAACAGCAAACAGCAAACAGCAGGCAGCTGTGTCTCAGCATTCTTTCTGTGGTTTGGTATTTTTGCTCCTGCCCCACATGCACACATACATACATACATACACAGATATAGAAGGAGGAAGCTACTAAATGATAGAGCAAAATCCCAAAAAGGGAAGGCATCACTGATCAGTATTAGCAAAAAACTATGGGCACACATAAAACTGCCTAAGGCCAGCTTCGAGAAAAAAATTGCACAGGACACTAAGGATAATCACAAGGCTTTCTTTAGTTATGTTAGGAACCTGGGTGGTAATTCCCAGATATGCTCAGAATTAGTCCAAAATGACAAAAAATACACCGAACCCACAGACATTGCCAACATCCTAGCTGACAGGTTCAGTGCAAACTCCCCCCCCACCAAAAGGGCAAATATCTATCCCAGCAGAGTGCTGCCCCCTGACATCTCAGATGCTCAGGTAAGAGTCGCCCTCTCCAAAGCAAAAAACACAGCATCAATGGGACCAGACGGTGTCCCGCGCTGTGTCCTACATGAACTCCAAGAAGAGCTAAACCCAAATATAAAACTAATGTTCAATCTCAGCCTTACTACAGGATATGTGCCCAAAGAGTGGCGTACAGCAACAGTGGTCCCTCTCCATAAAGGTGGTGCCTCAACGGATCCTGGAAACTATCGCCCCATAAGCCTGACTAGCTTGGTCTGCAAAGCTATGGAAAGGATCATCATGGACCTCATAAATAAAGATATTGGGGACCTACAAACACTGGATCCTACCCAGTTTGGCTTTGTTAAGGGCAGATCCTGCCTCTTAAACCTGGTTGATTTCTTTGAAACAGTCACCAAGGCCATTGACGAGGGGAAGGTGGTCCATACGGCCTACCTGGACCTCGCAAAAGGCTTCGATACAATACCCTACTCGGGCATTATAGATAAGCTCACCAGCTTAAATATAAACCCCTATGTCACTAGATGGATTGCAAATTGGCTCAAGGACAGAACCCACATGGTTAGAATTGCTAGAGCCATGTCAGACTCCAAACCAGTTACAAGTGGTGTCCCACAAGGCTCAGTCCTGGGACCTCTCTTGTTCGGTATATATTTCTCGGAGGTACAGGCCAACACGGAAGGACTGTGGTTGACCAAGTTCGCAGATGACTGCAAACTGGGCGCCATAATCGACTCTCCAGCTGACACAAGCATCCTCCAAAAGGGCCTCATAGAAACAGACAACTGGTGCCAGAGCCATGGCCTCAAGCTAAATGCCAAAAAGTGTATAGTCATCCCCTTTGTCAAAAACAAAGTGCCCACAAATTACCACATAGGTGGTAATCCATTAAGTACAGAAGAAGTAATTAGGGACCTGGGGACCCAAGTTGATAGCAATCTCTCATTTGACAACCACGTGGCCAAAGTGGTTAGAAAAACATTTTATATAGCCCACCTAATCATGAAGAGATTCACATCTAGATCAGGGGACGTCATTGTGCCTCTTTACTCATCCCTCATCAGGCCCATAATTGAGTACAATGCCCCTTTTGGAATGTACCTTACCAGACACCTGCAGCAACTGGAAAGACCCCAAAAGTACCTCACCAAGAGGATCAAAGGGCTCAAACAGATGCCATATGCTGCCCGGTCAAAGAAACTCCAGCTCTACTCAGTGGCATACCGCCTGTTCAGAGGCGATCTGTGCCTGACATATAAAGCCATGTCCAACCCAGAATTAATGGACATGCTGCACCTCAGAAAATCCAAATCCCATTGAGCTACGCACTCGAGAGACTTGAACCTCAGCACAGAAATAAATAGGACATGCTGGAGGGACAGATTCATAACCCAGAGGCTGCCTTCACTCTGAAATAAAATCCCAGTCCAGGTTAGGCAGAGTCCCTCATTGACTCTCTTCAAGAGGAATCTTGATGAGTAGATGGAAGATCGTAGGTTTACCCCGGGTATCACTTCCATGTCACTGTTAGACAGAGGCACAATATACTAACCTCGAAAAAGGGCATAGCAAAATAAATTTAAAATGGGTGGCGAAAGCCAAACACATTCTGGCTAGGCTTATAAATGCCCTAGGGCAGATAGCCTAGTATGAACCTATGAACCTATATATATTATAAAATACAAAGTAGTATACATAAAAAATATATTTTTTAATGTTCTCATTCCTTCTGCAGCTGTCTGTCATCTGCAGTGTCGTGCAAGACTTTAATGATCTTCCATTCCAACCTCTGTAGCACCTGTCTGCCTTACACATTGTTGAGTGGGGCCTTGCAAGTGGGAAATTATTTATATGTAAGTAATTGGGAAGAGAGCTGAAACAATGAGACAAGATTAGGATATACCAGGATGAAATCATCCTAACAAATCTGATTTTTTTTAAAGTCTGCCCACTTGTCTCACTCAATACCCAGTGTATATGTAGTAATGCTTGCAACCTATATCTACAGTTCTGTGTCTCCACTGAGAACTATTAACCCTTTAAACTGAAACTCTGCTCCTTACCCTTGGAGAGGTGAACTGGCAAACACATTCTTTGATCCATATCTATATCCCCCTACATTCTCAGCAACCAGGTTTACTAAAGTAATATGGATCATCTGGCCTATAGTCAGGGCTCCATGGCAACAATATGAATGCTAAGATTCTCAGTGCCGAATCCCAGAATGTGGAGACTCAATGAGCGAAAATGTGGATATATAAATCCCAAGTCTGAGAATGCCATTTCTCAGAATATTTCTTTTTCTCCAAGGTATGGTGATCTTAGAGTTCGTATCTATAAATTCAGTGGTACAGTGGACTTGCTCCCCAAATTAGAGGGTGCAGAGGATCAAAGGTAAGAAAAAACAAACTGCTACTAAACCAGCACAGCTCCTGATGCCAAACAGCAGGACTAAACGCCTCCCAAACACACGTATGCTTGTTCTGAAAGTCAAAGGCAAAAACAACAAGCTGCTACTAAGCCAACACAGTTCCTAATTCCAAGCAGCAGAACTAAACACCTCCAATAAGCACAGTCAGAGAGGTGAAACTCATCAAAAATAAACTCAGCCAGATAGCCAAACTCACTGAAGCAGGTCTTTTTAAATTCCAAAGGGATAAGCAAACAAGACGCCAATAAACGAACAACTTAAATCAGAGGAGCTTGCCTCCTGGCAAAAAAAAAAAAAAAAGTTTAAATAGGAAAAGTGATGCTTGCTATTCACTTTTCTCCAGTGCTACTGTTTTTTGTGGCATTTCAGACTTGGCATTGTGAACATGATGATGTTCCCAATAGGTATCTAGGCTCCATCCCTTTGCACTAGAGAGTCACCTAAATAATATATATTACACCACCAGTCTGGTACATTAGTCCAGCAGCAGTAGTAAGAAAGTCCTACAGTGACCACTGTTAAACCACATTTCTGCTTTTTGTTTTTAAGGCAGAAAACTGCTTTTTATGTAACAATAGGAATATCTTGACTACTCCAGCATAATTTTAATGCTGCAAGTTCTGCAATAAGATGTCAGGCAATTGCAGTTCTCAGGTTTATTGGAGTGATATTTGAAATGCTTCAGCAGATTAGCAGACCTGGGTGAATGAAAAGTTAAAAATTAAAGAATTTTGGAAACATTTCAAGTTGTATGTCCTAGTATGTTCACACTATTAATTTAGTGGATACACTAGGCTACACAGACTCAGTGATACTAAGCATGAAAGATTTTACTTGTTCGCAAATTTTAAGCTCCAAAGCATTTGGCAGACTGTGCTTTAGATATCACTTACCAGATGAAAAGAACAGTTTGGTAAAATATTATATTTCTATGCAGCAAACCTAGTGTGACGGCACTCTTTGTTATGCAGTGTCTGACATTCTTTATTGACCTTAATCTGTTTCAATCAGCTCAGTTCGAATAGCACCTTAAAATAAAGGTACTATTTAAACCAGATAACATGTATTATCCTCAAAGCTGCAGAGGGGCATTGTTCTCAAAGGAAGAGAAAAAAAGAGGAATGTTTTCCATAGTGCTCAGATGTTTTACCTTTAGCCAAACTTCTCACTGTGCAGGTCAGTAGCCCACATTTGTCAACAGTTTTATTGTAGTTCTCTTTCATTTCAAATACTACAAATTAGCAGGTGAAAAAGTTATTAACCATAATAAATCATACTACAAATTCTGGCATATATGAGCCAGACAGTTTATACTAGGGCACAGAACGAAAAATAATGCGGTTATAAAAATGTACTTTACATCCAGCTTGCTGATGCAGAGGATAAAGTCAAGACTGTGTCCTAGATGACCCAGGTTTAATTACTTTCCTAGGCAGCTGAAGGAGCTTGTGAGACAATGAGAAATGTTAACCAGTGTTGGCTCACTCATTTTGTGTGGGGATGGACTGTAGCTTTGCTTGGCTATGATGCCACTTTCATGTATGCACAAGGCAGCAGGAAGGCAGAAGGTGTACTTGCTCAATAAGAATACACATTGATACACTATAGGCAGCACTGAGAACCAGTATGGTAGAGCATGCTATGCAGAGTGACTGTCACTGTTGGTAGGAGATCAGGAGCTGCCAACAGAACCACACAGGCCAAAGAAAATGCAGTCACCTCCAATGGCTGCTTAAATGATATCCCTCCTTTATACATCTCTCTCATCAGCATCCAAAAATGTGAAATAAGGAATGAATAGGTCTATGGGTGGGGAGGGGAAAAATACAGAAAAAAAAGATGCACTTTTGTAAAGTATAGACCTGAGTTTGAAGTCATTCAAGCATTTGTTTTAAAGGTCAACAATAGTAAGCATGGCATAATTTCAAAGGAACTATTGGCTTTAGGGGGCAATCTCACTAGCAACATCTCCAATAATAGAACTTTATAAACAATTTCATGTAACACTTGTAGATAGAATTACTATTTCTTGTCAAAAGTACATATTCATTTACATGCATTACTTGTTCATAAATGTGTTTTAAATGCATATCTTTAAATATATATATGTGTGTGTGTGTGTGTGTGTGTGTGTGTGTGTGTGTGTGTGTGTGTGAGTGTATTGTTTTTCTGTTTTAGGTTCTGTAATGACTTTAACTGTAACTACATTATGTCAATGTGGAATGTGGAGCTTTTCTCCCCAGGCCTCTGTTGAAAATGGGATATTATTCCAGTCCGACTTTACTGGCAAACAAATGTCCATTCTTCTTTTTCTTTTGGCTCCTCCCATTAGGGGTCGCCACAGGGAATTATCTGTTTCCATTCCTTTCTGTCCTCTGCATCTTGCTCTGTCACACCAACCTGCATGCGCTCTTAGGCCTTCTTTTCCTCTTACCTGGCAGCTCCATCCTTAGTATCCTTCTCCCAGTACACCCAGCATCCATCTTCAGCAAATGTCTAAACCAATGCAATATCACCTCTCTGGCTTTGTCTCCAAACCATCCAACCTGAGCTGACCCCCTAATGTACTCATTTCTAATCCTGTCCATCCTAGTCACACCCAATACAAATCTTAACATCTTTAACTCAGCCACTTCCAGCTCTGACGCTGGTCTTTTCATCAGTGCCACCATCTCCAATCCATATAACGTAGCTGGTCTCACTGCCGTCTTGCAGACCTTCCCTTTCACTCGTACTGCTACCCATCTGTCACAAATCACTCCAGACACTCTTCTGCACCCACTCCATCCTGCCTGCACTCTCTTCTTCACCTCTCTTCCACACTCGCCATTACTATGAACAGTTGATCTCAAGTACTTAAACTCATCCACCTTTGCCAGCTCTACTCCCTGCATTCTCAGCATACCTCTGCCCTCCCATTCACACATATATATTCTGTGTTAGTCCTGCTGACCTTCATTCCTCTCTAGAGCATATCTACACCTCTCTAGGGTCTCCTCAACCTGTTCCCTACTCTCACTACAAATCACAATGTCATCTGCAAACATCATAGTCCAGTGGAATTCCTGTCTGAGTTCATTTGTCAACCTGTCCATCACCATTGCAAATAAGAAAGGGCTCAGATCTGATCATTGATGTAATCCCAACTCCACCTTGAACACATCTGTCACTCTTACCACATATCTCACTACTGTCACACTACCCTCGTACATATCCCGTACCACTCTTACATGCTTTTCTGCCACTCCTGACTTTCTCATACAATGCCACAACTCCTCTCTAGGCACCCTATGATATGCAAACCAACAAAAGGAAACTCACAAATGCCGTAAAACACCAATGTACAATGACTATGAGCAGAGAAAACAGGCAAAATCCATTTTTATTAACAAAATAGTGAGCTCTTTTGTCTTGGCCAATTCCAAAACTTCATCAGACAGTGCCATTACTAACTGCAACGTTTAAATAACATCATCAAACACATAATCAATGACATCAGCCTCATAAATATTCATGAATTTTCATAAATTACATCATAAATGAACCACTCCCTCCAAAGTGCTTAAAGAATGTAATAAATCATAGTTAGAAATACATAACAATTTAATATAAACCTTTAAAAATGTAACATTGTAAATTATGTGTTTTAAATTATGATTTAATACATTCTTTAAGCACTTTGGAGGGGGTGGTTCATTTATGAGGTACTTTATGAATATTTATGAGGCTGATGTCATTGATCATGTGTTTGATGATGATATTTAAATAGGGTAGTTAGTAATGGCACTGTCTGATGAATTTTTGGAATTGTACAAGACGAAAGTGCTCACTATTTTGTTAATAAAATGGCACTGTCTGATGAATTTTTGGAATTGTACAAGACGAAAGTGCTCACTATTTTGTTAATAAAACGGATTTTGCCTGTTTTCTCTGCTCATATTCGTTGTTCGTTGGATTTTTACCCTGTCATATGCATTCTCTAAGTCAACAAAGACACAATGCAACTCTTTCAGACCTTCTCTAGACTTCTCCATCAGCACTCCCAGAGCAAACATTGCATCTATAGTGCTCTTTCCTGGTATAAAATCGTGCTGCTGCTCACTAATCATCACGTCCCTTCTTAACCTAGCTTCCACTACTCTTTCCCATAATTTCATGCTGTGACTGATCAGTTTTAAACCTCTGTAGTTACTACAGCTCTGCACATCACCCTTATTCTTAAAAATCAGTACCAAAACACTTCTCCACTCTTCAGGCATCCTCTCACTTTCCAAAATTTTGTTAAACAATCAGGTTAAAAACCCCACTGCCATCTCTCCTAAACACCTCCATGCTTCCACAGGTATGTCATCTGGACCAACAGCCTTTCCATTCTTCATACTCTTCACAGATGTCCTTGCTTCCTCCTTGCTTATCCATTAACAAATGGAACAATGTTAACAAGTGGAAAACAAATGTCCAATAAAAATAAAATCTTCAGATCCATACGAATGTTGATTGGAAATTGGTGCCAATTGCCCATGGAATAGTGTAGGACTGTGCACGTAATATGTTGTTTTTATCAAAATCAGGCAGAATACATTGTCCAATAAAGCTTACATTGTGGAAAGTGCAGAAAATTGGTAAAAATTAAGATATATTAAAGGGCAATGAAAAGAAACTGTGAAGCAAGACATAACTGAAGTTGCAGTCACACTATGGGGGTTAGGTAGGAGATCATGAGTCTGAAAGGTCTCCAGTATGATTTAATAAAACACTGACCTGGAGAAATGTGGGTACGCTGATTTGAATATCTTTTCCAGCCAAGACCTGTGCCAGACACATTAAAAATGCACAGTGTTAGAAGATATCAAATGAGATTCTATGAATTCCTCTCCACTCACATTAATTGTGCAATGCAAGGCGGTCAATTATTGTGATGGAGAAAAGTTCTGATTCACTGCTCATTAGCATATTATCATCATGTCTCTCAAATGAACACTTTGTAAACTTAACCATATTAGTCCTCTCCCTAGCAGCCCACACATTGTGTTAGCAAAGGCATTACCCCTACATGCAAACACATATATTCAGACACATCCATCCAGACTCATGATCCCCTAACAAAACTCCCCAATAGTAGGACTGCCCAGAGAAACACATACTGATTCAGTCTTACTTATGCCCAGACAGACAGACACACACACACACACACACACACACACACACACACACACACACACACACACACACACACACACACACACACAGCTTCTCTGGGTTTGCATATGCTATCAGCATGCCCATAGTTGTCAAAGGGTGACCGTTATCAAAAGATGGCACTCTTATTTTATTCCTCAACATAAATTATACTCATTCAAGTGATTTAGTCCTTTGGCCAAGTAAAGTGGGCTCTGCCCAACATTTCTGGTGGAGACCATTTAGTTAGATAGCATTATCCATTACACTTGACTGTCACATTAGCATCTGACTTTGTCTGGAAAACTATTGTGTATAATAAGACGTTTAGAAGGCAAAACATTAGCAGCAGACTGATCTAAGAATAAGAAAGGCTTACCATGATCTAGAAACCTTCTAAGATAAGTCTTCCACATTGTGTAAGGCTTTTGGAATCCCTGTGATCATTTTCCAAAAACTAAAAAGATTTACAAAAACTAAAGGCAGCATTCTTGTACCAGGATCGCTAAAGTCAACAATAATAGCAATTATTATAGGTATGCATTACATAAAGATTATTTTGAATACAAACTAAGATGAGTGCAGTTATATATCATAAGACCACAGAAGAATCCAGTTGAATACACTGTAAATGCACAGTACCATGGTGGATACATTTTACATTCTGTGTGGCCATCCTTATGAAGCACTTTTTGTAAAAAGGGTGCTTAGACTGCATGGAAATTGTGGCATGCTGAGCTTGACAAAAACTCCACTGTTGGTGGTATTTCATCTGCTGTTTTGTGTTGTACTCACTTAAGGGTATGTCAAGAAAAGAAACTGTGCTGAGTTACTAAGAAATACAGGAGAAGAAGGTAAATGAAAAGTTAGTTATCCTAGGCAAATGCTAAGAAGCAAGTGCGTCTTAGGATATATCAGGGCCATTACCAATGGGAGAGATCAGACAGCCTTATACATATATATATATATATATATATATATATATATATATATATACACATCAACAGAGCAATCTCCAGGATTTTGAGTCTGAAAGGTGTCTGTGAAAACTGAAGAAAGGAAAAAGAGTTGTTGTGCTGCACAAAGAAACAAATGGATCTGTTTTTGTATGATGGTTAAGGGTCGTGGAGGAAAAACAGAGTTCATAAGTACCATTTTGTTTGATAACTATCTTTAAAGCAAACACTGTGTATTCTAGAGTACTAATGTTATTGAAATAAACTTTGGAAAAGAGGCAACAGTAAATGAGTAATTGAGTTTCTTTAAGTTACTCCCCATTTGCTATGTCCTAGTAAATAAACCAAAGTAAAAACTGAAAACCTGATTCCAAAGACTGTTCTTATTACAGGAAGCACTGCTAAATATGGCACTGGTTACAGGCTGACAGCCTTCTTTATTTTATGAGTCATTTTTTGGAGCTCCCTTATGTTAGACGTTGATCCTTATACCGGCAGAGATTTTTTTCTGTCACACTAATTGAGGGAAAGATACATACAGTAGGCCATAGATAGTCCCAAGAACAAATGAGTGAATGAAATAATGCTTAATACATGCATTATAGGCTATTTTTAGCATCAAATGAAGAACAATGAGAATAAATGTTAAACAATGGAAATGATTCACTGAATGATTGGCACTTGGAAACAATGGTCTCTTCTAAACAAGTACTCTCCGTAAGCAGCCATCATACTCCCCTCCACATGGCTGATTTATGGAAATTCTTAATCTAGGCTTTAATCACAGGCTTTAATTCACAGGAAAAAGTTTGTAGCTTTTTCTGTCTGATGTTTTTAATGTCTCAGAACACTAATCCTTTGAGATACTAAGCATGAGTGCCGACGCTTGTTAAAATACAGAGATTGAAGGTTACCTTACTGTTTTACATCTACCAATGATGTGTGGTATAATCTAAAATAAAAAAGACACAGTTTATACAAAGGTTTAATGAAATATCAGTTTACAAAAATATTTCTAAAAAAATAATAAAAAACAATATGCCATTTTACAGGTAAAACAGGTTATTTCAGGCTGTGCATTACAATGCTGCAACCTCTGTCTGAGAGAGAACTTTACTAAAGGGAAACTGTCTCAAGGAGTGCAGGTAAGGTACTGCAACATACTATGTACACTATTACTTATAACTGTTTTACATCATCCATCTTGACCATTCCTTGTAGAGTGGTAAGCCAAAGGAAAGAACAATGCACACATACTAAAATGTCTCCTGTCATATAAACCATGTGTTTTTGCTTGTAGGGTAAAGAACATAGTTTAATTTCAAGAGATTGCTGTACCACATTAAAACCGAGTCTACAGGCTAAAGTAACAGACTGTAAAAGCATTATATGCATCACCCTTATGACCGAGTCTCACCATCATGTCAAATATACTGAGTGTTTCTGAGTCGTGTAAGCACTTTGTGAATATTATTTTAACTGTAAGTAGACATTTGTGCCCAACAACCCTTATTAATCAGCTAAAACAATGTCTTAAGCATCACAACTGCTTATATACTATACAACCAGGCACATGCAAATAAAGGCAGGTGTCTCTGCTGCATACTCAATGATAAGTCAGTGTTTACTGCAGAGCTGTTTCCCGTTTCTGGTAACATGCACACATACATACATATACATATACACACACACATACACAAACAGTACACAATTAGCACCACAAAACAGTACTTCCCATATTCATCAATTAACCATGGTTCACCACCTATATTTTCCCAATAGCTCTACCAATATTCTGTAAATCCAAGTATGCTTTATTGCACAGGTGCTTCAGGTGTGTAATGGAACCTTTTGCTATCCTCCACTGCTGAATCAGTCAAATTCGTCAGACTTGCAAATGACAAGTTATTTAATGCATCATATTTTTCCACCTTCTACATCATCATTCACTGATAGTATAATAATTTAACCACAAAATAAATCAATAAAATCCAAAACAAATAACCATCAGAATAGATCCAACGAGCAGCCAATATAAAGACATTTGTAATGCCAACAAGCATATTTCCCAGCATTTTGACAGGGACCCTGTCACTATACTGAAGGTTGCCTCTAGCTGATGTTACTAAATGCGGTCTCCTTGGGTTCAGGCACCTAGGCAGCGAGACATTTCCCTGTGGTACATTTGACTGGAGACACGTGGCTGAAGTGACATTCAGCTTCAGAGAAATATGTCTGTTTGCAACTTCCCTGTGGGCAAAGAGAAGAATATGTTGCTATGCCCACAACTTCAATAACCAAATGCACAGGGGTAAAACAATGTCCATGGTCCCCAAGGCAACATGAGACAGCAGGAAATATGGCAGGCATCAGCAGCAGGCTGCCCAGAGGGGATGTCACTGGCAGTAAGAATGCAGTGCACAATGGGCAGTGCCTTTATAAGTGATGTGCATGGACCACTACCCCCTTCACAGTGTCTAGAGAACATTACCTTTAATGCATACTAGAGCATAAATGTGACTACACTAGCATGCAGGATTTCCTTTATGCTGTAGCACACTTTGACATGTTGTAGTTACATAAGCATGTACTGTACACTGAGCACAACACTCATTACTTCTTCTGCCACCATGCATTTGGGTATTAAAGCTGTGAGCATGGCAGTGTGTGCCTCTCTTTGCCCACAAGGAAGTTGCAAACAGCCATATTTCTCTGAAGCTGAATGTCACTTCAGCCACGTGTCCCCAGTCAAATGTACCACAGGGAAATGTCTCTCTGACTAGGTGCCTGAACCCGGTTTCCTTACTAGCAGACCTATTTTTACACAGAGTCTTGCTGTGGTCAATGCGCAGGCAGTTAGAATACGGTTAAAGGTTAAAATGGGTAGTTGAGGAATAGGGTAGGGGGAACTGATGTAGTGGAATAAGTTGGTATTAGGAAGGGATGGGGGATTATATAAGTTTAGCCCCTTCCCTCCCATTATTTAGGTTAGGTTTGTTATTGGATAAATATAGGTGCTCACGCAGATGTTACAACAGGGACTTTAAGTGGGATCTGTGTGGGATAACCCTCTATTTCCCTTTTCTTTGTGGTCTGAATAAAATGTAACTGTAGTGAGTGATGGTATGCTACTGAGGAAGGCATTGGTTGCTACAGACAGAGGTTGTTTAAATGCTGCTGTTTTAAGCAGGGCAAGAAGTTCAGTGCTGCCCTTAATGTGATCTTGCATGTGGTGTTCCAAGAAGGAATGTTAAGTACTTTTTTATAGTTCAATGAATTATACTATATATCTGTTTACTGTTGAACATTGAATAAACTGGTCATGGTGGTTTTCCAGGTATGTTTTTTGTTGTTTTGCATGAGTAGCTTTACAATGCTTTAGTATAACATCAATGTCCAGTATGAACATGGATTGGCAAAGAGCTTAAGTTCCTTCTAGTGCTTAAGGAATCCCATGGCTTATGAAGTTTAGCAGTGTAAAGTCAGGGCCTGGCATACACATCTGGGCTGACAGTTACATTTGCTAATTTGGTGAAGGGGTTGACTAATAATGGCAGTGCCTTCTACCAAACTAAAGCATTAATGTCAAGTATAGAAGCTCTCAGCTATAACTTTTGAAGATCAAGCTGTAAGTCCTAGGGCCCATTATAGAAGCCCAAAGAGTATCTTGAATGTCTACAGGGTTAATGCTGATAGCACAGAGTATGTGCTGGGTTCTGTTTACTGGCTTCTTTACCTGTGTCCACTAAATCACCTAACAGACACAGTCAGTCATCCTGTAACCATATTAGGTAATTATTTTTAACTAAGCAAGGCATGAGAATAAAAGATGACGCAGTCATCTCAAATACGAATGAGACAGTACATTCTACCTCTAGCAAGAAGACACACCTGCGCTACAAATATGTAATACCTTATTCAGTAGGTGCTTTAGTAATCAGGTGCACATATCTGACTCCCTTAACAAGATAATTATGCTTAGAATTTGCCTACATCCAGGGAAAAAAAAGAATTTAGCCAGCAAGATTTTTCTTCAGGTTACCTGTTAATGGCTATATTTATGTAAAAGTAGTTAACAGGCTGATGGTTATGTGTTTTTTAGTGTTTCTTCTTTCATCCATTACAAATGTTGTCGAAGTTTTCATTACACAGATGCAAAAAGAGAACACTGCTTTACTCTTAAGTAGTTTAGCTTAATCCAGAACAAAACCTAAGAATATGCCACTGAGCCACACAGGGCTGCTGAACGCAGTAACTGGAAGACCCACGCTTAAAGAATATTACCATAAGAGAAAAAGCATTAGTGTCTTTAAATACCAAATAAAAATAATAAGCATACTGCATGGTGAGTGGGTAAAGAATACATAATGCCAAGCAATATTTTTCATCTGTAACAAGGGGAAAGCTACAAAATGATGGTGAGAGCTCTGGACAGTAACATTACAAATATGATATATAATGACAGATGGGGAACATGTGCTTTAGGCACTGATTATATTTATCACATTCTTTATTAATTGGCCCTATTTATTATACTAGTAAAGCAATCACTGGTCCTTTGGACATTATGATGCCTCTGAAAAGATCTATGTTTTTTTCTTAATATAAAAGCATTTATTTACTACCAAGTGTTTCATATTTCTTTTATCAGTGCAGAACACTGCTTCTCAGCAAAATCACTTTGTGTGTGATTTTGCATGTGCATATGTGTGGGTGTGCTTGTGCACTTGAGTTGCTGCAAGAATACTTTTTATGCTTTGTCAAAAAAAGTATACATAATCATATGTGGGGTTATGCCTCTCCATCTTCAACTGTAAGAATTCTGGACAAAACCAAAGACAATTTGGGAGCAAAGGCCCAAAATCAGGGACATACTATAAATATTGGTTTTATAAACTTAGACTGTTGATAGAATAACAGGTTTTGCAATAGCATGCATTTTATGAAGCCTATAAAGTCTGCCTGAAAATCACACGTTTTACGATGAGCAGACCAAAAATCTGGATATTCTGCAAAATTCTCAACTGTTGAGAATTATGTGCGGGGCTAAATCTGTCAACCACAAAAGATAATTATAAAGACCATGATGTATGCATTTCAAAAAAGATGCAGTGCTGAGAATACAGAATAACATTTGAAATTGCAGGTCATACAGCTGGTTATGTAGAATGAAAGGGTATCTGCTAAACTGTAATAAGATGCAAGTCTTACTTATTTTCTACTGGTTACATACGTACATCATAATGAAACCACAGCTGTAATCTTTATGTGCTTCTGGCCTCCAGGAGAAAGGTAAATGGGAGAGGAATGTTTTTCTTAATGTATTATATGTATGGATATGGTAAATATCAGAGGAAATTATAAAAGTATGCCTTGGGATATCAGTCCACTGAGCCTAATTTAGCCAGCATGTCACTGGATTGCAAAACCTCCATTTCTCCACAATGGAAACCATTGTGGTAAGTTAGAAAAAAAACTGTTAGCAAATGTACAGTTGTATAAAATCTTACCTTCACTGTTGCAGTATTCTTTATGTATGGGATTCCTTGCCATGGAAGCCTGACATCGGCCAGTATGCCAAAGCCTACTGTCGCTTTAAGGAATGCTGAACATCACATGCATGCTCCTTGCATAGTGTAAGGCATAAAGGTGACATCTGGACATACCATCCTCAGAACTGATAGCCCCAGTAGGAGTAGCAGCCCAAGGAAACCCAGGCGGTAACCAGTACATCCAGGAAGGAAAAAGGACTGGGGACAGAGGGAGGGAGTGAATACTACAACAGTGAAGGCAAGACATCTACTGTTATGGTAAGATTTTACACAACTGTACTATGTCTTTGCATTCCCTTTTGCAGTAATTTCTTTTGGAGCTTTTCTCCCCGGGCCTCCGCTGAAAATGGACATGCATCCAGTCGGACTATCCCGGTCAACAAATGTAAAATAAAATAAAATAAAATAAATAAAATAATCTTTACAGATGGAAGAGTGCCAAAGCTCAAGAAGAAACTTGGGAGGAGGAAGGAGCAATAGAGCCCTCTAAGAAGCCATGAATAATGGCCCTAGCAAAACCAGCTTTAACACTAGAGATACCATCCAACTTGTAGTGCTTGGTAAAAGTACGCACACAGAAGTCTAGGTAAGTGCTTCAAGAATAGACCTAGTATCCAATCCCTTGAAAAAACACCAGAAGAAGCCACAGCTCTAGCAGAATGAGTCTTTACAGAAGAAGGAAGGCTCTCACCATCAACAAAAAGAAACAACCTTTGACATCCAAGAAGAAATAGTTTGCTTGGATACAGCTAAACCTACGGACCTGGGATGAAAAGAAACAAACAACTGATCAGATTTTCTAACAGCTTAAGTCTTATCCAAATAAAATTTCAGTTGTCTATGCATATCCAAGGTATTCAGCACCCTCTCACTGTCAGACTGCACAGAGGTGAAAAGTAGGTAAATGAGTAGACTAAGTGAAAACTCATTAACCACCTTGGGCATAAAAGAAGGATTGGTACGCAAGGGCCCCCTGTCCTTATGAAATATCAAAAAAGGAGGACAAGACATAATGGCTTGCAGCTCAGACACTGTCTGGCAGAAGTAAGGGCCAACAAAAGAACTGTCTTCCAAGAAATATGCTGCAAGGAAGCTGAAGCAGCAGGCTCAAAAGAAGCCCGAGTCAACTTCTCCAAAACAAAATTAAGATCCCAGAAAGGAGGAACAGGCTCCCTGGGGGCCTAATATGAAGGATGCCTTTAAGGAATTGTTTAGCTTCAAATCTAGAGGAGGAGATAAAGGCAGACAAGCAGAGACAGCTTATACGTGGGCCTTAATAGAAGAATAGGCCAAACCAGTATTGAGCAACTCACACAAATAAGAGAGAATGAAAGGAACATCCACAGCAAGTAGGTCCAGGTTATGAGAAAGACACCAAATAGAAAAACCCTTCCATTTGGAGAAGTAGGATTTCCTGGCCTCCTGCAGGACTTTGAGAACGTCCTCAGAAAAAAGGTGTCTATGTGGAATCAAAATCCTATTACCCACAGTGTCAGTTGAACAGTGGACATGTGGGGATGGATAAGAGATCCCTTGTGTGAGTAGATCCACCCTATGAAGTAACTTCTGGTGACTGCCTTTGGCTACATGCAGAAGAAGAGGGATCCAATGCTTTCTCAGCCAAAAGGGTAACAAGATTTTGGGAGTATCCTGTTGAATTTTGAACAGGGCTTTTGGAATGAGTGGAAGGGAAGGGTATGCATAAAGAAACCTCCCCTTCCAAGAAAAAGAGAAGGCATCCATGTTCCAAACCAAAGGACTTGGAAATCTGTCACAATAGTGGAAGCTGTCTGTTCAGAGGGGAGGCAAATAGATCTACTTGAGAAATACCCTACTGGTTGACAATGTCCAGAAACACATCCATTCATGGGATTGAGTTAAGGACCTTCTAAGAGTATCTGCCACAATGTTTTGACCTGAAGAGATGTAAACTGCCTGAAGAGTCACTTGATATTTTACAGCAAGATCCCAAACCAGGAGTGCCACCAGGCAAAGGAAGTAAGATTTCATTCCTCCCTGTTTGTTTATATACGACAACACTGTGGTATTGTCTATGAACAGCTTGAGAGGCCCTGCAGACACAAGAGGATGAAAAGCCTGAAGAGACAGCATAAGAGCTCTTTTCTCTTTGACACTGATGTCCTACTTCTGCTGATGAGGCAACTAAAGCCCCTGTACATTTAGGGAGCCAAATGCTGCTCCCCATCCGACATCTGAAGCATCTGTGAACAGTTCCTGAGAGGGAAGAGGAGGATGAAAATGGAACCCTGGATTTAGAGATGACTGCTGGATCCACCAGTGAAGTTCCTTTTTGAGAAGAGGAAGAAGAGGAACTACAAAGTCTAGCGGATGTGTACATTGAAGCCAAACTGACTTCAGAAACTACTGAAACTTTCTCATGTGGAGTTTGGCCAGAGGGAGCATAGTAATGGTGGATGTCATGAAACCCAGAGCTCTCAGAAACTCCCTAGCTGTAATGGAGGCCAGAAGAAGAAGAGTTTGAAAGAAGAAAATGAGAATTAAGGCCTTTCAAGGAGGCAGGGATGCCAGCATATGCACCATCCCAAAAAGAACACCAGCATTCAGCCCGACGAACTGGAGATGTGTTCAGACTAGTGGCAAAGAAGTTCTGAGGATTGTACATTAGGATGTCACGTTTATGACCTATGCTATGCAAGGAGCATGCATGTGACATTTGGCATACTTTAAAGCAACAGTGGGCTTTGGTATACTGGCCGACGTTGGGCTTCCACATCAGGGAATCCCACATGTAAAGAATGCTTCAACAGTGACTGCAAGAACATCATCTATTCGATGGCTTAGGATGAATCAATCATGTTTCACTGAAGAGTGACTTAATTAGAAGACATTAGAATACTGTGCACTGTTTATATGCAGGTTAGAAGATATACTAAAAATCATCACAGAACAGGAAGTAAACTTCCCAGGAAGCTGGTCATGTTTTAAAGTCAGCAATCTCATAAGCCAAAAATGATTTATCCTCAGGTATTTGTCCTTGGGTAGTCCAAGTCCAAAAATTATGAGGAAAATTTGCCTTCTGCTTCCCATACAGTCGAAAAGAGCTCAAGTGTTTCTATTACAGTAAAATATAAAATGAGCTCTGTGACTGTTACTGGTGGCCAAAAAGAGTCTAAGGCAAAATGTACACTATCTTTACAATGAGTTCAAATGCTTATCAGAGTCGACTCATCTTAAATTTTTCCATGTTGTGTGGCTCCACCCTTAAAGTGGAAGGTTTTTTACACCTGAACAATGCTACATACTGGTCCCCACGGACATGCTAACGTCAGTTTCAAGAGAGGTGGAGTTAAGAGAAATGAAAGTTCCAGAGGCTTAGGAAGTGCACACTAGTAGACTCATCCTTATACTGGCACTGATGATTCAAAAACAGGAATATTGATCTGTTTTTCTTCTTTTAGAAAAGATAATGATTAGAAGTAAAGGTGTCTATGACATGCTTCGTAACCCAGCTCAGACCAGCATATATACACATCCTTAAACAATAGCATCACAAAAGGAGTAAAAGAAAACTGTGAGACTAAAAGGCATTGTACAGAATAAATGTTTTTCTTCATACTCTTTTTCACATCTGACAGAAGGCCAGTGATTCGTGAGTCAGAGTATAAACTGCTGTGATTATACCAAAGAACCAAGCCTTTAAAATTACACAGTTTTGTACGATTGGGACATTTATCAATAGATTCCCATGCACAGGTGTATCCAATTCCAGAATGTTCAACATCTGAAAGGCTTTAATATGATAGTTTGGAAAAGTTTAGCAAGGTTGCCTACTGGGGGACATAACTAATTCAGACATACTCCAAGAGGCTGGCTTAATACATTCCCCGGGCAAAAGACTTGCTCTTTTTTTGTTTGTTTTTTGGTGAGGGAGGAGTCCAAGAAGTAGAAGAAAAGAGCAACTGTATCCAGGAAGGGAGGGCCCATTAATTTACTGGATTGTATGCCTCACAATTTAGATTATTCCAAAAGGAATGCAGGATAGACTGTAAGAAAAATACAGACATCTAAGACTTCAGGCAATCCATTCATGGGGAAAACAATGTTAAGGAGGACATTTAATGTCACACACACACACACACACACACAGCTGTGTGCAGAAATGAAGTGTCAGGCAAAAATAAAGCAGAGGGGTCTCTGGAATGGTACCATTCAGCATAATGCTATACCTAAATCTTGTGAGGTAGAAAATTGCATGTAACTAAAGCTATAATTGCAGCTTGGGAATACATTTTAATATATTAGGGGAGGGGATATAAATACAGTGCCTAGGCCTAAAGATAAATGGTGGCCATGCCTTCTAGCTAAATAAAGTTGAAACAAAGAGGAAATAAGGCTCCTCAAAGTGCCCCTGAATAATTTGAAACTTATCTTGTAAAATAGTTCACCCATAAACGGGTTCCTATTAGATGAACGAATGATCAAAATGTCGAGTACAACATGCTCAACACACTTTGATCGATCGTTCATCTAATCAAATACTAAAAAAGACAAAAATCAGAGTTTTGAAAAGTTTTAGTTGGCCATGGTGGTGAGTGTAGCTTGTCACGTAATGATGCTACACTGTCTGGAATGGCTAGGTAAGTGAATTCCGCACTTGTGTGTGTATGTTGCAATTACTGGGTAATTGCCCTTTTCCCAATGTAGAGCGATCTCTGAGTTGGTATATAAACTTAGGGGGGTGGGGGGCACAGCCCCCTCACATGGGGTTTTGGGGGCAAAGCCCCCCCTTACGTTTAAAAATAGAAGAATTTGTTTAGGTTTGAAAGTTGTTGAATGATGTGAGAATGTATGGGTTTATATGTATTAGTTGTATGTGTGTGTGTTGCATGTTAGTGTAGGGAAGGTGTGGGACAAACAAAACTTTTCAGAACCCCAGCTTTCGTTATTTTAAGGGTTCAATTAGATGAACGTTCGATAAAAGTGTGTCGAGCATGCTGTATTCGACATTTTGATCATTCGTTCATCTAATATAGACCCCCATAAGCATAGCCCCTCAGTGATATGATGGCTGGAATAGTGTTGTCAGCCTCACTAGATTTTGTATCATGGCTAGTGTTGTCAAAATCACTAGATTTTGTGTTGTGGCTAGTGCTGTCAGGATCACTAGAGTTTGTGTTGTGGCTGGTATTGTCAGCATCAGTAGATTTTCTGTTGTGGCTCTTGTCTTTAATAAAAAGTTTGTAAAGAAAAGAATGGGTGGGGGGTGAAGTGAAGTGCATCTCGGAACTGTAGTCTTCAAATGCTGCAATGCAGTCACAACTCTTCAGAGAAACTTTACTCACACACAGAATCTTTTGGAAAACTGGCAAATGTCTCACAAACTTACTGGGAATTAAACAGCCTTTTTAAGACAGTGTCAAAGGAAAAACAACTTCAAAAAGATCAACATACGACAGGTTCAGGTTAAGGCACTTTAATCTTGCAGCAAGGAGACAAAAACGTGCCAATACAGAGTTTGTCTAACTAGAATCAGGAAGTGAAGCTTTTCTTATACATTTCTTACAAGACATTGTCTACTAAGCTGACGTAATAAATCACAAGTTTTTTCAATATTATTTCATAGCAGCTGGTTGTCCATGATTTTCTGCTGGCATATCAAGTTTACAAAAAAAAATTTCCTAAGAAAAACAACATGGCCTTGATGACCACTGGTCAGATACAACTTCTCACTATGCAATGTTACCATTCAAGGTACTATGGCTAATTTGAGCACAAAGCAAGTATAGATTATAGTTAATTTCTTCAAGCAGTCTTTGTTCAACTGTATCTTATCTTTTCTGCAGCTGTGCATGTTCTCATAACACGAACACAGCTGATTGTTCAAGTTGAATAACATTATAGAAAACAGTATTGTTCTATTCATTATTTTCCTGACCTAGCAGATATTCACCTGCTTCTCAGTAAATTTCCAAAAGGCTTAAACATGAATTTTGCTGTGCTAGCAAATACTAGGTCAGAGAGCATCTTGCAGTTTCAGAAAGCATACTGCAGTTTGAAAAGCATCTTGTAATTTCATACAGAATTAAGTTGTACATAAAATAGAATGAAATGTGTTAACCCTTTTAGCTTCTAATAAGTACTAAATATATACATTAATACATATTTTTCTAACATTTCCCCCCTGTTAATACTTTTTATTCTATTGTTAAAAGCATAAACAGTTTACTTTTTCTCCTAACCTTTTTCTGTTCAGAATTTGCAGTTAAGAGAGTCATTCAGTTTAAACTTATGAAAGTGTTTCATTTTTTAACAGTTTTTCAATTTCAGTACTTTGATACAAAGTCTCAGAAACTGACATGTCTATAAAATCTTTGATTAATCTTTTCATACAGGGAATATCACAACAAACACACACTCGTAATAGGAGTAATCTCACAAAAATGGCAATCAGGATGTTCATTAGGATGCTACCCCACCCCTCAAACAAATTCTGGAAAAAGTCCGTCAGTGGGTTTGGGCCTGGTTTGGTCATGGCCGACACATGCTGAATCACCTCAAGATGGTCGTTTATCTCATGCTGGTTGTCAGGAATATACGAACAGCACTCCTCTTTTATTAAAGCGCATGTACCACCTTTCACTGCTAGGGTGAAGTCGAGAGCCATGCGGTTTTGAAGCACCACAGTTCTCATAGCATTCAGTTCATCAGTCACTAATTCGAGAGCAGAAAATGTTGCATTGCTCATTACTTCGAGAAGTTTGGACAGTTGTCTCAGCTCCCAAATCAATTTTACTGTGCCATATGCAGGGGCTATACCTGCCCACGATATAATAGTGTCACTCAAGTCCATGTGTGTCAGTTTATCTTTGTTTTTTACAGAGTAATGGTTTCTCCAGCCTGCTTCGATTCATCCCATTGGATTCTCAGGTCTTTTGATTGGATTTCCAGTTTTCTTGGTGACCTCTCTGACATTTCAAATTCTTCCCTGAAGCAAAACTGCAGTGTGTCGTATGGCCGGAACCAGGTAACCCAAAAAACAACTGCCGGACCAATTCTCAGGTAACCATTTGTATGCCTTTTTCCCACACACAAAATAACAATTCTCTACTTTAGTATTAATATTTACTTGCCCTGCGTGAAACATTTTTTTATCAATGATAGATAGTTGTTTAAAAAGAACAGGATTATGTCGTACTTCATCAACCGTTTTGTGCATTAATTCAAAATATGAGTCATAGTTTGTATCACAAATATAACCTTCATTATTAGCTTTGATATAACATTTGTAAGTAACAGTCACATTACAATTGCTCCAACCCACCTGAACAGTATCATTTTTGTAAAAACATACAATTCCCTTTTGTGTAACAGGCAGGTACAACGCTATTTTGTCTTGTGATTTTACAGTCGTAGTATGAAAAATCAAATTTTTCCAGGTCTCATTGACCCCTAGGGGGACAGCAGTCATTAACAATCCCCCGTATGCTGTTGGTATAGCTGTGCAAATCCAGCAATTTGAAACATTAAAAGTTTCAGCATACACATATTTAATTGCTTGGTAAGGGTTAAAGTTCGGATGCCAATCTATGATTAATGCATCTCATTTATTCAGTTCAGCTCGTGTGGCTGGAAAAAGGAAAGGCCACAACAAAAAGATTAATGTTATCAGTATGGTTAACAGAATGATCATGCAATACTTCTGAGGTTGTTCTGTATTTCTATTTGCTCCTTATCTGGTCATTTTGTTCTTGTGTAACAGTAAAAAGTTTTTTGTCCAGTTCAAAGTTTTTAACCAATTTACAGTGTGTCAGATGAATCCAGGACACTCGCCCTGCGATCTTGACTGCAGTGGGTGTTGACAGTAGCACTTGGTACGGCCCTTCCCACTTTGGTGATGTCCAATTCTTCTTCTTGATGACTTTCACCCAGACCCACGTGCCTGGGACTACTGCTGGTTTTGATGGCTTTCACCCAGACCCACGTGCCTGGGACTACTGCTGGTTTTGATGGTCTGGTTTGTTCTTTATTTGAAACAGAATTTAACTGCAAAAGTTGTTTATTACTTAAAAGTCATCTCATGTATTCTGCGAGTGAACTGTCAGCCTCCTGGTCTGCAGGCATGAGAGGTTTCCATTGCAGTATAAAATATGCCCTCCCAAATAATTTTTCAAAAGGAGTTAACCCCTTTGCATTTGGAACAGTTCTCATGCTCAACAATGCCAGAGGCAGGCAGTGCACCCAGTCCTTTTGTGTCTCACTAATTAATTTCCTGTTTGTTTTTCAAAACCCCATTATGCCTCTCTACTACTCCTGCGGATTGTGGGTGGTATGCACAATGGTCCTTTAAGGAAATTCTGAAATATCGGCTCAACTGTTGTATAGTTTGATTTACAAAGTGTGTGCCATTGTCACTGTAGATCTTTTCCGGTATGCCAAAGCTAGGAATAATTTCTTTAACAAGGACTTTTGCAACAGTAGCTGCATCTGGATTTTTGGTCGGAAAAGCTTCCAACCATTTGGAAAACGTATCTATAATGACAAGACAATACTTATTTTCGCATTTGTTCAGTTCTATGAAATCCATACAGATAGTATGGAACGGGTACGGTGGTGTTGGGAAGCTCCCTTGCTTAGGTTTCAATGCCCCTTGTGCATGATGCTTGTTACAAACATGGCATGCTGCCCAAAAATTTTTTGTGTAGTTTGTAAATCCATATGCTGTGAACACTCGGTTTACTAACTGTACAATCCCCCCTGTTGAGACATGGCACTGCCCACGGCTCAACAAAGCTGCATATTTAAACAAATTAGACGGCAAAATAGTTTTTTTCTTTTTTGGAGATGTACAGCCCTTTTTCAAGAATTGCTTCTCATTTTATCCATTTTTGTTTTTCTACTTTTGTAGTAAGTGTCTGCATTGTTTTTAACATTTTTAAATTTAAAATCTCAGAAGGTTGTAATTCCTCACTCAAAAGAAATACTTCTGAAGCTGAAGCTGCCTGCTTTGCAGCTGTATCAGCTCTCGCATTACCTTTTGAAATCCTATCCTGTTGCTTGGTATGGGCTACACATTTACAAATAGCTACTTTCTGAGGTAACTGAATAGATTCTAACAAATCTAAAGTAATCTGTGCATGATTAATCGGTTTACCAGTAGATGTTATCATTTTTTTATTTTTTTACTGTTGCGCAAAAACATGTACAGTAGAAAAAGCATACTGGCTGTCAGTAAAAATGTTCACACATTTACCCTTTGCCAAGGTACATGCCTTTGTAAAGGCAATTAATTTTGCTGCTTGTGCAGATACGTTGTGTGGTAAAAACTTTGCTTTTAAAATCTCAGTATCAGAAACTACTGCATACCCCACTAGTTTCTGCCCTGTAGGACCCCTTCTGCATGAGCCGTCCACGTAATATGTCACCTCGGCATCATCCAAGGGAACATCCGTTAGATCTTTTTTAGGCAGTGTCTTTTGCTCAATCTCCTGCAGGCAGCTGTGTGGTGTGCCATCCGCAGGGGTCGGGAGCAAGGTAGATGGATTTAAAGTTGTACATTGTTCAATTGTCATATGAGGTTGTCTCAAGAGTATAGTCATACAGGAAAGATGTCTAGCAGGGGAAAGATATGCTACTTTTTTTTGCAGTAAAATAATCACGACTGCATGAGGCACTCTCAATGTGAGAGGGTGGAACAACACTACTGAGGCCGAAGCCTGTACTGCCATTGCAGCTGCAACTACTGCTTGTACACAGTGGGGCAGGGATTGCGCCACTGGGTCCAGCTGTGATGAGTAGTAAGCTATGGGGCGTTGCTTATTCCCATGTTGCACTGTTAACACTGATGTCATATAACCTTGCTTACAATCTACAGTTTGGAAAAAACATTTATGATAGTTTGGTAATTCTAAAACTAATGAGGATGCTATCAATTGTTTTAGTTTGCAGAAAGCTGATTCTGCTTTTGGTGTTTATTGTAATAAATTTTGTGCTGCCATAGGCTTTTTGTATATCAAGTTGGTGAGTGGAGCAGACTACAAGGCATAGTTTGGAATCCAACTCCGACAGAAATTAGTAGTACCCAGGAAGGACATCATTTTTTTTTTTGGTAGTCGGTTTGGGTGCTTGTAAAATTGCTATTTTCCTATCTTTATTTAATGTTTTGCCTTCTTTGGATATTACATATCCCAGGTATTTAACCTGCTTTCTCCAAAGCTGCAACTTGTTTTTGTTTACTTTATGTCCTTGAGTGGGTAAAAATTATAGTAATACTATGGTATTTTCTCTGCATTTTTGCTGGGTGGGGGCTGCAAGCAGGATGTCGTCTACATAAAGTAAAATCTGACTGCCTCTTGGTGGGCTAAATCTAGCCAAGTTGCTTGCCATTTCTTGTGCGAATATTGTTGGACTTTTACAATACCCCTGTGTTAGTCGCGTGTATGTATACCTTTTCCACTGAAATGTGAATGCAAACCAATGTTGGCTGTCAGGGTGTATCGGTATCGAAAAGAGCGCATTGCTAACATCTACCACAGGAAAAATACTTCTGTTGAGGCTTTAAATCATTTAATAGGGTGTGTGGATCTGGCACCGTAGGTGCTCTAGGTATTACTGCATCATTTACAGCTTGTAAATCTTGGACCATATGCCATTTTCCATTTGCTTTTCTGACAGAAAATAAGGGTGTGTTACATGGTGAATCGGGAGATTCTACCAGTACTCCTTTCTTAAGTAAAGCTGCTATTATAGGTTTGATTTTTACTTTTGCATCTTTTCTTAAGGGATACTGTCTCTTTTGTGGTCTAAATGCTGATTTTGACGTAATAGTAACTGGTCCTGCTGTACGAATTAGTCCTACATCTGATTTCCCTGTTGACCAGAGAGTTTCTGGTATGCTCCGTAAGGCATTTTTTTCCTCTTTTAGTAAGAGTGCTAATCAGCTGTCCTTGCTAGACTGCAAGTGCACAGCTGGGTGTGTCTGTGTTATTCAATTTAGCCTCTGCTTCTGTACTCCCTGTTCCGACAGTTTTAACTCTGTCTGTTTTTCCCACTTTGTGACTTTTTCTCCTAGGTCTGCCCATTTCACATTTTTGTCCTTAGTTAAACTAACATGTGGTAAACGATTAGATTTACAGAGTGCAAATAATTCCTTGGGCAATGAACAGCTAACTACACTGTTCCTTTTTGTGTCCCAGTACAGATTACGTAATACTAATTTGTTTGCAAGGTTTTTAAGCAGTTCTTGCTCATATTCCTTATCAGGTCCTGGTGTGCTACAATAATACAGAGTACAGTGCAACAAATGCTGTTTATCAGTGTCAAGGGAGGGGGACTTACTGATGGCTACATTCATCAGTTCTTTGGTTACTGCCCCTGGACTAGTCATGACCAAGTCCTGGCTGTACCAATAAAATGTTTCGCCCTCCGGTCGCACCACAAAAGTATCCATTTGTCGCTGTGCTTTCATAACCTGCATAGTCGGAACTACTGCTATGCCAAATATCTGCATAAGATCTCTGCCCAAAAGGTTTACTGGGCATTTTGCAGAAACAACAATTTTGCTTTTCTGGTTCATCCCTGAAACAGGGTCAGTTATTGCTATGTTATGGGAGAGTGACTCTGGATACAGCTGTCCATTACTTTTACTAATCTGTAATCAAATGATTCTGAATTTTTTGGTAGTTTGGAAGGATGTATCAGGGTCCGTGAAGCCCCTGAGTCACACAGGAATTTAACTTCCCTCCCCTCTACCAGAAGTGTAACTTTCAGTTTCGTGTCTGCTAAATAGAGCTCTAGGCTCTGCTAAATAGAGCTTTAGGCTCAATAATGCTAAGTCTAAAATTTTACTTTTTTTACCATCTGCGATTTCTTGCACTTTCTCTATTTTTTTCTATCACATCCTCTACTCCCTCTATCACATTCGCATTTGCCTTTTTTCAGTTACTCCCTTTTAGTGATTCTTGACTATCCTATAGTCAGTCCTCACCCTCCTTATCTTCCATGGCTACCTTCTTGTTTTGCTTGCAATCCCTTGCTAAATGGCCTTTTTTCCGCATTTAAAACATTCACCCCTTTTCTTTCTCTCTTCAAACTCTTCTGATCGTTTATCAGATTGTTTGTTTCCCTGGGCATTTTTCTTGCCCTTTTTCCGGACTATACTACATAAACTTCTGCTCCGTCTTCTACAGCAAATACTTGAGCTTTCTTTTTCTTTTTACTGCTAAAATGCCTTTTGGCATGCCTAGCATATTCAAGTAGTGACTGTAATCTACTTGTACGATGGTCTACCATGTGCTTTGTAATAAAGCTGTATATAGGCAAAATACTGCCTTTCAAAAATGCATTCTTTAGCTGCTGCTCATATGGGGAATCGTGTTTGGTCTTCAGGTACCCGCATTCCACAATGGTTATTAAAACATTCTAATAATCTAGCATATCTGTCAACAGTTTCACCTTCTTGTTGGATGCATTGATTAATGCAAGTCCAGTCTGCCCTAGGCTTTCATTTTTCAAAGATTTGGTCTGCTAGACATTTCACTCTGTTATCCAGTTCTGCATTGCTATGTGGGAGTGGCTTGTGTTCTGCGTCACGGGGCTTCCAGTTGCCACTGATCATGTGCCAATCTGGACCTACGATTTGTCTAACTACTTTTTTTACTTTTTTTTTTTCATTTACAATACAGTGTAGTTAGCTGTTCATTGCCCCAGGAATTCTTTGCACTCTGTAAATCTAATCGATTACCACATGTTAGTTTAACTAAAGACAAGAATGTGAAATGGGCAGATGTTGGAGAAAAAGTCACAGAGTGGGAGAATTAGAATTGTCAGAACAGGGAATACAAAAACAGAAGTTAAATTGGATAACGCAGACACACCCAGCTGTACACTTGCAGTCTAGCGAGGACAGCTGATTAGCACTCTTACTAGAAGAGGAAGAAAAAGCTTTACAAAGCATGCCAGAAACTCACTGGTCAACAGGGAAATCAGATGTAGGACTAATTTGTACAGCAGGACCAGTTACTATTACGCCAAAATCAGCATTCAGACCTGAAAAGAGACAGTATCCCCTAAGGAAAGATGCAGAAATAGGAATCAAACTTATAACAGCAGCTTTACTTAAGGAAGGAGTATTGGTAGAATCTCCCGATTCACCATGTAACACACCCTTATTTCCTGTTAGGAAAGCAAACGGAGAATGGCGTATGGTCCAAGACTTACAAGCTGCAAATGATGCAGTAATACCTAGAGCACCTACGGTGCCAGATCCACACACTCTACTGAATGATTTGAAGCCTCAACAGAAGTATTTTTCTGTGGTAGATATTAGCAATGCGTTCTTTTCGATACCGATACACCCTGACAGCCAACATTGGTTTGCATTCACATTTCAGGGGAAAAGGTATACATACACGCGATTACCACAGGGGTATTGTGAAAACCCAACAATATTTGCACAAGAGATGGCAAGCAACTTGGCAGGATTTAGCCCACCAAGAGGCAGCCAAATTTTACTTTATGTAGACGACATCCTGCTGGCAGCCCCCACCCAACAAGAATGTAGAGAAGATACCATAGCATTACTACAATTTTTAGCCACTCAAGGACATAAAGTAAACAAAAACAAATTGCAGCTTTGGAGAAAGCAGGTTAAATACCTGGTATATGTAATATCCAAAGAAGGCAGAACATTAGATGAAGATAGAAAAATAGCAATTTTACAAGAACCCAAACCGACTACCAAAAAGGAAATGATGTCCTTCCTGGGCACGACTAATTTCTGTCAGAGTTGGATTCCTAACTATGCCTTGGAGTCTGCTCCATTGACCAACATGATATACAGGAAGCCTATGGCAGCACAAGATTTATTGCAATGGACACCAGAAGCAGAATCAGCTTTCTGCAAACTGAAACAACTGATAGCGTCCTCATTAGTTTTAGGATTACCAAACTATCATAAACTTTTTTTCCAAACTGTAGATTGTAAACAAGGTTACATGACATCAGTATTACCACAGCAGCATGGGGATAAGCAATGCCCCATAGCTTATAATTCATCACAGCTGGACCCAGTGGCGTGATCCCTGCCCCACTGTGTACAAGCAGTAGTTGCAGCTGCAATGGCAGTACAGGCTTTGGCCTCAGTAGTGTTATTCCACCCTCTCACATTGAGAGTGCCTCATGCAGTCGCAATTATTTTACTGCAAGAAAAAGTAGCATATCTTTCTCCTGCTAGACATCTTTACTGTAAGACTATACTCTTGAGCCAACCTCATATGACAATTGAATGATGTACAACTTTAAACCTGTCTATCTTGCTCCTGACCCCTGCGGATGGCACACCACACAGCTGCCTGCAGGAGATTGAGCAAAAGACACTGCCTAGAAAAGATCTAATGGATGTTCCCTTGGATGATGCCGAGGTGACATATTACGTCTACGGCTCATGCAGAAGGGGTCCTACAGGACAGAATCTAGTGGGGTATGCAGTAGTTTCTGATACTGAAATTTTAGAAGCAAAATCTTTACCACAAAACTTATCTGCACAAGCAGCAGAATTGATAGCTTTGACAACGGCATGTACCTTGGCAAAGGGTAAATGTGTGAACATTTTTACTGACAGCCAGTATGCTTTTTCTACTGTACATGTTTTTGCACAACAGTGGAAAAATAGAGGAATGATAACATCTACTGGTAAACCGATTAATCATGCACAATTTATTTTAGATTTGTTAGAATCTATTCAGTTACCTCAGAAAGTAGCTATTTGTAAATATGTAGCTCATACCAAGCAACAGGATAGGATTTCAAAAGGTAATGCGAGAGCTGATACAGCTGCAAAGCAGGCAGCTTCAGCTTCAGAAGTATTTCTTTTGAGTGAGGAATTACAACCTTCTGAGATTTTAGATTTAGAAATGTTAAAAACAATGCAGACACTTACTACAAATGTAGAAAAACAGAAATGGATAAAACGAGGAGCAAGTCTTGAGAAAGGGCTGTACATCTCCAAAGAAGGAAAACCGATTTTGCCATCTAACTTGTTTAGAAATGCAGCTTTGTTGAGCCATGGGCAGTGCCATGTCTCAACAGGGGGGATGGTACAGTTAGTGAACCAAGTGTTCACTGCATATGTATTTACAAACTACACAAAAAATTTTTGTGTAGCATGCCATGTTTGTAACAGGCATCATGCACAAGGGGCACTGAAGCCTAAGCAAGGGAGTTTTCCAACACCACCATACCTGTTCCATACTATCTGTATGGATTTCATAGAACTAAACAAATGTGAAAATAAGAAATATTGTCTTGTCATTATAAATATGTTTTCCAAATGGGTGGAAGCTTTTCCGACCAAAAATCCAGATGCAACTACTGTGGAAAAAGTCCTTGTTAAAGAAATTATTCCTAGATTTGGCATACCAGAAAAGATCTACAGTGACAATGGCATACACTTTGTAAATCAAACCATACAACAGTTGAGTCAATATTTCGGAATTTCCTTAAAGAACCATTATGCATACCACCCCCAATCCGCAGGATTAGTAGAGAGGCATAATGGGGTTTTGAAAAACAAACTTAGGAAATTGATTAGTGAGACACAGAAGAACTGGGTGCACTGCGTGCCTCTGGAACTGTTAAGCATGAGAACTGTTCCAAATGCAAAGGGGTTAACTCCTTTTGAAATACTGTTTGGGAGGGCATATTAAATACCTCAGTGGAAACCTCTCATGCCTGCAGACCAGGAGGCTGACAGTTCACTTGCAGAATATATGAGATGACTTTTAAGTAATAAACAACTTTTGCAATTAAATTCTGTTTCAGATAAAGTACAGACCAGACCATTGGAAGCAGCAGTAGTCCCAAGCACGTGGGTCTGGGTGAAGGTTATTAAGAAACTAAACTGGACCACACCGAAGTGGGAAGGGCCGTACCAAGTGCTACTGTCAACACCCACTGCAGTCAAGATCACAGAGCGAGCGTCCTGGATCCATCTGACACACTGTAAATTAGTTAAAAACTTTGAACTGGACAAAAAACTTGTTACTGTTACACAAGAACAAAATGACCAGATACAGAGCAAATAAAAATACTGAACAACCTCAGAAGTATTGCATGATCATTCTGTTGGCCATACTGATAACATTAATCTTTTTGTTGTGGCCTTTCCTTTTTCCAGCCACATGAGCTTAACTGAATAAACGTGAATCATTCATAGACTGGCATCCGAACTTTAACACTTATCAAGCAATTAAATATGTGTATGCTGAAACTTTTAATGTTTCGAATTGCTGGATCTGCACATCTATACCAACAGCATATGGGGGATTATTAATGACTGCTGTCCCCCTAGGGGTCAATGAGTCCTGGGAAAATTTGCTTTTTGATACTACAACTGTAAAATCACAAGACAAAAATAGCATTGTACCTGCCTGTTACACAAAAAGGAATTGTATGTTTTTACAAAAATGATACTGTTCAGGTAGGTTGGAGTAATTGTAATGTGACTATTCCTTACAAATGTTATACCAAAGCCAATAATGCAGGTTATATCTGTGATGCAAACTATGACTCATTTCTTGAGTCAATCCATAAGACTATTGATGAGATACAACGTAATCCTGTTCTTTTAAAACAACTATCTATTATTGATAAGAAAATGTTTCATGCAGGGCAAGTGTATATTAATACTAAAGTAGAGAATTGTTATTTTGTTTGTGGGAAAAAGGCATACAAATAGTTACCTGAGAACTGGTCCAGCAGTTGTTTTTTTGGGTTACCTGGTTCCGGCCATACAACACATTGTAGTTTTGCCTCAGGGAAGAATTCGAAATGTCAGAGAGGTCACCAAGAAAACCGGAAATCCAATCAGAAGGCCTGAAAATCCAGTGGGACGAATCGAAGCAGGCTGGAGAAACCATAATTCCATGAATAACAAAGATAAACTGACACACATGGACTTGAGTGACACTATTATATCGTGGGCAGGTATAGCCCCTGCATATGGCGCAGTGAAATCGATTTGGGAGCTGAGAAAACTGTCCAAACGTCTTGAAGTAATGAGTAATGCAACTTTTTCTGCTCTCGAGTTAATGACTGATGAACTGAACGCTATGAGAACTGTGGTGCTTCAAAACCGCATGGCTCTTGACTTCACCCTAGTGGTGAAAGGTGGTACGTGCGCTTTAATAAAAGAGGAGTGCTGTTCGTATATTCCTGACAACCAGCATGAGATAAACGAGCATCTTGAGGTGATTCAGCCAGTGTCGGTCATGACCAAACCAGGCCCAAACCCACTGACGGACTTTTTCCAGAATTTGTTTGGGGGGTGTGGTAGCATCCTAATGAACGTCCTGATTGCCATTTGTGTGGGATTACTCCTATTAGGAGTGTGTGTTTGTTGTGGTATTCCCTGCATGAAAAGACTGATAATAGATTTTATAGACATGTCAGTTTCTGAGACTTTGTATCAAAGTACTGAATTTGAAGAACTGTTGAAAGATGAAACACTTTCATAAGTTTAAACTGAATGACTCTCTTAACTGCAAATTCTGAACACAAAGAGGTTAGGAGAAGAAGCAATTGTTTATGCTTTTGAAAAATAGAATAAAAAGTATTAACAGGGGGGAAATGTTAGAAAAATATGTATTAATGTATATGTTTAGTGCTTATTAGAAGCTAAAAGGGTTAACACATTTCATTCTATTTTATGTACAGCTTAATTCTGTATGAAATTATAAGATGCTTTTTCAAACTGCAGTATGCTTTCTGAAATTGCAAGATGCTCTCTGACCTAGTATTTGCTAGCACAGCAAAATTCACGTTTATGCCTTTTGGAAATGTACTGAGAAGCAGGTGATTATCTGCTAGGTCAGGAAAATGAATGAATAGTGAATGAATAGAACAATACTGTTTTCTATAATGTGATTGAATATGAACAATCAGCCCTGTTCGTGTTATGAGAAGATGCACAGCTGCAGAAAAGAAGAGATACATCAAACAATGACTGCTTGAAGAAATGAACTGTAATCTGTACTTGCTTTGTGCTCGAATTAGCCATTGTACCTTGAATGGTAACATTGCATAGTGAGAAGTTGTATCAGGCCGGTGGTCATCAAGGCCACGTTGTTTTTCTAAGGAAGTTTTTTTGTAAACGTGATATGCCAGCAGAAAATCATGGACAAACAGCTGCTGTGAAATAATATTGAAAGAACTTGTGATTTATTACGTCAGCTTAGTAGGCAATACCTTGTAAGAAATGTATAAAAATAGTTTCAGTTTCTGATTCTAGTTAGAGAAACTCTGTATAGCATGTTTTTGTCTCCTTGCTGCAAGATTAAAGTGCCTTAACCTGAACCTGCCGTGTGTTGATCATTTTGAAGTTATTTTTCGTTTGACACTGGTCATGTTTTAAAGTCAACAATCTCATAAGCCAAAATGATTTATCCTCAGGCATTTGTCCTTGGGTAGTCCAAGTCCAAAAACTATGAGGAAAATTTGCCTTCTGCTTCCCATACAGTCAATAAGAGCTCAAGTGTTTCTATTACAGTAAAATATAAAATGGGCTCTGTGACTGTTACTGGTGGCCAAAAAGAGTCTAAGGCAAAATTTACAGTATCTTTACAATAAGTTCACATGCTTATCAGAGTCGACTCATCTATTTCTCCATGTTGTGTGGCTCCAGCCTTAAAGTGGAAGGGTTTTTACACCTGAACAATGCTACATACTGGTCCCCACTGACATGCTGACGTCAGCTTCAAGAGAGATGGAGTTAAGAGAAATGAAAGTTCCAGAGGCTTAGGAAGTGCACACTAGTAGACTCATCCTTATACTGGCACTGATGATTCAAAAACAGGAATATTGATCTGTTTTTCTTCTTTTAGAAAAGACTGCAAGTAATGACTAGAAGTAAAGGCATCCATGTCATGCTTCGTAACCCAGCTCAGACCAGCATATATACACATTCTTAAACAATAGTATCACAAAAGGAGTAAAAGAAAACTGTGAGACTAAAAGGCATTGTACAGAATAAATGTTTTTCTGCATACTCTTTTTCACATCTGACAGAAGGCCAGTGATTCGTGAGTCAGATTATAAACTGCTGTGATTCTACCAAAGAACCAAGCCATTAAAATTACACAGTTTGTATGATTGAGACATTTATCAAAAGATCCCCATGCACAGGTGTATCCAAATCCAGAATGTTCAACATCTGAAAGGCTTTACTATGATAGTTTGGAAAAGTTTAGCAAGGTTGCCTACTGGGGGACATAACTAATTCAAATATACTTCTAGGAGGCTGGCTTAATACATTCCCCAGGCAAAAGACTCTTTTTTGTTTGTTTTTTGGAGAGGGAGAGGTCCAAAAAGTAGAAGAAAAGAGAAACTGTATCCAGGAAGGGAGGGCCCATTACTGTATTGGATTGTATGCCTCACAATTTAGATTATTCCGAAAGGAATGCAGGATAGACTGTAAGAAAAATACAGACATCTAAGACTTCAGGCAATCCATTCATGGGGAAAACAATGTTAGGGAGGACATTTAATGTCTCTCACACACACACACACACACACACACACACACACACACACACAGCTGTGTGCAGAAATGAAGTGTCAGGCAAACATAAAGCAGAGGGGTCTCTGAAATGGTACCATTCAGCATAATACTATAGCTAAATATTGTGAGGTAGAAAATTGCATGTAACTAAAGCTATAATTGCAGCTTGGGAATACATTTTAATATATTAGGGGAGGGGATATAAATGCAGTGCCTAGGCCTAAAGATAAATGGTGGCCATGCATTCTAGCTAAATAAAGTTGAAACAAAGAGGAAATAAGGCTCCTCAAAGTGCCCCTGAATAATTTGAAACTTATCTTGTAAAATAGTCCACCCATAAACGGGTTCCTATTAGATGAACGAATGATCAAAATGTCGAGTACAACATGCTCGACACACTTTGATTGATCGTTCATCTAATCAAATACTGAAAAAGACAAAAACCAGAGTTCTGAAAAGTTTTAGTTGGCCATGGTGGTGAGTGTAGCTTGTCACGTAATGATGCTACACTGTCTGGAATGGCTAGGTAAGTGAATTCTGCACTTGTGTGTGTATGTTGTGATTACCAGGTAATTGCCCTTTTCCCAATGTAGAGCGATCTCTGAGTTGGTATATAAAATTAGGGGGGTGGGGGGCACAGCCCCCCACATGGGGGGGGTGAGTGGCAAAGCTCCCCCCCCCTTTCTTTTAAAAGTAGAAGAGTTTGTTTAGGTTTGAAAGTTGTTGAATGATGTGAGAATGTATGGGTTTATATGTATTAGTTGTATGTGTGTGTGTATGTGTGTGTGTGTGTGTGTGTGTGTGTGTGTGTGTGTGTGTGTGTGTGTTGCATGTTAGTGTAGGGAAGGTGTGGGACAAACAAAACTTTTCAGAACTCCAGTTTTCATTATTTTAAGGGTTCGATTAGATGAACGTTCGATAAAAGTGTGTCGAGCATGTTGTATTCGACATTTTGATAATTTGTTCATCTAATATAGACCCCCATAAACATAGCCCCTCAGTGATATGATGGCTGGAATAGTGTTGTCAGCATCACTAGACTTTGTATCATGGCTAGTGTTGTCAACATCACTAGATTTTGTGTTGTGGCTAGTGCTGTCAGCATCACTAGAGTTTGTGTTGTGGCTGGTATTGTCAGCATCAGTAGATTTTGTGTTGTGGGTTGTGGCTCTTGTCTTTAATAAAAAGTTTGTAAAGAAAAGAATGGGTGGGGGGTGAAGTGCGTCTCGGAACTGTAGTCTTCAGATGCTGCAATGCAGTCACAACTCTTCAGAGATACTTTACTCACACATAGAATCTTTTGGAAAACTGGCAAATGTCTCACAAATTTACTGGGAATTAAACAGCCTTTTTAAGACAGATTCAAAAAAAATGTCTAGCAGGCTGAAATCCATAATTTCACCATTTCCTTACATGTCTGTGTAAACAAAGTCACGATGGTCCTAAACTGCATCAAAAAGCTAAACCAGTCCTGCAACCAAAATATTATTACAAAAGTGCTCCTACTGCAGGATGTCTCATCCATCATAAATATGGCATCTGTCTTCATATTTGGAAATGCAAAATTATTCTGGATGCTGAAATCATATCTTCACAAAATAATCAGAGAAGCCTGCTGTGCTTGCTGTATTCTGATGTATGTTGTATTATGCTCTTCTTAGGATTGTGATTTTGGCATTTCAGCCATGCTACTGCAGAATTGAAAAACTGTAAGTTGTGCATAGAAAAATCAGTTTTGATTTTTTTTTTATGTTGCTGCAACTCAGCTACAGAGGCAGGGACTTGGCAGGTTTACTTTTTTTTTTGAGAAATGTGGATGTCCTCTTGCTAGCACTTTTATAAGATTGAGGTAGTTTACAGTGCAACAGAAAACAACTGTTTCACAAAAGCAGCCCACAAATATGATCCCCAATTTAATCATTGTCGTGGTGTTCTGACATCACCACATGCTTACAGTTAACTTGCAACTGGAAATATGAATAAAAAGCCTTACATATTTTTATGCCCGGGGACATAATGATTGAGTTGAGAGGTGCTGAGTGACTGACTCTACTCATCACTGACCATGAAAAATAAAAAAATAAAAAAACAAACTACTACTATCAGTCTGAATGGCACCACCAGCAGACTGACATCCTGAATTACTCTCAAAGGTTAACACCTTCGTAAAGAACGTTTCTATTCCTGGTCTTAGTGTGCTAATGACAGAAATGGCTGGATGAATTTAGTACTTACCAAGCAGTAGATGGAAAGGGTCGTAGTCAATGTCATTTGGTAAAGGTATGTTATTTTGGTATACCTGTCATTGCCATGCATCCTCAGAAGTAAAACTGATGGCCAAGTTGTTGCTGTGAACTGTATACTCAGAGATATACAAACATTCTGCAGCCAGTTGATTTATCCTGGAATACTCCCTTTTAGTAAAAATAGAGACTTGTGAGGAACAGCTACCTAGAGCTGAAATGTGAAATGTGATACGTTCCAGCTAGGAACTTTTGATCCCCACCAAAACCTTTAATAATCCAGTAGATTAAAACAGCTTGGACAGCTCTAGAGAAATCTTTCATCAACAAGTCATGTGAAGTCTGTGGGATAACAACCATGCTAGATCCCTCTGTCTTTCAGTCATAATGCATATCACTTACATGTGGGAATAAGCACATGCATAGATGATGACTAATGAGTGAGGTCCTGTCCGAAATGAGATCAGCAAGCAGAGAAGACAATGATTGTAATCACGTTACAACTAACAAGTTTAGAGTGTGGCATCTTGTCACATATATAGATATTAAAGCAGATTAAACTTTTACAAGTACTTCTTGCAGATTCTGATAAATTAATCACAAACCCATAAACTTACAGGTGAAGTCCAACAAAGAGCAAATATTCCAAGTAATACAGGCCAGAGCTCTGAAACATTTTTTAAGTAACAGAGTTAAAAAAATACAACTCTTAAATTATATCAGAATTTCTTCCTGGTTGTGACAATCAGTGACATAAATCAGATACGGGATTAGTTAGGCCTTCTCATAAGCTTCACAGAAATAGATACAAATTAAACATATTTATGAGAATTTTAATATCTAAGCTGAGGAAAATTCAGATAGGATTTTAATGACACTAGACATTAGTATAAATTAAAGCAATGATATGTGTTGGGGGGTACAAAGATAACATGACAGAAATGTACCAAATCACCCCAGTACTTCAGATACATAAAGCATAAGCTACAAGACTTTATTTTTTCCTGGAATATGCACATTTCTCTTTAGAGGAAATTCTGCTCAGGTTAGTACTTAAATATACAATAAAATTGAAATAAGTGAAATATAAATGGTGACTTGCTCTACATCAGTGGTATGAACAGAAAAAAAAAACTTACGTGAAGTACGTTTGTTATACACCATCACATATTTTATAAAATGCATATAATCCTGTGTGCAACATGCACTACATTTCTTTAACTTATCTATATTTTGTTAACAGAGTAAGCAAACTGGGTTATGGATTCTTTTTAGCCGCAGCCTGGTCCAAATAAGCATGGATGGTAGACGAACATTTATCAGTATGAAAAGATAAAGTGTCAGTTAGATTACATAAAAAACAAATCTATGTACATCAGTTTACAAAGCAAAACACTTTTCAAGATAATACATTTTTTTTCAAAATAACAATTAACCAATTAGGGCATCTTGACAGTAATATGGCAAATCAGCATTCTGGGGTCCCAGATTTTTACAAAGGTGTGCAACTATATAGCAGCATTGTTTTCACAGCAATATCATGAAAGAAAGTGCAAAAAATGGGGAAAATGTATTGTGGATGAATGAATGAATGTATCATGAAAAAGCTTATGGAGGCAACCCTTTTTGCAGGCTTGACCTACTTACAAGCTGCAAAAGATTGTCCTTTAGCACAAAATGGAGTAGTATTACTAACACATTTACTTATGTACAGTACAGGTTACTGGTTAATTTCAATATAGCAATCAAGTCTTGTAACTTAAACAGTGCACAAGACGTTAAGAAGCTGATGGATGTTGGCTATGCCACATTATGTACTGACAATCTGACATAAATAGGCTGTGTTGTACACAGCATTAACAACATTTAATGCTTAATACAGCATTCATTACAAAAACATTATGTGTGTTCCACCATCCTCATACACTGCATAAGGTGTGTCTGTAAACTGATAAGCAAGAGGTGGAGAAGGATACTGTTGGCAGGACAAATGAGCGAGTATATCAGGCCATTTCTCTGAAGCAGTTACATTTTTAATACTGACAAGCCAGACCTTGAGAGGTGGATGTTTATTGAACTGTAACTGGTCTATATTCCTTATTTTTTCAGGAATATCATTCCAGGTTGCTAGTGTAATTTTTGAAAATCCTTATGCACAGGTTGGTAATATGAATGTTGGCCTGAATAGTTATGTGCAAACATGACTCCTAAGATGATAGCTTTTCTAACACTTAAGTTATTTAGGAGAGGGTAACAGTACCTTTCAGTACAATTTTATTTGAAAAGCAGGGATTCCCTAACTGTTACTAAAATCCAATTATTTTTATTCAATGTCATGAACAGACATTCAATATTGCTAGTTAGATTAATAAAGATAAGACAGTTGTTTTCTGTTGTTCACCTAAACAGACTAGACAAGAGCTGAACAGAGTACATGATAAGGCAAAATGAGATATAACAAGAGTAAAGAAATGTGTGCAGGAGAGGCTGTTGTAAATAAAACGTAGTAGGAAGGGTTCTGCATGTCAGTAATGCCCATTCTCGTTTCCATTTTGTTTCACTTCCCCTTTACTAACATAAAACCAAATGAGATAAACATATTTAACCAAAGCCTTGTTATAATAAAAGATCTACTATAAAACTAATGGAGACTTTCTGAATTAAAAGGTATGAATTTCAAAAGTGAAACCCTTTTTGTTTTATACACATGAGATGGGAGTGCCACAGCTATTTAACAACGTGTAAAAAAAACTGAGGTAGTACATTTAGAGTAAAACAGCACTTTGCCAGGAGATGCAGCACTTAGCAATACAGTCTGTAAAATGATTTTAAAATTACGAGTTCACATATTTTCAGATTCATTATTTATTGAATGTGTGAAATCTGTCATTCATGTGTGCCACAGACTTGCATGGTGTTTTTCTTATCTTCAGACATACAGTCAAGGCTATTCAAACATCCAGTTTTGAACTTAAAAAACAAAAAACAAACAAAAAAAAATATATATATATATATATATATATATATATATATATATATATATATATGTGTGTGTGTGTGTGTGTACACAAAAGACTCCCATCCGATTATTCATGATTGAAGATGAAATATTCACCTGTAATATTTTATAAAAAGTTGTTGCTGGCAAATATTCCTACTTATGGCAATATTCTGAATAGTGTTGTATATTTTGTGTACATTCTAGTAATCACAGTGAAATTGTACTGTAGAGTCGGTGTAAAAAATGCAGTGTTGTGCTTTCTAAAACAGGTATCTGCAAAACCGTGCTTAACCAAATGAGTGAGGTTCTCTTCAGCATCAAAAAGAAGTAATGGTGGGAAACAAACAGTGCAGCTTAAAGCAAAGAAACTCAACTTTAACATAATTGACATGTGAGTAAATCTATAAGAACATTTCACTCGGGGCCATTATTTCGTAAAAATAACTCCAAAACCATTAGCTTTACCACTTCCTTAAAGCATGTGTGCATTTTTCTGTTATATAGTTTACCAGTCCAAGTATTCAGCATCACTCAAATCATCAGGGCTATAAGCCAGGATTTTTTGGAACTGTATACTTTAGTACATCATCTTCCAGAATGCATCCAACCCCAGGCACAGCAAGTTCCTGGAGGGCATGCATTTTTAGTACTGAAAACCAGTTCAGGAGCATTTAAAAACAATTTACAGAGATGATGTAAGGTGCAGTGTTTGCTTGGTTGGAATTCACAAAATAAGTAAGTAAAGTATTTGGTCTAGCATACTTGAAATATACCCGGCTATACTTCTGTATTTCTTTTGCGTAAGCCTTTTACTAAAAACTGTGATTCATTAATTTTTTTTTTAAAATGATGAATTATGTGAATTGACAGATTTCAAATGTAACATACTATAAAGTACAAATATTTTGTATTACTGGCATTTCTAGTGGCACAATAAAAGTCATTTATGATAATCTAGTTCACTTGTTCTGATGTTAAGCACAATTTAGATATAATGATTTGTTTATTTCAACTAAAGTGTTAATATCTGTGCTTTTTCCCCTTTGTAAATTAGGCATTAGTCACTTGAATGGCTACAACATTTCCCCACCCTAAGTTATTCTGCTAAAACTAGTACTTCAAGCAGTCCTAGATGCACTAGCTAAATAAAGGCACTGGGATGCTAATGTCTTTATACAGGAGGATAAGTAACATATGAAGAGAATGACAGGACTGGAATACAAACACAGCCTATGGAATTTGGACATGCTTGTGGAAACTAACTAGTCAAGATATAATCTGGAATTCTTTGAAGGAAGAAGTTTTAAGGAAGACAGAAGTGAGAGAAGGTGGGTTCACAAATATTCATGATGACAACAAACTTCTGAAGTGACCTCCCGCTGCTATTTAAGTGTCTTCATGGGAATCACTGTGCATATACAGAAAGTGGGCTCCCTTAAAGTCGATGAAAGACAGCTGGCTATTCTGTGAATGGAAAAGTGCCTTTATCTAACAAGTTTCAGTTGCTGAATGACAAACTGGTAAACTGAGTTGCATGAATGGAAGGAGGAGATACTATAAGGAATGAGTAGGAGGGAGGAGAAGGAAGAGCTAATGAATGGGAGGAGGAAATACTATAAGGAATGAGTAAGATGGAGAAGGAGGAGCTAGTAAATGGGAGGAGGAAATACTATAAGGAATGAGTAAGATGGAGAAGGAGGAGCTAGTGAATGGGAGGAGGAGATACTATAAGGAATGAGTAGGAGGGAGAAGGAGTAGCTAATGAATGGGAGGAGGAGATACTATAAGGAATAAGCAGGGAGGAGGAGGACCTAATGGGTGGAATTGAAAAAGCAAGGAACTGCAACACAATCTGTTGTAGGCATCCACTCCAGTTACCTGGAATCCCTCCGGTGGGTTAATGTCTCCATACAAACTTAGTGTCACTGAAATTGTCTTGTGGTGTTGCCTGGCCCTGTCTTGAAGTTATTCCCTGCAAAATTAACATATTTAACGTTTGGCAATTAGAGCAGGGGAATAAGACCCATCATTGTGAAGGAACAGTTTATCATAAAAGCTAGGTTTGGGTCCCATAGTTACACTTTGCTTTTACAGTGCACCACTCAACAGCTTTGTACAGGACATCTGACATATCCAAAAATAGTGGATGAACATAAGTTCAAAATCAGGGGCTATGTTATTATAATATTGTAAATGACCTGACATGTTGCTGGAACAGCAGGTTTTGTACTGGCATACATTTTCAGAACAGTACACATTAGAAAACAGATACACTCAAACACTGATTATCTCAGTTTTATTAATTTGTTATGTCAGTACGCCCAGGCTGGGCCTGAAATTTACCCTCAGTGGATCAGCGCTCTACCCCAGTTCAGAAGTCTGAATGAATGAATTCACTAAATAAATAAATAAATAATGAATCCCCAAGTACTTGATCCCATCTCAGGCAATGGAATTCTTTAAACAAGGTAATATAACATCAGAATGCTATGTGCATCTTTGAATATCAAGAAGAACATTAACTGCAGTTTTCATTTTTGTTTCTTGATTATGATACAATCTAGAAGGAATCTTATTTCAATTGCGTCTGTCATGGTAATTTCACTAAAAAGTATTTGTTTTATATATATATATATATATATATATATATATATATATATATATATGTATGTATGTATGTATATATATATCTACACACACACACACACACACACACACACACACACACAGTCACACCTTAGACTTTCCAAGCTATCTTTTTCTTTTAACCAAGACTATAAATCAGAAATGTTAGCCAAAATTTTTATTATAGTGACTGCTTCACTTAAATAATGCTTATTGAAATAAAAATAAGCACAGCAAAGATGCTTGGGGTTAGCAAAATAGTTGTAGTAGTAGGATGCTCTCTTCTGATGATAAAAAAAGGAATCATTAACAATGATATCAGAGTGACCAGTATTTTACATATTACATCTTTGAATTACCTGAAATATAATATTCAAATCAATAACTTACATTTAACAATAAGAAGAGTCCAATGGCTTTCACCTTTACATGACATTTCATAGATGTGCTGGTAGGGAAGCTCAAGTTACATTTCTTGTCCAACATATTTATGCAGCTGTTGTTATTGTTGTATTGCCTGTGCCTTTACTCTTAGACCATTTTGTCTCTCTGGTCTTCTTAAAAGACTCTGTGGTGTTATGGCTTACTGCTGTCTGAGTCCACTTGTTCCATTTATCCACTACTCCTGTGACATTTTCTAATGTCCTAGTTGAACTGTTCACCCTTTATCTGGTAGATATATTCCCCTCCTCCCTCTCTACGTTTTTTTTTTATATATGGTGTCCCACTCTCCCCTAAGCTTCTTGTTCATCACTGTCATATTCCCCTTTTTATGTATCCTCATGTGAGAATAGACTTTGCTCCCATAATTTCTTTTTTGGCGCTTTGTCCTCCATGGCCTTTATTATCGTGACAGCCTTTCTTTTTACGTCCATGACTACGCTGAAATATTTATCCATCTGTGGGCACTAGAAATTAATGCACTTCTTCAGCTGAGGCATGGTCAGGGGTCTTTGTCTATTCCTTTAAAAGCAGTAATGCTGAGGTACTAGAAAGAACATTAAGGTTTAAATACATTTACCAGCAGTGTTGTTTTTTATAAATTCTAATTATATATTCAGTCTCAACCACCTAATGTAATATTTTCATATACACAATGATTTGGGCTACTTTTAAGCATTTATTGTAAATAATAGTTCAGAAACCCAGAGACGTGAAAGAAATAGTAATATTTTGTACATTTAATTATTTCATTGTTAAACTGTCAACTCTAACTTTATATCACATGAATTCAGTTGCTTGCATTATTTTGCATAAAAATTTGCTTTACCTGCATCTCAGCTAACTGGTAGTACTCTATACATTTGTTTTACCCTGCAGTTCCAACTTCAAATAGTAGGAAAAGAAAAAATATGCAAATCAGGACTTTTTAAACCTTTAGCTTCAACTAAACTAATTTTAACATTCTTATTTTTATCAAATCCAATAGCCCATTCTTCAATGGATTTATTCACCCAGTACTCTGAACCTTTTGGAATTTCTCAGGCATGTTCTCTTTCATAATAAAATAATATGAGTCTTCCAAACTGTCCAACCATCTTGACTCTGGCTGCGAAGACGCGATTAGCAGTATCTTCTCAGATGAATCTGATTTGTTCTCACATTCATCCTTAACCTCTGTTGACATATCCACATATCTTTATCTTTCTGTCCCATACACATTTGGGTCAGGCTTTCAAGTAATTTCTTAAACTGGTGAGTAGCCTTCTACAGATCGCCAAAAAACTTAATTCTGTGAGTCCAGTACACTTTTAGCAAAACCAGAAAAAGATGATTTAAAATTGTTTCACTTTTTATTCTCCTGACTCACATCCCTAAAGTGCATTCTGTATTGTAGTATCATCTCTGACTAATCATCATGTATACACACAGACTGATTGATCTGCACCAGCAAATCTATGCCCTTGCTGTCATAGTCTGCACACTACTTGATCTGTTTAGTAAAAACACCAGAATCGATTTATATTTTCCACACTTCAGCTCCAGCAAATGCAGCCCTTTGTCTAATTCATTACGTAATGATTGCCTGGTAAACCTTGTCCAGTCTGCCATCTTACTTTTAATATAATCCATTAAATGCAACTTTTTCTTTCCCCTCTAAGATGCCATATATTCTCAGGTTCACACCTCATATTTTCCTGTGCAGCAGATTTAAACGGTATTACAGCTGGCCACACTGCTTATCTCCAACATGAACCTTTTCCTCAGATCTCTGTCAGCTACCACTTGATAAGCTCCATGGCTTCTCACAGTTCCTGTAGATTTTCACCTCATCGCCCATGACCATTGCCAAACACTTGAGAAACACATTAAAATGTCCTTTTAAGTTCCATAATGCAACTCTAGTCACTTCCAAACTGTTCATAATCTACTTAACAACTAGTCTTAGCACTCACATAGGCTCTGTTGATACAGGGACTGGAACCTTATGATATCTATTTTGTAACTCATGTGCCATCTCATTTCTTTCATACCTCTGCAGTATCTACTCTATCCTACAACATCATTCAAGGGTCACTCAACTTTAGACAAAGGTTTGTAGCAAATATCAGTATTTTAACATTATTTTCATCAGATTTCTATTTTAATCATATGGATTAACATGATGAAGCAGTCCTCTTCCAGCACTGTACATGCACACTCTTATGAAGATTAACCAATGAAGGGGTTCCTGGATGCACATCACTGCCATCTCAGAGGGGATGACTGATAGCTTGTTAGTGAATAACCAGTTCTATATTAGACTGCAACTTTTCTGAACTATTCTTCTGGTAATGTTGATGATCTGTGTGATTTTTGTGATTACAGCATCATCTGCATACAAAAATGCAGCTGATTATTTTTAGAACCCTAAGTAGTTTTACAGTATCGTAGTTCTAAATAAAGAGAACAAGTAAATAGCCCAAAAGTGAACCTTGTGGAACATCTCTAGAATAATGCCATGTTCTGCAGCAAACAAGGAAACTGGACAGCTAAAGTAACCCGGACTGCAAAAGTATAGTGTAATTCATCACTGATGCATAACTATTGTTTATGTCACTATATTAAGCATCCCTGGATGAGCTGAAGTTATGGTATGTGGAACTTTAAACTGTTGTTGGTTCAGTGCTCTTTGCAGATTTAACATTACAGTGGTCATCAAGTGTAACAGGCAGACAGGAAGTTTCCAACTAACCCTTATTCTAACAGGAAATCATATACATGAGCAAAAATATGTGTGTGTGTGTGTGTGTGTGTGTGTGTGTGTGTGTGTGTGTGTGTGTGTGTGCATATGTGTGTCTTAGCTCATGGTGATGGTGGGCAGTGGCAATATACATTGTTTCTGTATAACTGGCATGTATTTTGTTGTTATTTAAAGTTGCACTGTTCAGTTGTTATTCTTTCAGAAGGGACATCCATTTTATAAATGCAATAATATTTTAGGGTATAAGTGTTATCCAAATTAAAACACACTTAGCTGTAGATAACACTCGGCATCAGCATCTCCTACTTTAAATTGCATGAATATATATTATTATAATAGATTACTCATATTTCATTATGTTTTATTACTTGCATACTTGACTTTAGAGTGTGATTTGAAAGTATGTTTAAACTAATACTTTTAATACTTTTTCTCTATGTCTACTTTTATTAACAAGGAGATCATAAGGGTTCATTTAACAGTGTTATAAAGTTATGTTGAAGTTCGCAGATGCAGCTTAATAAATTTGATAATATTTAGCTTTATGACTGATCATTTGCAATATAGTTTTTATTTATGACTGATCATTTGCAATATAGTTTTTATAATACTCATCGTTATTTTTTGTGTTCATCACAAAATATATGTTTATGTCCAAAAATAAAAGTTATACTCGACCCCATAGTCACTTTCACTGAACATACCAGCTTCATAGAGGCAAGGAATTTGTTCACTTTTAGGCTCTGCAGCAGAATAACGCACTTTCTTTCACCAAATGCACAACAGTCCTTATTCAAAAATGTGTTCATTCCCAAACTAGAGCACACATACTACCCTTACTTACCTACTATTCTAGTACCAACTGCCCAAATCTACAAGTAGTAGAAAACAAAATACGTCACATTGGCTAACCATTACATGTATCACTGTAAAATACTAAATCTTATGTAATCAGAAACACTCTAGAGTTGGGAACTCACATAAGGCCTAGACTTACTGCTGCTAAAAGAAACAGCCTTCGCAAAAGTTTACCCAGCCACAAGGAACCACCTTTTAGGATAGTGCACTTTGCAGATACCACTAGGACTCACCAACTTCCACCTCCTCGGCAAGACAGATGCTAACTGCTCAAACCTGCATGTCTCACAGTACAAATTCCCTGACATGCAGGATCCTGAAAGGGGTTTAAAGGACAGTTAAGCTGCACTTTTCACTCGAGAGGTATGCACAGTGAGTTTGTTTCACCTGTCATCAAGAATAGCCATGAGGATAGGATGGCATTTAAACCCAGGTTCCCAGATCTGCAGGCAGTAATGTATCTCCTCTGCTATACAGAATCGTTTCATGTGCAGCCGATATGTGTAAGAAGGCAACACAATATTGGTAATAGGTACTGCCTTATCTCTCATCTGTCTGTGATAATCAGGGATGTCCTTGAGTTTGACTTTAATTTTGCTGTGTGATTCCTAATGCATCTTAAAACTATCAATCTGGGAAGAAAATTTGGTTGGCTGCACTTAAAAATACATAAATAAGCAAACATACATATAAATAAGTAATTAATATCAGCAATAAAAAAGAGTTGCAGACTTCTTTTACTACAGAAAATATATATGAATTTGTACCTTCAAGTTAAAAACACTGACATTTTAAAAAAAGTGTTCCCAATTGTCTGTGAGTTACATGGAGCTCGTCCTGATTCTGAAGGTAAGAAGTTGAAAACGATGGTTGACTGGGGTAGAGCACTGTTCCCTTGAACATGTATTTTAGACTCAACCTGAGTGTAATAATAACACAATTTGTTAACAGAAGTGAGATTCATGCTCCACTTTTAAAGAGATGTATAGAAATCAGAGGTTTACAATCACAACAGCGATTTAAGTTCCATGAAATGTATGTCTTTATATGAAAGGGAAGAATTTTATGTTCCCAGGCAATATAACCTAAGGAGGTAAAATGTCAAAAATTTGCAGGATAGCAATGACTGCATCATCTGACTATACAAAGAAGGAAATGCATTGCTGATAACAAAGTATATATAAATCTAGATGCCATAATATTTATATTTTATCTCAACTACAATCAGGTTTCTTATTTTTTTCAAAGGTCTTTAGGGCTCTGATGTAGAACCAGCATGCAGCACAGCTTTTACTGTTGAATCCACCTGTTTGCAGAAGTCTAGTGACCATTACTGGAGTCTTTATAGCATTAGCAAAGGACTGTGTCTGTGCATGTAGAAAAAGCAATAGGAATAAACTAACACAAGTAACATCTCCTGGAAAAAACATGCCCCCACCCCCACACACACACAAATACACAAAATAACTTTATTAAATAAAAGTGCAGCTATGCATAACATGAGGAAGATAAGCATGCATCTTTCTTTCAAGATGCACATCTTAGGTTTTCTTTTTTCTGCGGCAATCAACTGCTCTTGAACAAATATTCTAGCTATCCCACAAGCAATTTTAGTTTCAAAATGTTCTTTCTCTTAAAAGTGCAAAACAGAAAACCAATTTATGCATTTCACAAAGGAGCAATAGAGAAACACACCACCATAGCAAAAATGCATAAAACTTGATACAATGGCCAAAAAATACCTTTGTTATTTGAAACCACTGATAACACATTTTCTGTTGAATTATAAAGTGCAAGATGAACTTAGACAAACATGCAACACTTGAGAATTTCACTCTTCTATCTTAGAACATGTTCCAGGAGATATCAATTAACAAGTGTATCGCCCTGTATTTCCTGAACTAATCGTCAAAAAATAACAAGTCTATTATTACAAATACTGATTTATATCTATGCATTATGTCAGATGGTAAGGCAACTGCAATGTTGTTACAGTAGACCAGTTATCTGAGCTCCAAGCAATACTGTTGATTTGTTAAATTACTATACAAAGTATAAAGAGAAACAAGGATATTTTCAAAGTTTATTGGGACACTGTCAAGAAACACAGTCCTTTCGCACCAGCCATATTAAAACAATAGTATAGCAGTCAGTATTTGTAGGCCAACAGCTAAAGAACCCACAAAACACATGCCACATACGGAGTTGACAGATAAATAGATTAAGAAAAAAACTTTTTGTTATAGTTTCGTCTCTTATCTGTCTTTGTGATGACATTTAACCTGGCTTCCTGTTCCGGAAAAAATACAAGGCAGCAAAAGAGTCTCTGAGCAGCACAGGTGTGAGGATTAACTAATAATCTGCTCCTAGAAATTTAGGTGATGAATGTAACATAAGACCATTTTTACATATGGTAAAACTGCTACTTTACAGCCCTTCCTGAGAAGAAGCACCCTGCAAAAACTATTAAAGGGTTTTAAAGCTGCAGAACTTGAGTATTGCAGACAAGGAGCAGGAAACTTGCCAGCAGTGGATGCAAAATGTGTAGCTGCTGTAGGATGACAAGGGCCAGCAAAGTCAAAATAGAAAGGCAGGAGCTCCAGCTGACTGACAACCATCAAAAATGTGATCATTTCAAATGGAGAAAGGCATACAAATGATACTGCATATGCACAACGAATACGCAAAGCACAGATACGCTGAAAGGCAAATGTAAGACTTCACCTTTAGCAGGTTGTTTTCAAAATACAGCATCCACATTCAGCTTCCCCCACTATATATTTACAAGCCAACAAATTCACATTCTAAGTTGAAAGACTCATATTTTGTTATGTACTGTAAGACAAGGCATCGGCAGTGCACGTACTCCAACCATTTCTTGCATGGAATTTTTCGGTATGAACTCGTTAGAACCAATATATCATAAAATTAAATTATAATAAGTATTGACAAATCAAGATAAATTAATGGTGTTTTAACTACAGTTCAGCTCTTGCAGGGTTTTTTGCTTTTTCCCCCCTCTGCAAAATGTTTATCAATGCTGCTGCTGTTGTTTATTAAAAAAATGCCTGTTTGAGTGACGTGTTTAAATGATCAGGCTTAGACAGATGGATCCACCAAGAATGTACCTCTACAAATTCTCAAGTTTTTAACTAGCCACATATGTAGCACACCACTGCATGCATGCTTTCATGTGGCACAGTAATTTTTCCTAGTAGAAATACTAAATAGCCACAATAGAAAACAAACTGCCTAAATGTTTTCATAGGAAATTCAATATATACCATTAAATATGAATTGCATGGCAATAGATTGCAACCTGTATTACAACCCATTACGAGTAATGTGTTGTCATCCCAGCTCCACCCCCCCCAAAAAATTAAGAAAATAATATATTTTCAGTACTCCTTCTGTAGCGGTCGAACTCCCTTACGATGCATTTATACAATTCCTTAGACATATTTTTATGTCAAAGACATCTCCACTGCCATCAGTGAATCTACTAGGGATTCCGTGGTACAACATCTCTTACACAGCAGATGTTCAGTACTATTTCTCTTTTCAGAAATTGTTTTCAAATATATGAACTCTGCATGGAATGAGGCAAGAACCTAGCTAGACCACCCAAAGAGGAGCAAGCTTCGGCTCCAAGCTCACGTACTCCCACCTCCCCTTCAAACAGTTCCACTTTTGGGTGACTGACTGAAGTGAGGTACAACCAACAACTCATTCTGTTTTCTCAGTATGAAGTTTCCTCTCATTCTCTTTCTGCATGTAAAACCAGCATCAATATTTAGTCATGTTCCCTTTGTGTCGCTTTCCATGACTCTTGCTTCTTGTTGAACATAGTACGTATAATTCCTATCCTCCAGGGAGGACAAATTCACTTCCAAGTGCCATTATATCTTTAACAGTTCATAGTTATGAAAATGCATTGTTTATTTCCATGCAGTAGATTGAATTAATATAATTTTTTTAGAAAGTGTCCACACAGGAGTACACAGTGCATTATACTGTGTTTTACTGCTGCTTTCCTAGGAAGCAATTGGACCACCATATCTCCCTTTTGCTCAAGCTAATGTAGCCCCTGGAAAACTTCCTGTCATACTAGTGACTTTATTTACTGATTGATATATATATATATATATATATATATATATATATATATATACATTTTTTTTTTACATTTACCTAGATAAATGAAGCACTTGTCAAGTAAATACCTTTAGGGAGTTCTTTCTCCTCCTACAGTGCATAAGTTTACACTCTTAACCTGTGCTTGGAAGACAAACTGCTGACTCCTACACCACACTATATTTCTCCAAATCATCATGAAAGGTTATGTCCCACTATTTATCACTGTTTCTCTTCTACGTAGCCCACAAAAAAGTCGGCATTATTCCCAAACTGTTATGCAATGTCTACAATAAGCATACTGAACAAGATCTACCTCAACAATGATCCCTGTCACACATCAATGGTTACTAAACTGAGGATGAAAGAACTCCTCAAATACCATGTATAATTCACAACAGTCTTTCAACCGGCTGTTATTTACTTATTTTAAAATCCATTGCCCAAAACAGTGCACTGACCTATGGTGGACCTTTCTCAAGGAAAGCCATGGTGGTGCTTATTGCAATTATAGAAAGGAATGAAAGAAATTATACAAAGTAAAAAAGAATGATTAGTTACGCATCATCTGTATAAAAACTATGGTGAATGTGGTTTCAAGCATTATAAATACACATACAAACAAATTTAAAAGTATCACTCTTCTCCTATCTCCAGGCTACATTTTAATGAAACATCAGGGAAGTCCATATCTTAGGCAGGAAATGTTATACAAAACTATTAAAGTGACATGGCAAAAACTCACACTGAATATAAGAAATATACATGTCTAAGTAGAACAATGTACAATGCATATATATATACAAAATAAAACAAGTACAAGATCTGTTGACAGCCTACCATTAGTGTGCCATTTTTCTGTTATCAAATGTGCAGCCCTGCAGGAGAAGAATGTTTAAGTGCAGGTAAAAAGGAGACACCAGGTAACCACAACTGAGCTGTGATTAAGGTGTGCCGTTCCTAAACAATGCCAGTTCATTATATCTCAATGACTGCCATCAGTATCACCAAACTCCTCGTCATCAGGTTACATACGACTTCTATTAGGATAACCTGCCAAACAGTACTTAGAGTCTCCTCCATTACTACTTTTGCACTACAAGTATTGTGCACTCATCCTATGCATTAGACCATTTAAACACTTCATACAGTTATTGTCAAAAAGCTCCTCATCCTCCTGCTCCCCCCTCTCTTTTCCTTTTATGCCTAGCAAACCCTCTGTTCTCCTTGATGACTGTGTGTACTGGGGGGTATGCATTCATTATCAACTTCACCCAGTAGTTTCTCAACATTTATTTATTTATTTTTTATTTATTTACATTTGTTGACCGGGAGTGTCCGACTGGACGTAGGTCCATTTTCAGCAGAGGCCCGGGGAGAAAAGCTCCACAGTTAAAACAGACAGACAGTAGTTACATTGGATTACATAGCGATTAACAATTTACATAGCAATTATTACAACATATTTACAGATGAAGAACATAGTACATCAGTAGACAACTAGAATCTTTATCTGTGAAGTACATAACAGGCATTAACAAATGTAACAATGAGAAGTTCCTGCTGTATAATAAGTACTAGGCTTATGAGCATCTGAGCTTGCTATAATCAAGGTAGTTAGTGGAGTGGAAAGAAAGGTAGTGGTTGGATGGGGTGGGTAACATTTTTTTTATCAAGGCAGTTACAAAGAACATCTCAATAAATCAAGAAACCCAATATCCTGCTCATCATGCCATTCCTCATTTTCCTATAAACCACTGTTTTCCTCACTACCATTCAGTGCCAGTATATACTCCTACCCGATTCTCCCGAATACATACAACCCAGGGGCTTCTGTACCCCTTCACTCTACATGGAAATATTAGACTATCTTTCTATTACTACCATGTTTTATTTGCATTTTCTGAATTATTCCATGTTGTTAGGCTGTTTTATAATTCAGGTATGTGGCACCTGCTGTAAGTATCCCTTCCCAATTTTGTCCTCTTTCCTTCACCTCTAATCCTCTCCCCTCTCCTTGTAAGGTACATACTTCAAGGTGATGACTTTGGTTGTACACAACCTTCTGTCTTCTCCCACCTAGTATAACAATATCTTCATTCTAATGCGGTTCTCCATTTGCATCATCAAAAAAGTTCAGTTACTGCTGTCACTTACTTAAGATGCTTTAATTAAAGGTCTTTTGGGGATCTCCAAAATCCAGCACAACAATTTAAGTTAAATGGGTATGAACCTGTGTTAATACCTGTTGCATAGAGAAGTTCCTTAGCTAATGGCTTGTATCCCTAGATGTCCAGTCCCTTAGAAGTGACATACTCCTGCAAAAGCTGATGGCAGTGCTCTGTCCCCCCAGCTCCCACAGTCTGTTTCCTTGCTTAAAATGTTGATTCCCTTTCTGCTTCTTGGCCAGTGGTTATATTATGTAAGAGAAGCACATCAGTGGCAAATGAAGCAGCCCTGTGTTACACATATTAAGCATGTCACATTGGTGTTAGTCCTGTAATGGAGACTGTAAATAGCTACTCTGAAGGCTTCATTCAGGGGTTAGCCTTCCTGCATGTCTCTCCTCCAATTTCCTACATTTACCTCTACATCCTCACTTGTGAAGGCTCAGGCTTCATCTTCAGCCATTCAGGCCATCAAAGTCCAGTTTTAAATTCAAATATACAGAGATGTAACAGGATGTCCATCTTGCAGAACACTAAGCCAACTATGGGGTATCTTCACGATTGTTTACTCATTTTGATTTGTTTTCTGCACAAGACTGCCTCAGAAAAAGACATCCAGGTATAAAGCTAGAAGCATAACATATCAGACATTGTTAGCAACCCTTCACTAGTTGTAGTTACTTTAAAAAATGGGGACATTAAGTAAGTTGGGGGTATGACATAATTTTGCTACAGACCATGGGTAACCAGCCTTTTTTGCTCAGGGGGAACATTAGAATAACTGAAGATGCTTCATCTTTATATACCCACCAAAATCAAAGGTGCGCCTCAGTCATGGAACAAAAACAGATGTCATCACTGGTTGTTTCATATTAATTTTTTTGTATTCTGTCATGCAAACGAATCTTGCAACTAACAAGATAATATTAAATAACTAGCATCCTTACTACAACAATGCAAATGTGTGCACAAACATTCAAATGTCACCAAAATGAATCATTTCCCAGACGAATGCTTCAAATATTTGTCCATGTATCCACAAGCACTTCATTGACACCAAAATGAATTATTTGCCTCAAACATACCTTCTGTACTTTGCCCATATATGCACACGCACTCAAATGACACCAAAATGAATAATTTCCCCAAATGTCCCTTTCAGTAATTTGTCCGTCTGTGCGCAAGCACTTCAGTAACACCAAAGTGAATCATTTCCACCAAAGCTCCCCTTCAGTAGTTTGCCGATGTACACACAGGGTCTCAAATGACACAAACATGAATCATTTCCTTCAATGATCCCTTCATTGGTTTGTCCATTTGTGCTCAGATACTTCAATGACACCAAAATGAATCATTTCATAGGTAGGTACTAGGCTATTGGCCCTGGGGCCTATATAAGACTAGCCAAAAGGTACCCTGGCTTTCGCCACACAAGAAAATTATTTTCCTGTGCCACTGTCGAGCAGAGCCACAGAGGTGACACCAAAATGAATAATTTCATAGGTTCATAGGTAGGTACTAGGCTATTGGCCCTGGGGCCTATATAAGACTAGCCAAAAGGTACCCTGGCTTTCGCCACACAAGAAAATTATTTTCCTGTGCCACTGTCGAGCAGAGCCACAAAGGTGATCCCCGGGATGAATTTCCCATCTCCCATCCAATCATCAAGATTTTTCTTGAAGAGTGCTAATGAGGAGCTTTGTTTGACATAGATAGGTAGTTTGTTCCAGAGTATGGGAAGTCTCTGGGATAGGAATCTATCCATCCAGCATGTTCTGTTTATTGTGGGGACAAGGTTTAGGTCCCTAGAGAGTGTAGCTTGTAATGATTGGGATTTCTTTAAGTGGAGCATGTCTAAAAGCTCTGGGTTTGACATAGCTTTGTGTGTTAGGCAGAGATCGCCTCTGAGCAGGCGATGTGCAACGGAGTAAAGCTGCAGTTTTTTGAGACGGTCTGCATAGGGCATCTGTATGAGGCCAGTAATCCTCTTTGTGAGGTATGTCTGTGGCCTTTCCAGTTACTGTAGATGTCTTGTGAGGTACATAGCAAAAGGGGCATTGTACTCTATAATGGGTCTAATGAGTGACTAGTAGGGGGGAACAATTACCTCTTTTTTCCTGGATGAGAAACCTTTTGTGATGAGGTGTGCCACATAGAAGGATTTCCTGACTACTGTGGCGATGTGATTATCAAAGGAGAGACTACTGTCCACTTGTGTCCCAAGGTCTCTTATCACACTTTCGGTGTTAAGAAGACTACCACCTATGTGGTAGTTCATGGGTACAGAGATTTTACCAAAAGGGATAACAATGCACTTTTTGGCATTGAGCTTGAGGCCATGGCTTTGATGCCAGGCATCCGTCTCAGCGAGTCCCTTTTGTAGGATGTCCACATCTATTGGAGTTCTGATTATGGCTCCTAGTTTGCAGTCATCTGCAAACTTCATTAGCCAAAGACCTTCTGTGTTAGCCTGTCCTTCAGAGAAGTAGATACCAAACAGGAGAGGACACAGGACTGAACCATGTGGTACTCCACTTGTCCCTGGTCTGAAGTTGGATTTGGAGTCTGCTACTTTCACAGTGTGGGATCTGTCAGTGAGCCAGTTGGCAACCCATCTTGTGACATAGGGATTTATACCTAGTTTAGTGAGTTTATCTATAATTCCAGAGTGGGGGATGGTGTCAAAATCCTTGGCGAGATCTAGACAGGCTGTGTGAACCACCTTACCCTCATCTACGGCTTTGGTGAGTGCTTCAAAGAAGTCTATCAGGCTTAGGAGACATGCTCTGCCTTTTACAAACCTGAACTGGGTGGAGTCCGGAGTTTGGAGATTACCAATGTCATTGTTTATAAGTTCCATGATGATACGTTCCATAGCCTTGCAGACCAGGCTCGTTAGGCTAATGGGGCAGTAATTTCCGGGGTCTGTGGTGGCTCCCCCTTTGTGGAGTGGGATAACCGTTGCTGTGCGCCATTCAGTGGGCACATAGTCTGAGGTGAGGCTATGATTGAACATGGTATTTAGGTGGGGTGCCAGTTTGTTCTGTAGTTCATGTAGAACACAGCCTGGGATGTTGTCTGGTCCCATGGATGTTGTGTTCTTGGCTTTGGATAGTGTGTTTTTTACCTGTGCAGCCGTGATTACAGGAACTTTGCATTCTTCTGGTATAGCGATGGACCCCTTAGGGGATGACAGGGGGTAAAGTTAGCATTGAACCTATCTGCCAGGATGTTGGCAATATCAGTTGGTTCTGTATATTTAGTGCCATTGTGCTATAACTCAAAGCAGATCTGAGTGTTGCCATTGAGATTCTTGACATAGTTATAGAATGCTTTGTGGTTGTCTTTAGAGTCAGTGGCGATTTTGTTTTCATAACTAGCTTTGGAGGATTTTATGAGGGATCTTAGCTTCTTCCTGAGGCTGACCAGGGAGTTTCTCCAATCATGGGGTTTTACTCTTTTTTTGCAACAGTTTCTTTTTTCTGTTGTAGAGTTTGTTTATGGCAGGGGACCACCAGATTGGCTTCCTTTTTTTGGAGGATAGCATCTTGGTTCTTTTAGGGACTGCACAATCCATACACTCGTGTAAGTGCTTATAAAGTGCATTTGTGTGGGATTCAGCAGTCATACCTCTATTGTTCATCAGCATTGGTGTCGTGAAGTTTGCCACTTCTGTCTTAAGAAGCGTGAAGTTGGCTTTGGAGAAATATTTTACTGTGGTTTCCCTAATGGGGGGTGGGGGAGGGATGTGGATGTCTAGGGTGATTAGCTTGTGGTCAGATCTGACCAACGAGGAATTGACCTCTGGTGTGGAGCGCCGGTTGCCCATGTTGGTAATAACCAGGTCTAGGATACTGCTGCCCCTGGTGGGGGTGTGGATAAGTTGATCCAAGGCATTGGAATTTATGAATTCCAGAAAATGTTGAGCACAAGAGTTGGCACATGAGTAGTTTTCCCAGTTAATGGTAGGGTAGTTGAAATTGCCCATTATTAGGGTGTTAGGTTGTACACTAATATTTTCCAGTGTATCAAGAAATGAGGAGTGGGAATCCTGGGTCATGGTGAGGCATCTGTAGCAAGCTACAATTTGGACTGCGGTCTTGCCCAGAGTTAGTTGCACTTGGATAATCTCGGATGCATTATGCTGAGCAACTAGCCTGGAGGTGTGGATATCCTTAATGAATATGGACACACCTCCGCCTTTAGTTTTTCGGTCCAGGTTAGGTGGCCGAAAGGTGTGGTATGAATTATAGCCTGGTAATGCAGGAGTACTCTCTGGAGCCTTGAACCAGATCTCTGTCACTGCACAGATGTCGATGTTCTCCATTTTAAGGAGTGCCTCGAGTGAGTGCATTTTGTGGTTTAGACTTCTAGCATTGAGTAGCAATACCCTCAGATTCTTCTTGCCTGTACCTGTTACAGTGGTGAATTTGTCATTTGAACCTTGCCTATACAAGGCACTATAGGGGTGGCTAGAGCCTTAGCCAGTATCTGGAATCCAAGGGGTGACTGGTGCAGGCCATCTCTGGCAAAGCATCGTGGTTTGTTGATCATGTCATCCCAGGCAAACAGATACTGGATCCCCTTAGAATGACACCAGAAGCTTAGCCAATTGTTGAAGTCAATAATTTTGTCCTTGTACTGTGGTATCATTCTGGGTGACAGCAGGATGCTACTCATGGCTAGGGTCATACCTGCCTGGGCTACAAGATCGGACAGCTCCTCCATGTCCCTTTTCATGTAGTCCAGGGAGGTACGTCATATTACACCAACATGGACAATGACAGAGTCATATTTGTACTTGTTGTGGAGTGACCTGAGTGCATGCATTATGTGGCGGATCCTGGCACCCGACAGGCAGCTGACAGTAACTTTCTCCTTGTTTAGCCTGGTGAGTGGAACATCGGCGTGCCTGACTATAGAGTCACCTATGACTAGAGTGTTGGGTACATTGTTATGCCTTATGGGCTGTGGTTGAGTGGCACACTGAGTTTGTGGGCTATGTGTCATTTGGGTTGTGTTGGGGGGTGGAGGTTGCTTGTGTTTCTGCTTTGGAGGTCCCTGTTGCTTGGGCAGGTTTTTACTGAGAGCCTCCATGAATGTAGGTATGTGTTTTGTGTTTCTATGTGTGTGTTTTGGTGGTGTACGTTTTGAGGGACTATGTGCTGAGTGTGGTGTGGTGCAAGTGTTTACCTTCTCCTCTTGATTGTCTAGTCCAGCCTTAGGTGAAGAGAGCTTTGCTTCCAGTTTGGCTATATAAGTGCATCTCTCACATGTTGTAGTGTTGGGTGGTAGGAGGAGAGGGTTGTCTGTGTACATGAGGCAATTACTGCATTGCCCCAAGATGCCCAGATTCATCAGGTATACAGGAGAAAACACCGTGAGCTGACCCTTAGACATGCCTGGATAGGTGCTTATTTGTTAAGTACTAAAAACTGTTTTCCTCTAGACAGTGAGGAAAGTTGAGTGCTGTAGTAATTTTTAGCTTATTTAGTGCTTACAATAAGTTCTGAACAAGTGCTGAGCTCAAAGAAACAGACTTGAGTGCTGAAACAAAAAAACTGGCTAGTTCTAAGAAACAAAATTAAGCTAGAAGGCTTCCCTCCAACACAGAAAGGCGTGGGGGCTTAGAAGCCCACAAATAGTCCTGGACACAGCAAATCTGTATCCAGACTAGACTACCCACAGAAAAGGCAGGAAACAAGCTTAGACATTTTTTTTTTTAAAGTGGAAAGAGAGAAAGCAGGAGCAGAAACTAAGCTCATTGGCCTTCTCAAATGTTCTCCCTGTATTAGGTAGAATGATGTAATGCCACTAGACTGGGAGGAGTGTCCCAGATCAAATTTACAGTAGGGGCAGGCAACTGCAAAGCTAGCAACTATAACAACAGCATACCAATAGGGAGGGTGGGAAACAAACTGCAGAAATGTTTCTCACAGCAGAAAAGCAGCAGTGAGCCTTTAAATGAAAGTTTTAAACAGCTAAAGGAGCCTCTAGAAATATTGTTTAACTGCAAACAAGTTATCTGAATCAAACAACCCAACAGATGCTTAATAAAAGTGGACGTATGCACATGCACTCCAATGGTACAAAAATTAACTATTTCCTCAAACAATCCCTTCAGTAGTTTGTCCATGGATGCAAAAGCACTCAAATAAAACCAAAATACCACAAAACCAATGCTACAAAACAAACTCCCCCAACCACGACTTTACAATTACCTCATCCAATCACACTCTAATTAAACCCACCTCAGAAACCAAGCTACCAGGTATCATTCTACATGATAAATTAAATTTTGACAAACATATATCTCATGCTGTCAAAAAGGCCCACATTAAATTAGGTTCCCTTTACAGAATAAAACCTTTCTTATAAACTCTTCCAGACAAGCTATTACCAGGACCCATCTACTATCCACTTTATTCTACTATGCCTCTATATTTACTAACTTCAAAAAATCAGACTTAAGCAAACTTGAGTCATGCTACCATAATACAGCCAGATTTTGCTACTAACCTGCCCCACAGAACCCATCATTGTCTTGCTCTAGAACAACTCAAATTTCTAGAGAAGCCCAACCTACTAACCCTAAACCAACTTACCATAACCCATTCCATAGTTTACCGACCCAACAAATGTCCATCCCTATAGGACCTAGTACAAACCCACCTTAACAGCAGGAATCTACGTTCCTCAAAATAATTTCTATTTGAAGTTACAAAATGCAAAAATAGCTTTGGAGAATCACTATATTCTAACTACTTAACTAAATCACAGAACTCCACCCCCCAGAACAAACTAAACAAAGCAAACCTAACGCCCTTCAAAAAACTGCTAAAGTCCCACCTAAATAACAACTGGTTATGTTCCTGCTCCTCACCAGGCTGAACCCATTTCTCCCCTCCTCACGTTCTCTCTTCCTATGCTCCACTTTCACTATATCTCTATGGTTACTGAATACCTTACTTACTCCAATCCTCACCCTCTCTCTCCCTACTCTCCACTTTCAATATATCTCTATTTGCTCACTGATCCCATATGATTATAAGTATAACAACATTGAGCATAACAATTTACACTACCAATCAGGTATATCTGAAAAAATATTTGTTAGGGTTACAGCAAAGTAACAGAAGGTGGAATGATGGGTATAAACCATGGAGGAGATTAAAAGGCTTACAGAAGTTAATCAAAACAGAGGAGAAGCAAAGTTGTAGGCTAAGAGAGAAGAGACATTGAAGCTTTTAGTATTGCAGATAACTAGCAAGTAGTAGGCCTAGGTAAAAGCTTTGAAAAGAAATGTAGAAATGTTCATTAAACTTCATTATACTGACCACAGCTTCTCCGTTCTTTGTAACCTGATCTTACTGAAATCAAAGACTATAAACAGTTCTGACCTCAGTTCAAGCAATACCTAGTTGAGCAATATAAGTACACACGTCACAACACAGGCCATGTCAGTTAACTTCCACAACCGCACTATTACATTCATCCCAAAAAAACCTTTCCTGCATATTTTCTTAATCTCAGCATACTTTCTCCAATCTAGTATCCACTTCTCAATCATGAAGGTGCATATATCAATGCACTTCAGGGTAAGCAGTGTCTGTAGGGAGTGAAGATTTCTGTTGAGTCTCCCAGTATTGAGCAATACTTTAATATTTTTCAGACTGTTTTGCAAGGTTGGAAGCTTCTGAAGACTGACAGAGCTTAAAAATAGCACTATAACGATGAACAAGGTTTTGCTCAATATACAAATGCCTTGTGGAAAAAGGTACAGGCTATCCCTGACAAAGCAGTAAGGACAGTCCACCATCTCCTCTTAGGGTGATATATACTGAACACCCTTCCTTTGAATGACACCAGAAGCAAAGAGAATTGCTGAAGTCAATAATCTTTTATTTGTATTGCGGCATTATTCCTGGTGATGGTAAAATGCTGCTCAAGCCTAGCTTCATACCTGCCTTGTTCACATATTCTGAAGGTGCCATCATGTCTCTTGTTGTATTGTCTATGGAGGTACATTTCAAGATATTTACTCATGTGTACTAAGAGAGTGTCACGTGCACTTGTTGTGCAAGGACATCAATGCATGCATGTTGTGGTGAATCTTGGTACACAACAGACAACTAACCATGACCCTCTCCTTAATCAGCCTGGTGAGAGGTACATCAGTGTATCTTACTATGGAGTCATCTATGACTAGGATGCTGGATTGTATGGAAGTTTACCTTATGGGCTTTTGAGCTGAGATACTGAGAACCTTAGATGCATGTTTCATGTCGGTTGTTGCCTGAGCTTATTGTTTGTGTGGTTGCTGCTGGTACTTGTTTCTTAGGTTACATTTAGGAGGCCTTCGTGGTTGAAGTAGGTTACTTTTAAGAGCCTCACCATATGTAGGTCAACATATTTGGTTAATATTGTATGTGATAGGTATTGTGTAAAATTGTGTACCACTGACAGCCTGTTTGTTATTTGTACTTCTTTATGTTAGAGCTTTGCCCCCAATAACATTACATAACTAAATCTCTCACACACTGAGTCAGTCTGTTTAAGTACCCGGTGGTTGTCAGTAAACATGAGACAATTTCTACATTGGTTATCCTGAGACAATCAACCAAGTTGGCTATAGAAATAGTTGCAAAGTGCAAATCTGTGGAAAGTGCAAATCCTTGGATTCAGGTGGGCTAAAGGGGAAGTACTGTCTATGAAGTTTGGAGATGATTACTGGAGGTGCTGTCAGCCTGGCAGGTGAGATAGTGCTGGTCATAACAGAGCTGCTGAAAACTAGTAATTAGTAATGCTTTGCTCCTTCTCTCACCAGAAGCAGAGAGTATCACTAACCCAAGCTCTACTGCAGTTCTTAGTACTATACAGTTCCTGCTCTCTTCACCCATCATACTTCCCCACTATACTTGTATACACTATGTCCTTTCTTTGGGCTACACCACATTTACCTCACCTCTAATACATGATCCTACTTCCTTTTAAACCTTCTTGTAAATATGTGTATGTATTTTTACATGCATTTATACACGTTATAAAATGTCACTGTACTCTATATGTTAGTTATACCTTTAATCTTACTTTACTGTTGTTATAATGTATAACTGGGCTGAGCATGTAAATGAACAGATTGAATCAGTGCACTACCATGGTAAACTAAATTAGATACATAAATTAAATAAGTAGTGGAGAGGGTTAGTAAGGGCATTCAGAAAAGAAGTAAGGAACTAGTACAGGAGTAGTCATAGATAGAAAATAATGGAATGATGGAAAAGTGGCAAAAGTCATGGAAGGCGAATGCCTTAGATGAAATGTGAAGAAAGAGGTTGAACAGGGTCACAGGAACAGGTGAAGTTACTCAGGAAATCTGATTATGAAGAGAAGCAGAGCATAAGGGCCAGGTACGTTTCATGTAGAGTATTATAATTAGGTAGTTCTGGTGATACAGAACATCTTAAGTAAGGTGTTTAATGTTATTTTATAATGGGAATGGTTACCATTCTCTATGGAAGAAGTAACTCTGGAGTCGTGCTAAAAGGATTACCATTTGTTTCATCAATGCCTTCACGTCATTAATTGACAAATGTGATTTTGGTAACAGAATGCTAGGGATAACTTGGGCTATCGCATTCATTTTGGAGATTGCCACAGATTTATGAGTATGGAGTTAGTACAGGGTCAGCCTTAGTCAAGTGCTGTCCTAGGCAAAAGGGCTCCACAGATACCCCTTACACCACCTGGTGCCCCTATCCTGGTCTATTTACACCATCCAGTTTACTGGAAAAGCACCCCTGCTAAAGTAGCGCCCTAAGAAGCCACCTAGTTGGCCTATGCCTAAGGCCGGCTATGAGTTAGTATATGTAAGTTAAGGGATGTGGGGATCAAAATCTCCACATTAAAATAGGCTTAGTTAATTTTAGGTACTGCAGATGGGTTGTTTAGGGTTTGCTATTTTGTGGTTTGAGTGTTTTTTTTTTTTTTTTTTATTTAGTGTTAGGGACTCTTGTTGATCGCTGTTGTAAACTAATTCCTTTACATTTGCAATTATTTTGTTCTGGTTTTGGTCACCTTTTAAGTTTGCTGGTAGGCTGAATTTTAAGTGATTTGATCACAAGTGTAAATGAATTAGTTTACATCTGCCATTGTGTTCACTAAACTGTTTGTGTCATGATGGAATGAAGTTTTCAACGTATTTTTCAATGCTTTTTGCTTTAACTAGGTATGTTTTCATTTATTATTATTATACTCAATAAAAGACAATGAGCACCCAGACAGATCTTTGTAAACATTAGGTCTGTGCCTTCATGAAATGCTGATATGAAGATATTTGTGAAAGTATTAGCAGCTAAGACTGCAAATCATTTTCCACTTATATATCCACGCATGCAGAATTTGTAAAGCGTTTGTAGATGCTTGCTGTACAAACATTTTCACATCACGTTTTTCAACTTGTACTCGATTACAAGATTAGTATTTTCAGTACGGTTAAGTTCTGGATTCTAGCTTTCATCAGTATGTCACGTGACCTCCAGCTTTGGCTATATTTTATATCATTTTTGTCCCTTCCTATTCCACTCAAGGGCCTGCACTGAATCAGCACTTAAAAATCTTTCGCAGCCAACGGTGGACTGATTTTAGTTTATGTTCTCATTTTCCTCATTCAAACGTTGTATCCCCCTCTCTCATACATAATCATTAACCATCCCTGTCTCCCTTGAGAGTAAGTCTCTGACCTTGAAGACATATGTTAGAGACTTGAAGAAAAAAATCAAAACTTTTATTTTACTTGGTAATTTCACTGCTTCTCTTATTTGCTCTGTTTTTATTCCTTATAAATTCGGTATCACTCTTTATAAAAACATATCTAGCTCACTGCAAATAATCTTATATGTAGCACTCTTCATTCTACATGTCTCTTCTGCACTCCTTCTCAGTTATTTTCCTCAAACCTTTCATAGCATACTTCTGTAACAGGTGCTATACTTTTGTTTGTATTCACATATGACAACATGATGCTAGAATAAATCCCATGCTTGAGAACATTGTGTTTGTGTATATAAATCTCATGTTTTAGCATGAAAGTTATGTTTGGAAGTAGGGTGATTGTTTATATAAAGCCCATGTTTGCATAAATCCCATATTTGGGAACACAGTGTTAACATAAATCCCTGGTTTGGGAACATGGTGTTTGCTTGCATTAATGCCATGTTTTGGAACAAGGTATTTGTTGAAGTAATCGCATGTTTTGGAGCATGGTGCTTGTTTGCATAAACCCCATGTTTGGGAACATGATATTTGTTTGAATATGTATCCCATGTTCGGGAACACACTGTTTGGGTAAAGGCCATGTTTGGAAACAAACTGTTTGCTTGAATAAATCTTGGGAAATAAAGCTTGGGAAAACAATGTTTGTTTGCGTAAATCCCATGTCTGGGAACAAGGTGTTTGTTTACATAAATCCTAAGCTTGGGAACACAATGTTTCTTTGCATGCACTGATCCTAGTGCATGAACATCTCTCTGTAAAAACACTGACATAATTTGCTCTGAGATCCTGTGTTTTAGACACAATTTCTGTGTTACATCAGTTAAATACTTGGGGTGAAACTTTTTCACTGGATTTAGGGGACTTGGTTATGGGTATGGGTATAGTGGAAGTTTGTTTTAGATCATTGCTTTCTGAAATGCAGGTGTTATGTGGATTTCAGCAGCATAATGCTACACATGGTTTCATTTTTGTTATGATTGTGCCCCTCCTCATTATACAACAGCATATTTAAGTATGGGAAGGTGTTAAAAACCAAAATTTTAACATAACAATAAAATCTATTCAAAAATAAAAAGAGCCTTCTGTCAGTACGATAAGCACTTTCAGCTTTAGCCTTCTTCAGTTCATATTTATTCAGGCTCCATTTATCATGAATAAAGGAAAACTCTCCAATCAGTAGCCTACTTTCCAGCCAACACCTTCTTTTCATCAAATCAGATATTGTCCTATTGGATCACTGAATAGATGACACACCTCTACTTTAACGAATAGAAATTTATCTCCCTTTCAAAGTAGGCTTAAGCAGAACGACTGCATTTAGACCTACTGGGCGATCAGCTCTGAGGTTAATTATCCAATTCGCTTCACTGATTTCTGTACAATTCATAATATCTCCACCCCTATAACCTTCAAAAGTACAATCAATGGCCTTGAAATTAAAAGAATGTAATGGAAATTGCATAACGTGGTTAGCCAGGGCATACTTTTGATCTTTATGATGTATATCTCTTAAGTGGCGTAAAATTCTGTCTTTGAACTATTGGTCCATTTTTCCTATGTAGTATGCAGGGCATTTCAGGCATGCAGCTAAGTAAACAATATGTTTGGTACAGGTTGCACTGCATGTAAAACGATACTCTAACCCTGAAGTTGGATGCTGAAAGATGTTGCTTGTATAAATAATACAACAAGCTTTACATCTACAACATTTAAATGTTCCTTTTCTTGTAATCACACATTCTTTGGGATAACCATCCTTTGTACACAACAGCTTTTTGATGTTCTTTTTATTTTTGAAGATGAATCTTGGCGTCTCCCCCACTATATCTTTTATTTTTGTATCCTGTGCCAATACCGTCCAAAATTTCTTTATGATATCACATAGCTGTTTTGAGTCATTACTGTAAGTCAAAATAAAGCCAAGTGTTCCTGCCTATGGGACTTCTCATTTCCCTCTTTCTGCTCCCGGCATACTAACCTACTGGAAAAATATGGTTGCCCTTTACCTTTCCTTAAGGTTTGTAGGCTATCCGATCTCACTGTGACATCTTTCTTGGTATATCCTCTCTCGTGCAGATGTTGTTCTAATTTCACTTTCTCACATTCATAATCAGTATCCCTAGTGCATAATCTAGAGATGCGTGTAGTGTGGTTTTCCATAATGTTCTTAAACACAAATCTTGGGTAAATACTGTTTTTTATGTAGATAATGGTTCCACCATGTATCTTTTCTGTGGATTGATGTTTCTATGCCCATACATTGATCTAACATTACTTTTACATCCAAAAAATCAACAGTTTCTTTTGAATAATGGACTGTGAATCTAAGAAAATCAGTGGTGTTATTCAGACATTCTACAAATGACATTAGCTGTTGACAATTACCCTTCCACAGGATAAAACTGTCATCCACAAATCATCCATAAATGATCAGATGTCTAAACCAAGGGATGCTTTCCTGTAACACTTTGTCATGTTCCCACTGTGCTAGAACTAAATTAAAGAAACTATTGGTAGAGGGGGTGCCCATAGCCACCCCCCATCGGTGCCAAAAGAACGCTTTGCCATAAACAAAAATATTGGTCTCTAGAATCAGTTCCAGGAGTGAACATATCAAATCAATATTTATATTCATATGTCTTTAGGCTGAGTGGAGGCGTGTCCATATTCATTAAGGATATCCACACTTCCCGGCTAGTTGCTCAGCATAATGCATCCGAGATTATCCAAGTGCAACTAACTCTGGGCAAGACCGCAATCCAAATTGTAGCTTGCTACAGATCCCCCACCATGCCCCAGGATTCCCACTCCTCATTTCTTGATACACTGGAAAATATTAGGGTACAACCTAACACCTTAATAATGGGTGATTTCAACTACCCCACCATTAATTGGGAAAGCTACTCATGTACCAACTGTTGTGCTCAACGTTTTCTGGAATTCATAAATTCCAACGCCTTGGATCAACTTATCCACACCCCAACAGGGGCAGCAATATCCTAGACCTGGTCATTACCAACATGGGCAACTGGTGTTCAACACCAGAGATCAATTCCTTGTTGGTCAGATCCAACCACTAGCTAATCACCCTAGGCATCCACATCCCACCCCTACCCCCCATGAAGGAAACCACCATAAAATATTTCTCCAAAGCCAACTTCATGCCTCTTAAGACAGAAATGGCAAACTTCACGACACCAATGCTGACGGACACTAGAGGTACGACTGCTGGATCCTGCACAAATGCACTTTATAAGCACTTACATGAGTGCATGGATCGTGCAATCCCTAACAGTACCAAGATGCTATCCTCCAAAAAAGGAAGCCAATCTGGTGGTTCCCTGCCATAAACAAACTTTATAACAGAAGAAAGAAACTGCTACAAAAAGAGTAAGAAGTTGAGAGCCCTCATAAAATTCTTAAAAGCTAGTTACGAAAACAAAATCGCCACTGATTCTAAAGACAACCACAAAGCATTCTATAGCTATGTCAAGAATCTCAATGACAACACTCAGATCTGCTCTGAGTTACAGCACAATGGTACTAAATATACAGAACCAACTGATATTGCCAACATCCTGGCAGATAGGTTCAGTGCTAACTTTACCCCCCTCTCATCCCCTAAAGGGCCCATCTCTATACTGGAAGAATGCAAAGTTCCTGTAAGCATGGCTGCACAGGTAAAAAACACACTCTCCAAAGCCAAGAACACAGCATCCATGGGACCTAACAACATTGCAGGCTGCGTTCTGCACAAACTGCAGAATGAACTGACACTCCACCTAAGTACCATGTTCAATCCTAGCCTCACCTCAGGCTTTGTGCCCACAGAATGGTACACAGCAATGGTTATCTCACTCCACAAAGGGGGGAGCCACCACGGACCCTGGGGACTACTGCCCTATTAGCCTGACAAGCCTGGTCTGCAAGGCTATTGAATATATCATCATGGAACTTATAAACAATGAGATTGGTAAATTCCAAACTCTGGACCCTACCCAGTTCGGGTTTGTAAAAGGCAGATCATGTGTCCTAAACCTGATAGACTTCTTTGAAGCAGTCACCAAATCCGGAGATGAGGGTAAGGTGGTTCACACAGCCAACCTAGATCTCACTAAGGCTTTCGACACCATCCCCCACTCTGGAAATATAGATAAACTCACTAAACTAGGTATAAATCCCTATGTCATAAGATGGGTTGCCACTGGCTCACTGACAGAACCCACATTGTGAAAGTAGCAGACTCCAAATCTAACTTCACACCAGTGACAAGTGAAGTACCACAGGGTTCAGTCCTGGGTCCTCTCCTGTTTGATATCTACTTCTCTGAAGTACAGGCTAACATAGAAGGTCTTTGGCTAACGAAGGTTGCAAATGACTGCTAACTAGGAGTCATAATCAAAACTCCTAACAATGTGGACATCCTATAAAAGGACCTCACTGAGACAGATGCCTGGTGTCCAAGCCATGGCCTCAAGCTCAATGCCAGAAAGTGCATTGTCATCCCTTTTGGTAAAAACTCTGTAACCATGAACTACGACATAGGCAGTAGTCTACTTAACACCGAAAGTGTGATAAGAGACCTTGGGACACAGGTGGACAGTAGTCTCTCCTTTGATAATCACATCGCCACAGTAGTCAGGAAATCCTTCTATGTGGCACACCTCATCACAAAAGGTTTCTCATCCAGGAAAAAAAGAGGTCATTGTTCCCCTCTACTCATCACTCATTAGACCCATTTTGGCGTACAATGCCCCTTTTGGTATGTATCTCACAAGATATCTACAACAACTGGAAAGGCCGCAGAAATACCTCGCAAAGAGGATTACCGGCCTCAAACAGATGCCCTATGCAGACCGTCTCAAAAAACTCCAGCTTTACTCTGTTGTATATTGCCTACTCAGAGGCGATCTCTGCCTAACATACAAAACTATGTCAAACCCAGAGCTGTTGGACATGCTCCACTTAAAGAAATCCCAATCCCTCCGAGCTACATGCTCTAGGGACCTAAACCTTGTCACCATAATAAACAGAACATGCTGGAGGGATAGATTCCTGTCCCAGAGACTTCCCATACTCTGGAAAAAACTACCTATCTATATCAAACAAAGCTCCTCATTAGCACTCTTTAAGAAAAATCTTGATGACTGGATGGGAGATAGGAAATTCACCCCGGGGATCACTTCTGTGGCTCTGCTCGACAAGGGCACAGGAAAATATTTTTCTTGGGTGGCGAAAGCCAGGGTACCGTTTGGTTAGGCTTATATAGGCCCTAGGGCCAATAACCTAGTACCTGCCTATGAACCTATGACTGTAAACAGACTACATATATCCATTGTGACTAATAGCAAGTCAGAATAATCACTTATCTTACTCATAGTAGAGTGCAGCATTCCTAAAAAAAATCCCCTGTGTCTTTCAGGACTGTTGTGGCTTGTGGCAAAAGTTTCTTCAACTCTTTCTCTAAATATATTGAAAGTGGTTCTGTGATCCATCTTCCTCTTGCTACGATAGGACACAGTGGGGGATTTGATGTATCCTTATGAATCTTAGGTAATCCACTTATGGAGGGAATAGCTGGATGTTTCACTTCAAGAAAATCAAACATGTCCTTGCTCAGTTGTCCATTCCTGAGCATCTCATACATATTCTCTTTCATTCCATTTATCATTTTATCCAGATCTTTTTTGGTAATTCTTCTGTAGATCTGTTCATTATTTAACATGTCTTTCATACGATTCTGATACCATACTGAGCCCATCACTACTATGACATCACCTTTATCTGCCGGTTTGAACACTACATCTTCTCTATTTTTAAGAGCATATAGGGCTTTCATCTCTGTTGCTGTTAAATTATAAAAACGCCTACTGTGATTATTCCTTTGCCACAAATTTTCTATATCATTCTCACAGAGCCAAATAAACAAATCTACTGCTGGGTGACTCACTGGTACAAAGTTACTTGGCTTCTTATAGGTATTTACTATTTCCATCTGTTCTTTGCCAAAAATACTTTTCAAAGAGATATTTCTTCCAAAATACTTAACATCAAGAGTAAATTCACTCAAATCTGAAGGCAATGACCGTATGAACGTAAGCCCTTTATCAAGAAGCTGTATTTGCTCTCTACCTAATTCTAGATGTGACAAATTAACCGCCAATGTGGCATTATTTAATATGTTACTTATTTAATATGTTACTTATTTAATATGTTACTTATTTAACACGTTACTTTCTTCCTTTTCCTCTCTTGTCACATGGATCTGGGAGTTCTGTGTAAATTTCTCTTGAAAACAGGAAGACTGTGT